>NC_051188.1:49681301-49986400 GCF_015220075.1 Falco rusticolus | reverse complement strand
TTCAAACTAGTTAGAAAAACCGGACAAGTAAATAGAAGTTCTTCTAATAGGAGGCTTGTAATTTTTCTCCTGTACTTTATAAATAATGTTGACAAGTATGTAGTTGTTTAGTTCACCACAGCACATGATTTAATACATTTAAATGATAGATGTTTAAAATTCTGCTTGGAGGGATTGTGCTGGTTTGGAAATCCTATTGATGTGTTATACATTCATATTTAACTTACAAAATTCATAAATCAGGCACCCAGTATTTATATTTAAACACATATTTCTTTCTAATAATTAATCACATTAAAAATGAAACCATGTGTATAATATGTTTTGTAACACTGATCAACATAATTTATAACAATATAGCAATAAACAATTAATTCTCAAATATTTTTTATCACATAGATGAATCATAGAGAGAAATTCCTCAACTTCTCTTTCAATTTCTCTGAGTCATCCAAACTGAAAGAAAGAGAAATAGTTCATTTAAAAAACAAAACAATCCAAACAAAACATCCAACTGAAACTGCACATTAGTTAATGACAAATTAAATTTCCACAGATAACAGTAAACCCAAATTAAAACAAACTAGTATTTGAAGAACTGAAATACTTGAAAACAGAAAAGTCTAAAACTAATCTTCTAGCTCAATCTGTGGGATTTTTTTTTTTTAGAAAAAAACAAACAATGGCAAATTTCACTATTTGATCTCTGCAACATAGAAAAGATGTGAGTCAACATGACTCCTATGGTGGGAATGGACATATATAAGAAGCTGTTGTAATGCATAGTCAGTTATATATGTATAAAAAAAATAACCTGAAGAAAATTTTAATCACTGTCAGGATCAATTTACTTGTGGTTATTCTGAAAAAGGTTGCTCTACATTTCTTCCTGCAACTTAAAGACATTTTATAGTATGTGGTAACACTGAAACCTTTTGCAGCTTAGTTTTATAGGAGTTTTCCCAGCAATTCCACATTAAAGCGTAGTGTTTCAGCCTTTCTGAAAAGGCACACAGCCCAACAACAGAGAAGATCCTTTAGCAGAACTACTGTTCAGAAAAGCATTCCAGCATTTCTAGGTCACCTTGCTCTAAGCCTGTATCTCCTTGATAGTTACATAAATATTACTGGTGTCACAGACACTCGACAGTTTTGCTTAGTTATTTTTTTTTTTTTTTTACTGATGATGAATTGCCACAATATTAGATGTGTTTCCTATTTTACAATTAATTTATATGGCTTGAATACTGACCACTGTTGGTTTTGTGCCTTTTTTGATAGATTGAAAAGATCTTTGGTATTCTCTTTCTTCAGTCTGTAAAACTCCACCATTTGTAGAGCATCAGAGAACAAAAAGGCTGAATCATAGACTCAGTACACACGTAATCTATTATTTCCAAAATTTTTCTGTAATTATTTTAGAGCAAGATTTTGTAGAACCTCGATTTCAAGATCTACAATTCCACAGTAGTTGTGCCTGCAGGTAGCACAGAGATTAAAAGGAAAGACAGAAGAAAAAATTACCCATCACATTTTTGTTCTTCTACAAACACGTACAAATATAAAGTAGTTATTTGTAATATACAAAACAGCACCAACCTTTGGCAATCATGAACCGTCAACTTGGTATTAACATGGAGATAAAACTGAGGTAGTCTTCACTTTTAGGTGCAAAACTATACATATTAAATTTTCTGAACTGGTCAAAAGCCTGAACAAAATCACCATCAATCTAGAAAACTGCATTATCTGTAGCAATGGGATCCAAGTGCCAGTATTCATTCCACTTGAAGCATTCTAAGCCAGGTAATAATATTGTCACATTGAAGCAATTTTCCTATCAGAACTATGTGACTGTATGATTTCTTTTGACATTCACTTTTTACTTTTTCCTTTTGTGACACTTTTCCTTTTAATTTTCTTTCAAACATAAAGAGCAGTCTACAGTATGAACCTAAAAGAATGGTGAAAAAAAGGCATCAAGGGAATAAGTCTGCTCATTGTTAAATTGCTGCTTCCTTTCAAAAGATGACTAATAAAAATGGCATTAAATATTCCTATGTGCATGTGTTTTTAGAAGAGTCTTCTGTTTTTTCAAAAGTACAATTTAAACATCAAACGGTGCAAAGAATGTCGTAGAGGATAAACTGTTGGATTCTTTAACCCACGGCATTCTTGAAACTGCACACACAATAAAACAGTGGAAGAGCAGTTATAGTGGCATCTTAACAAGTCTCATTTGTGCTGTTCGGTATGTTTTCTTCTATTTACCTTTTTTAAAAGTTCATGTTTTTTAAAATATTGCTGTTTATGTCCTTGAATCTTGGCACACTGAACAAACAACATCTCAACACTCTGAAATTTGGAATTTCTACCTAGAACATCAATTAGCATTGTTACAAATCTTAATTGTTATGATAAGAACAAGGTTTGCACTCCCCCCCCCCCCCCACTTCCCCCCTCCAAGGCTAAGAGTATTAGGTATTAGAAGTAAAACTAAAAACTTTTCCATTGCTATAAGAGATTATTAGCTATGTTCATCCACGCTGTTTCTATCATATGGTTTTGATAATGCAGTTAATGTTTGCATGTTTGTGAAGGCATGAAAATTAAATTAGGTCTCAATTATTCTGGGTGTTGGGTGAATCAGTCCCCTGAAAAAACAGCCTATTAAAGTAATTTCTGTTAAAGTAGGTGTTCTATATAGTAAGCAAAGATTAATGTGTTGGAATACTTCCAGAGAGAGATGAATGTGGACTAAAGTTAGAAAGACAGGACCTTTACAGGATAAAGAGTTATGTTCATGTATCATGTTTTAAAGTTAGTAGAACCAACTTATTTTAATAGCAAACTATACATAATGACTGGAAGCTATGTAAACATGGAAAAAAAATGTATTCATAGTCATGATACATGAACTCAGTTAATAGAGCCTAAGCCACTCTGCCATATTTTTTTTTCTATGCTAAAGTAGTAATATTTGTGGACTTTCATCACCCTTCTTTGTTGTATATACTTCCTCAACTGGTGTTTGGAGAAGACAACCCCATATAAGTCTACTTCAAACTCGAATGAACATAAAATCCGAACCTTAGAACTGTTTAGTCCTTTCCTATTATTTGAAACTAGAGACATTCAAAGACAGTCATGAGAACTGCAAGTCCAGTATTTCTCTCTAGATAATATCTGTACATACATTTTCTCTTTTAATTATTTTGCTGTTCTTGCTACAACCACAGCCCATCTCAGCAACAGAGCATGGGCTCTGGTCTGATCTTCTGCTTAATCACCAAAGAGCTACAATCAGCTGCAAATATACATTTTTACCTGTTCTTTAATTAAAAGACATTTATAGTGGTAACTATTAGAAAACCCCAAACCCCACAATACAGTAACTCCTTTGGGTGCTGATTCTTTTTTTAATAATAAAATACATATTACTAATAATTTCAGTATTTTGCTTTACTTCACATTATGACCATGAATTCAATAATTTTAAACAAAGCAATAGATTATTCCACTCCTACACTAAAGAGGAATAAGGGTCCACATAAGAAAATACCATACCCATTCCATATCTGATTTATGGGGGTGGGGGTTGTGTTTGTTTATTTCATTTTCTATTTAGATTTTTAATTATTTGTTTCCATAATCCTGAGTGGTAAGTTAACTAGGTGAAATTCTCATTAAAAATGCAACTCCTATAACATGGTTTCTATAACATGGCATTTCTCAAAAAAACCCCAACCCACAAAACTTTCACTGTTAGAAATGATGACCAAACAATTTTTCCCCATATTGATTTTGTATACAAATTTTCATATGGCTATGCAGTCTCAATTTTGTGAACACACTTTTTTCTATATTAGTAACAAGTCTTAAATTTATTTAACAGTTGTTCTTTTCTAAATTTATTTTAGGCTTTCTTTTTTCTACTTGTGCAGCTAAACATCAGGCAACTTGTAAAAGTGAATGTGACAGTACCTCAACTTATTCAGAGCTTTGAGGCAAATTTATTTGCAATTTTTCCGTGAAGCAAAATACCAAGTTCAACAACATTGCTTTGAATCTTGAAATCTAGATTTCATTACTTGACAGAAAACAATATTCAAGGAACACTGAATTACAAAAAAAGCAGATACTTTTCATTAGAGTAGCCGGTCCATCTGTATAATGTCACTATGATCATTACAGTGGATTTTTTGTTTGTTTCCTGCATAAGGATGACAGCAGGCATTTTATGGCACCAGTAAATTTCCACAGTTTTCCTGAGATAGGTGGAAAAGACTGTGTTTCCTCCTATAATGACCCACTAAACAATCCAGCTATCCCATGGACATTTTAAACTCCTCCTTCACTGTATATTTATTTATCACAAGTTTAATATTAATTTTTATTCAATCCTATAAAGTCTTCAGTAAGAAACACTGTGTTAGGAAAATATGTGATGATTCAGCAGGACATCATGCAAAAGATTCTTTAGAAGTTTTTCATGTGATGTTGTACCTGATCCCCACACCGGGAACCAATTGAATCGAAAGCAGCTTCACAGATAAGTACTTGGGCATGCCAGGGGGCAACAAGATGAACACAAATCAGCAATGTGTCTTTTTAGAAAAGCTCAACAGCATCCCAGCTGCATTATGAAGACTGCTGCCAGCAGGCTGAGGGAGCTGATCCTTTCCCTGTCCTCATCCTTGGTGAGGCTACATCTGGAGTGCTGTTTCCAGGTTTGGGCTCCCCAGGAGAAGAGAGAGGTGGACATACTGGAGCGAGTCCAGAAAAGGGTTACAAATTAAGGAACAGGATCATGTTTCATATGAAGATAGGCTGAGAGAGTAGATTTTGTTTAGCCTGGAGAAAAGAAGGCTGCAAGGGATCCAATAGCAGCCCCCCAATACTTACAGGATGTCTTTTGAGAAGATGGTGCCAAGCTCTACACAAAGGTGTGTGATAGGAAGACAAAAGAGACATGAGTGTAAATAGAAACAAGGGAGGTCCAAACTGGGTATCAGGAGAAACATTTTACACCATGAAGTCAGCCATGCAGTAGATGAGGTTGCCCAAAGAAATTGTGCAAGCTCCATCCTCAGAGGTTTTCAAGACCTTACTGGACAAAGCTCAGAACAACCTTGCCTGACACCAGAGTTGGCTCTGCTTTGAACAGGAGACTGAGCTAAGTCTCATATCCCATGCAGCCTGAATTATCCTATGGTCCTATCCTACCCGGCCTCCATGCATGTCTTCCAAAGACCATGAATCTCCTTAGATCCTGTGCATTATCTACCAACTCTTGATGTCTTGAGAATGGTAGGGCACTTCAGATGGCATTAAATCACTATGTGTAAGTAACTGAAGCAATACTAAGGCTGCACTATTTGAAATAGATATCTAAGCTCCCATACCAATCAATTCATACCTAATGTGGGGTTCAACTACCCAAAATTAGCTGCTCAGAGAAATTTGTTAAGTTGGTGTTGTGGTTTAACCCCAGCCGGCAACCAAGCACCATGCAGCTGCTTGCTAACTCCCCCTCACCCAGAGGGATGGGGAGAAGAATCAGAAAGGAATGTAATACTCAAGGGTTGAGATAAGAACAATGTAAAAGGTAAAGCAAAAGCTGCACACACAAGCAAAGCAAAACAAGGAATTCATTCACCACTTCCCATGGGCAGGCAGGTGTTCAGCCATCCCCAGGGAAGCAGGGCTCCAGCACATGTAATGGTTACTCAGGCAGACAAACACCATAATACCAGATGTCCCCCCCTTCCTTCTTCTTCCCCCAGTTTTTATACTCAGCATGACATCATATGGTATAGAATACCTCTTTGGCTAGTTTGGGTCAGCTGTCCTGGCTGTGTCCCCTCCCAGTTTCCAGTGCCCCTCCAGCCCTTTGGTTGGCAGGGTCTGAGAAACTGAAAAGTCACTGATTTAGTATAAACATTACCCAGCAACAACTGAAAAACCATCAGTGCACTATTAACACTGTTCTCACATCAGAGCCAAAACACAGCACTGTGCCAGCTAAGAAGAAAATTAACTCTATCCCAGCTGAAATGAGGACAGTTGGATAAAAGCAGGTTATCCAAAACATGTAGAACTTACTTTCAGTTATAACAGGGGATATATGGGAGAACCAGAGCCTCAAAGGAATGATTGATGGCCCAGTGTGATATCTCCCTGAACCAACTTTTAACCTTAATCATGAAACCATTGGACTGTGTGGTTTACCTTACTTCAAAGTAGATCCATACGGTTTGCTCCAATTGTGCAAAGATGTCATCAGATGTAAAAATCAAAGGCTCAGTTTATCTATAACACCATGGCCTTACAGATATAACAGGATTTATGGAAGAGCTATGGGCTTTTTAGAATGGCAGCTAGACACCAGGACAAGTACCCTAGGGCATCTAGAATGGTAACAGCAATCTATATGTAGCCAACTGATTAATCTGAGCAAGTTCTTTGTAGCCTGCCAATATACCAGGCAGGCTGTCAATTCAGCTGCCATATATATAGATTTCTAATGTCATTTCAAACACCCTCAGCTGCCATGATTATCTTCTAGCACCATACTTATGTTTCAAATTCACCAATGTATCCTAAATGTTACTAGACATCTTTGCAAATGACAATGGAAGCTTCAAATATCTATAAGAAGGTTTTATATATATTTATACACCACCTCCACCCTCCCCATATTTAGATGTAGAGGAATGAAGCTGGGTTAATTAACACTGATAATATACAGCTGTGGGCTGGCTTCAGGGGCAGTGGGTTGGCTGACGTGGTTAAGGTGCAGCTGTGGCTGGTTCCTGCTAAGTAGTTAAATAGCTCTAAGGGGTATGGAAGAGGAGCACTGGATGAAGAGAGACCTAGAAGAAGCAGAGGGAGGAGAGCATGTGTCCTGCAGTTAGGAGAGGCAAGAAGCAGGATGGGCTGGCCTGGAGAGGATGAAGAAACAGCATGAGTAGTAGATGAACCTTTGAAACCTTGTGGGGGATTGGTGGCTGTGCTGGGGCAAGGCATGGGAGCTACTTATTGAAGTTAACCTGGTACGGGGTGGTAAAAGCCTTGCTGCCGCTGGTTAGTTTTGACTGTGCTGCAACATTTAGGCAGCTATATTTGCATATGTAAGTTTAGAAAGTGACCATCTGGAACTACATTTTACCCAAGGAAATTGTAACCGTTGTATGATAAATAAGAGTCCTTTCCAAATTGCTGACTCCTCAGGCAAGGAGTAGATTGAAAGTCAGATGCTGATATGCTAACTTGGATAACATTGCCTCCTTTGGTTACAGGTTTTTTAATTGATGATATAGCAATATAAAGATAACATTTGAACTGGACTTTCATTTTAGTTAAGAGGTAAGTAAAATCAACATTATTCTCTCCAGAGCTTTCCATTTTCTAACTGAAACAGTTTTCTCACGTAGTGTTATTGGCCACGTATCTGTTCAACTACTCAAGACCCAACACTGAAATTACCTGAGTACTAAGTATTAATGAGAAAACTAATCCAGCAACAAATAAGGAAAAAATATTTTTCTTCTTTGTTGATTAGTACCAGAGTTGCAATTCAAGCTTTGATACATGTGCATACATACCTCCCTGCATACACATAGTTTTAGTAAACATCCATCCATTCATTCCACTAAAATGTCTGTTCATAAAGGTTTTCTTTTAATTTCTCATTCAAAATTATTTTTACTTAAATAGAATTAAATGTTTGCTGGTGGTTGCATTCAGACAGAAATCTGCAGACCATCTGTGACTAGAGACCACAGCACATACCCAGACAATCCCTGGTCTTGGCGAAACACTAGCCCATTTGACTCTTAAATGACTGCCTAGAAGGCATCTTTCCTTCTAGGACAAAGAAATTGGCAGGTCTGATATGTTTTTAGTACAGATTATGTTGCACCATTGTTTTAATTACCTATCATAAGAAAATCACAGGAACACTATGGGGCTTATTTTATGTCACTTGTTTTTTTTCCCCTAATTTACTTTTAATTATAAATGTTATTAATGTTTTGGGTTTTGTTTATTTAACAATGCCAGAAACTTCTAAAACATCTGCTTGTTCATGAACTGCCACAGCAAAAATGATTTCTAAACAACTACAGAAGAATCTGCCACAAATCAATGTATATTTTTGAAGAAAAAAATTACTTGTACTTTTTAGCTGGAAATACATATTTAAAAAAACACAACTCAAAACTAAACACACACACACACCCAAAACAACAACAACAACAAAACCCAACCTAAAACAACCAAAACCAGTCAGTAAGAATAATTAAAAAAAAAAAATCAACTTTAACAGCCAGGATGAGTAGGAAAAATATCTGTAACAATTAAAAGATGCGTACACCAGAGTGATGCAACAAATACAGATCTGTTTCAAATCAAAAAGAAGAAATACAAGAATCAAAACATGGAAAACAATCTAAACACTGATGATGCTGTTGTAATTCAAGCAACAATGAGAATTACATAAGACTTTTTTCAGACAATGTACAAAAAATATGACAACACATATACAGAAATTGTTTTCTCTTTGTTCATCTTACTGTTAACCTTATTGAAAAGTGTTAGTACAAACACATGTTGCTCCTGGCAACAGAAATTTTTCTAAGGCATGTTTATTTTCTACTTATAAACCCATCACCTAATAGATAGATCTGAAAAGCATATACCCCTAATTTGTACAGTCTTCAGAGACATGGAATTTAAAGACAATTCAACTGTGCTTATAATTTAGGTCATATTATGGCTTCTAAGTGAGTTACAAATTGTTGGCATTAATTATGTATTAACTTTAAATAGGTCTTGCTTTTTATTATAAACCAAATTTCCTGATGGCTGTGGATTTTTTTCATATTTTTTTTTTGGCTAGTAAAAAAACCTGTTTACTCCATGCACATGTATTAAAATGAATTCCTGCTGAAATCCAGTGCAAATGAATGTTCTGTTCTTTCACTTGAAAGCTGAGTGACTTTTGGACTTCTGACAGAATTAGTTCAAGACATATATTTATAGAAGACATTGTAATAAGTAGACCTAAAATATAGCAGGTCCCAAACCTGCAATCTTTATTATTTTCTCATCAAATCATTGTTTTACTTTGATGTCCGAATAGATATTTTGCACTGATTAAAACAAACACCAACCAAAATCTCTTGCATTTTAAAATATATTTTAATTTTCTACATAGGTCTGACACTCAGTACTGAATACAGAAGTTTACTAAAAACAAGATGGGGCCAGCCAGTTAGGTATGCAATGTATGCCAAGTTGTACAAGCCTTCACACTTTTTTGGGGAGTTCTGGCAAGTGGGTGACTATATTTTATAAAGTTGCTTTTTTGTACTTCAGGTCTAAAACCCCAGCCAGAGTCTCTGACATGGTCTTTAAATTTATGTTGTTAACATGCACAGAACTTAAGAGATTTTGGGATCTGTGAAAAGCATGACATTCTTAAGACTGAAAGTTTTTTATTGTCAATTCTGTAATATCTCAGAGACAACTATGCATATAGGCTGTTGTAATTTGTTGTATAACAAATTTATTTTCCATAAAATAGTAGTCCCATCCTATACTCCATTGGTTCTAATGCCACCAACAAATCAGTTAATGGCTCTATTTACTCCTCTGTTTGACACAATACTTATATCACAGTGACTAACTGATAGCTCACTTGATGCCGTTTGGCTCAGAGAACTAGAATGACACTCATAAATCTAGGCTTTGATATTTTTAATTTGAAATTTGCGTAATGGCCTGATGGGATGTCCAGCTGCCAAGTAATGCTGACTTTGCTGCTGACCTGGTATTGGCAGACTTTTGCATAAGTAATCCTGTAGTAATTTGTTTTGTGATTATAAAGAGACACCATATCATTAAACAGCATCTTTTTGTTTCTGTTCCTTTAAGCTATTTTTGCTGTTGTTTTCATAGACATACATAGTTTGCATTAATAGAGGGTTTAAAATATTGGCAGTGTAATAAAGATACTTGCTAAAATATTCAAAGATAAATAATTTAACAGAGATTAAATTTTAGAAACTTTTAGTATACTTTATTTTTGCAAAGAAAAACTAGAATTAATGATGTGTGGGAAATTGAGAGAGTGTAGCAGAAAAATGGAAAAAAATGGATTTAAAAGAACACTAAAATAACTGATTTTGAGAGAGGTTTCTTTCTATTCATAAATATTTTTTTTTTATTAACAGAATAAAAGTATTAGGGAACTCCTCAGTATATTATATTTGTATCAGTTAGGAAGCCATAAGCCCTTTACTTCAACAAAAAGCCAAAAAACTAAATAAGATTTCTCTCCCTCTTTTTTCCTTTTTAGAAGAAATAGTGACATGGTATAGAAAAATAGGCTGAAAATGTAGACTGAAAAATGTCTACAGATACCTGCCCATCTAATGAAGCATGTGGCTTCAGGCTGGCATTATTTGCAAATAGGAGGATCTTTTAGCAGATAATGTGAGTGTTGAAATATGTTTCAGGCTGTCCTATCTTTGGATAGGACTAATGTCCTGTATATAGTGGTCGTCTGTCTTTTGAACAAGCAAAATACTATTTTTTTCATAGTGTTATGATAGTATAATTTATGAATATGATACTGTTCATATCATCTATAAGATTGATATGAATATCACCCTGAAAAGATCTATTATATGCTTCACGGGTTTTTTATGGGCTCTAGTCCAGAAACATTGTCACAGCAAGTTGTGGACAGTTTTTTTTTTTAAAAAAAGTGCATGCTTTTATTACTCAATTTAAATAATTAAGCTTTGGAAAAAATAATCCCACAGGTAGCAATCTAATTATTTCTGGGATCTGTAAATGAAACTTACTGATGAAGAAATATCATAAGAAATAACGTGTATTTTAAAGATTTTAAATCTCAAAACTGTTCAAAGACAACTGAAGTCAATACAACTTAGTCTGTTTTACTCAACATAGCTTTTGGTCAGGCCAAAAGTCAATGCTGAATGAATCATATTTTCAGGATTATCCATACTTAATAGTAAAAAAAATAAGAACATTAATATCCAGATAT
This sequence comes from Falco rusticolus, assembly GCF_015220075.1. NCBI lineage: Eukaryota > Metazoa > Chordata > Aves > Falconiformes > Falconidae > Falco > Falco rusticolus. The sequence goes on along the minus strand of NC_051188.1, from coordinate 49,975,320 downwards.
CATTTCTAAATAAAATAAGAGTTGATAATAAGAAGCTTCCTAGTCTCACGTTACTTCTGAGAACAGAAGGAAATTAAATTTTAAAAGAAGGAAAAATACAGTAAGTAAATAGCTAAGAATTAAACCATCTTTGAATTAACATTGCAGGATATTGTTACAACCAAAACCAAGATTCAAACACAATCAGTGCATGCACATGTATAATATTCAGACTTGTAATGAATTCTGCATAACCATTAGTTTCCAACATAATGTATTACTTGGGTGAAACAGAATCTGAAAACTTTAATACTGAAATTATACATATATATACACACAGAGAAGCAGAGAAACAGGATATGCATGCGCGTATATGTAAGTATAGCATATGGGTTTTATTGCTATGTTAAGCTAGGTAATTATATCAATCTTAAAAAGTTGAAGTTTTTCCCTTCTGCCTGCCTTATTTAGCTGATTACCAAAAAACTCTAAAGTTCAAACATAACTAGTTGTACTGTGGAAAAACCCAATTATATGACTTTCCCACTAACACACATGAAGTTTTAAGGAAAAAACCTGAAGTGGCTTATAAAAAAATTCTAATACTCATGCTTCCAATCTTTTTTTACAGCATACATTTTGAGTTTAATCTCCTTTTGTTCAGAAATAAATAAATAAAATAAGGCTATAGCATGGTTCAGATCGTGTAGGTCACATCATCATGAAACTAATGTATAGTGACATTATGCCACCTGAAATATTCAACCAACAAAGACCCTTGTCTCTCAGCCTCAGTGTCATTTTTAACTATGAATTAGTCTTTTTTTTTATTTTTTTTTCTTTGTTAGAACTCAAAAGACCTGAAAAGCTCCTACAGTAACAACTGAAACAGTGAAAAACTTCTTTATTTACTGGTCCAGAAAGATGATGCAAGGTCAATAACCTGTTCTTTGGGTGAAATTTTTAGGTGGTACAGTTCAACATACATTATTGGAGTAAGCAGGATTTGATAATCCAGTCTTATGATTTTTTTATTTTTGTCTATTTTTCTTTCTCAGATACTTGTGGAATTATGAAAATATTGTATTTATGATTATGTAAAGAGACCTGATTCTAAATTCCACTATAAGGCATAAAAAAAAGCATAATATATTTAGTGAAGGTAACTATTTCTGGGTGTAAATTTTGTTCAGTTGAATAACTCATTGTCCACTATGAACTGCTATGACGGAAGGATTTATCTTCTCAAAGACCTTGCTCAGAGCTAACTGAGATGTGAGATATAGAAAAAAACAAGTGCTAGAGGCCTAGATACAGTCTCTCCAAATTCTGCCCTAAATTACTCTAGTATCTAAGAATAGGAAGCTATTCCTAGAGTAAAATGCTGTTCCCAGACCTTGGCTCTCAGAGACAGCATGAACATGCTTCATTACTATGAACACAGGGAAAAAGAGCATAAAATAATGCAATACGATACTTTTTTATCACACTTCATTTCATCTAATCCAAATACAGCACCCATTTACTGTGTAGCATGATAGTCAAGAAGGGAAATTGTGTGAGAGAGATGGATAATGCATGTCAGCACCCACATGATGATCTGAACTCAGTAAAGGAAGCAAAATGAAAATGTAAGTTAACAGCAGGCCTCCAGAGTTTTAGAAGGGCCTTCTTAACTTCATTAGGGAAGCACTCCTTATGAGGATGCAGAGTAAGATGATGTGAGACCTACCTTAGTAAAACATTTGTTGTCCATAATCAGGAGTGAGAGATCTGTGCTCAAAAGCCACAGGGTTTCATAGCAAAGTATATGTAAAGATGTTCTGATTCCCTGTGTGAAACCAAAACTGCACCATAAGACTTAAATAATTTTTAGTGAGAGTTTATATATATATATATACACTCAGATGGAGACAGTGTGCTTTGTTTATTTGGTTTTGTTTTGTTTTTAACTTTGAATTTATTCACAAGAGAAAATAGAGTTGGGAGACTACATTAAGTATACAACACAAAATATGAATATTTATGTTCTCTCCAGTCTTGGTTTTCTATTTAAATACATTTTTCTCAGAAAGACTAGGGTTCAAGCTAACTTCACAAGCACTTTGTAGTTAGACACATTGTATAATACCCAGATTATTGTTTATAATGTGTATATTAACTTGTTTCTCCACAGTTGGCAACTTATAGTTTCTTCCCACTGCTGATATTGGCGTTTGTCACTGCATTGGTACTTAGATCACTTTATAATAATGACCATTTCTATAATCTTATCTCTCTACAGACTAATCTAAACATACCTAATACCCTTTAAACAAGCAGCCCATTAATTCCGCACTTTACTGATAGCTATGCTGGGCAGTTAGGTAGGTATAAAATGTTGAGCCTTTTTTTTTTTCCCAAGGAAACAGGTGAAATGGTTGTATTTCTAGGAGAAATGTGTTATGAAAAACATTGAACTTTACATACAATATCATGTTATGTTTTGGTGCTGAAACAGAAAAATTTAAGCAGAAAAAAAGGTAGATGAATAATATTGGTTCTACAAAGTGAAAAAAAATCTCATGCTACCTTGTAATTAATTTTGATTTTATAACATGTTTGGTGTATTATTTGTTTATTTGTAAATATCTTTTGGGTGGATATATTTTAAATAGACTTATATAAAAACATGTTTCCTGTAACGGTCTATGAATAGCAGACTTTCTCAGTGATAGTAGAATAGTAACTTTAATGTGGAAGGACTTCCGAATCCCATGTTTCCATTTAAAACAACTGTCCCTGCAGAAGTCTTCTCTGAATTTGGTATTCTGAGTTAAATATAAAAAGAAAATTTTAAAACTAGCCATCCCACTACAAAGACAGTTCTTAAGCGTTAAATTATGGGCAGACTTTCCCTACCAAGTTATTCACCAAACTTTCAGCTAGTATATATATCACAGCAGTTTTGGATATTAGTAGATCTTTAAGGCAGCTGAACAGTGGCAAGACTTCCTTTAAATTAAAGTAAATTCTCATTACTTACTCATGATACATTATGGAAGCTCCTGTATCTTGTTCTCTTGGAGCTAAAGGATTTACAGGTTTACATATCTTTCCTTCTCTATCCCTGTTCAGCTACAGTGCTATTGTGTCTCAAACTACTGGGTTTTCCTGCTGTTTCTCTCTTCCCCCCTCTCTCCCTCCTGTCACTTACGGACTGTCCTCTGTCGTCTTTTTCTTCCCAATTTTCTATTTTGAATTCTCTGCCCTCCCTATAATTCTTGATTTTTAACCATTTAACCTCATTCCTGTCAGCAGTTACCAAATTCAGTCATCAGTTAGAGGCGAGGCAGCCACAGTTCCCTGTCTCTTGGATCAACCAGCAGAGAGTCTGAGCATATGTTGCCAGCAGGCAGGCAAATCCATGTACATACCACATGTATACATATATGCGCAGACAGCCATATGGCTCAACACAAGCAAAAAGTACTCACAGCACTCACATGGACATAGATAGCACCAACAACCTTGTCCTGTTCCTCTCTCTGATCAGGATGAAAGTTTGTTAGTGGAAAGTATATGTACATATATACAATGCATACAACACAGATCCCTCCAGCACCTGGGCTCAGACACTTGGCCTGCCCAGTAGTTGCCCCTTGATTCCAGTCTGCCCAGTTGCAGGCACCTGGGCATACAAGCCCCCAAGGCTCCAGCCTCCCAGCCCCTTTCAGGCCACTGTTATTCACATACCAATACACACACACACGCTCTACAGGTCTCTCTAGTAACTGCTCTCAGACACTGCTAACCCAGCACCTGGATCCCCTCCTGTCTCCATTGCCTCAAGCACAGACACACACAAAAGCAAATGAGCATCTGTGACGGCTGATCCAGACTTATGATCTGACCAGTAGCTAATCCCTAGGCCCCATGGCAGTTGGCTCAGAAATCCTGGTCTCTCCAGCAGCCAACTCACCTTCCCCAGACTTACAGCCACTTCGATATTTTGCTCTGAAGCTGCTTATCCTGCTGACCAGCTATTCTGGCTCGGTACTCCTTAGTGATCACACATCAGCACATGTACCCACACAATGTGTGTGCACTACGGCATCTCTAGTTGGGTCCAGCTAGCATCATTGACATATGGGCCCTCTGACCCCTGGTCCAGAGGCTGGCAGTCAAATGCGCATACATACCCATGCATGTGAAATAGAGAGTTCCTTACCCATGAAAAGGGTTGGACAGGGAGTTTAGTAAGAAGATAAGTGAGACTGTGCTGATCAGGTGCAGGGAATGGCAAGTCAAGTGTACAGGGACTAGCAACCTGTTTCTGCATGACCACCCCTTTATATGCCTTTCTCCCTCTATGTGCCTATACCTGTTCTTCCCCCAACCTGACTTGCATGTTTCCTTGTCTTTGGCCTCTCCACTAATCATTCAATTATACATCTTGCACAATCCCCAAATGTCTTTTGTGGTATCCTATAATGAGTCTTGTACATTCCCACAATCCACTTAGCTCACCCCATGATAAATTCTGTTCCATTCCCAAATCCTCTCCACTTCATCCTGTAAAAAAGACCACAGGCTATTCTTTGCAAGGATTCCTGGTGTAACTTGCCTCGTTTCTTACTGCAAATTACCAAAGTACTAATCACTCTTTCTAGGTGGACCTAAGGAGCAGACAATTCTGTGTTTTCCCTGTTCACTGAATAGCTTACTAGCATCCTCCACTAGTCATTATTCTTCTCATCTTTGTGAGAATCCCTGTCTTCATGGTATTAGACTTTAAACAGATAGCCTAACAATTTCCTTATTTCTCTTTTTTCTGCTTAAGTCCCCTTCTCTCAACACCTCTTATTTCCATATCTATTAGTTTCTGTTGCTTTCCACCTTTTAATTTTATACCTTTACTGTCCACCTCTGCCACCTTTTCCCCCATTTTATAATTTAATGAGTACACGGAAACGAACAACCTCATCTACCTTAGGTTTTAATCAGAAATTTTACTTTAGCAAAATGGGAGCACCCATGCTGACACTGTTACATAAGCAGTGCTCATTATCTGTTCTGTTTGGACAGAGATTCATACCTTTACCATATCCTTTTAATTACAAAAGCCTATTACATGCCCAATTCTGTCCAGTAAGTCTTAGTCCTCTCTCATATTACTTGCCAGACACCTGAATCTTCTCCAAAATCTGCTTGTGATCTGGCAATACTTCATACACATATTGTTCATTCACTACTGAAACCCCCTCTCTTATCTGTTCCCTGTATGAGACAGGAAGATCACACAAGGTGCAGCATAAGCAATACTCCCACACAACCAGGCAACGTCAGAGAAAGCCCAGGTATTTGCATGAAGCCACTGAATTTGAGAAAATTTAATGGAAACCAAGGAACAGATGTTCTATCCAAAAGAAGGATGGGCACACGCAAACAAAAACACCACGCAACACCCATACTGATGCGTCCAATGAAATACCATTCTAGCATAGCAGAATACTGTCTTATTTCTTTCTCTACAAGATTTTTGTGGATTCCATAATTAACATTTGTAAATAATATTATCTTAATAATATGACCTATGTTTTGGCAGCCAAAGTTTCCTCTTGTTCTCATCCAGATGCAGCCTACACTCAAGTGGAACACATACAGGCCAGATTCCATCAGAGGAATGATAATCTCACAAATTGCATTTTGTTAGAAAGTCTATTGAAAAAAACAATCAATAAAAGAAAAAGCTAGACTCAGTCTTCTGTAAGTGTTGTATCTGTAGTACCAGTAATGGTTAAGATACTGAAAAAATGTTGGTTTTCCTCTAAAGTAGTTACCATCATCAAGCTGACCAGAAGCAGTGATACCTTTATGTTCTGGAATAAACTGAAAATAATCAGTTGCACTGATTTATTTCAGCTAAGGATCAATAATCATATTGCATTTTCTGACAATTTTAAGCTGTCAAACTCCATAGGAAGCCACTCCGTGTTAGCTTAACTTTTCAGTAAATTCAAGGTCATAGATGACCTCTAAATTACAAAATTTTGATACCATCTTACATCTATTAGGACTGAATTATTGCACAGCTGTGGAAAACTGGTGCTATCTTCAGTCATGTCTTACAGATACCAGAATATTTCAGTCCTTTTACTTGAAGTAAGAATAAAAAATAAAAAAAATATTCTAGTGTAAGCTTACAGTATGGCACCTGGGAAATAAGTCCATTCCCAAACTGTGCAGATGACTTTTTCTTCTAGGAGTCATTTCAGATTTTTATGTCTGTCGTTCAGCGGTACCTCAAGTGATTGACCACCCTCACTATTTTTTTGTTTTGTGACTACATCAGCTGTATTTCTGTATGTGTTAAGGAGGCAGAACTACCTGACAGAAAAATGGCTGATTCAAACTTTTCATAAGGTTGAATTTAAAATAAACAAAAAAAGAAATCTAAACCCTAAGTTTAAGCTAGCTTCATCTAAGGGTCCCTTTATAGTCAAAGAGCACAAGAGACATTTCTAGGCCAGGATTCATATTATCTTAAAGGAGAAAACAAAAGATGGTCAGACACCCCTTTCCCAGAAAATATCAGTAGTTAATATCCAACGTAATCTGAATAATTCAATTTGAAATTCATCAGACTACTGATTCATTGAAATCATGGAATAAACCATGTTTTAATATCTATGGCTTACTAGTAAGTTAATTCTGTTCTTCATTAAAACTGTATGTTTCTTCTTCACTATTATATGAAACATGGTCTTCTTCAGTGAGTTATAAATTGTGCCATCTTTTTTTTTTTTTTTTTTTTTCCCCTGAAACGTGGGGGAATTCTTGTGAATTAGAGGATATTAGAAACCAAGATGGCAAGCTGATTAACTGTGCTCATGAGCACACAGGAGCTACAAATTTTGCCAACAGTTTTTCCACGGTCGTGGCTGATAAGTGAAGAGAAAAAAGGTATAAATTCCTTCTGAAATAAAAAGAATTTGTGTCTATTTTTACTGATATATCTATTGATGGTATTAATAATAATTTCATAAAATTTATCTATCTAGGAAATAATCATGCAAAAATTAAATACAGTGTGTCTTCTCTGACTTAATGAAAGATTTGTAAATTCTGACAATTGCCATGCAAAAAAATACATAAAGTACCAGTAAGAATAACTTAACAGTGTAAAAGAATTACAGAAATTTTAATTTTCATTAGAATAAAAGTTTTCAAACCTAGAATATGCAAAATTAGAATTGTATTTTAATTGTTTCAAGCTCATTAAACATGATTATGCATAATGAAGGGAAGTCAAATACAAAAAAGGTCAATCTTATAAAGTCAAATAACAGCAGAGGTCACGGTATGAAAATTTATAGAAATTAAGATTGGAGTGTAGAGTTTAAAGCAAAGCATTTGATTAAGAATTCTGAAATAAAGAAGGGTGGGAAACTGAAGAAACAGCCTGGAAATAATTGGACTCTCAAGATTGTCCCATAAAGCCAAAGGCCAGAAGTTCCAGAATAAAACGAACACTCAGAATCTGGTTTTCAATAATCCAATTCTGACAGCTCTATGGAATGTCTGAAATATTATTTATATTTCCTGTTCCTTTCTATTCTCCAAAAGTAATGTTTTCTTAAATTTGTTCAGTGTCCCTTGAAATAGAACATACATGTTTAATTCCATCCTTCAAAATAATACTGGCAGGACTTCAGGCACATGTTTTTTTATCCCTTAAAAAAGCAGTGTTTCTCAGTATAAGTAGATTCCATTTTTTTTTCTCTTTTACAGTTGTTTGTATATTCCCATATGTACAATAAGCAAGAATTTATACTCAGACTTAAGAGAAATGGCAGTTTGTTATGATCCATGTGAACATATAGCTCAGTATCACATTCAGAATGCCACAAGGGGAAAAAAAATCAAATCAAACCCAATTATTTTAATATTCAATGGACAAATAGCTTCAGAAACAGCATGTCACTTATACTTTATTATCTCATCTTCAAAATCAAGTCAAATAAAATAAAACAAAACTTTGGCTTAGATTTTCTGATGGATAACTTTCTGTAGATGTACTAGTAATTTAAATAATAGGACACACAATACCTCTTTTAAACATCTAGGCACACCTATCGTAAAGGCTTGACTGACGATGTTCCATCACTTTATCTAACACTGCTAAAATTTTACACCTTACTGAAGTCTTTCAGAAGACTTTCAGAGCTATTTCAGCATCTATGTATGCAAATATATACATGTTTATATGACTTTATTATGTATTTTATCTACATCATAGATATTATACAATAATATATGTATCATGTATATTATAAAATATGGGAAGGTCTTATATGTGATTTTTTTTTTCTAAATGAAACTCTTAATTTACTTACAAAAACTATGGCCATAAGAACTCTTAAATTCTCTTAAAGTGTTTTGTATGTTTCCAAATGGAAATTAATTTAATTTCATTCTTATTCTAACATTTGTGAGTTTCTTTGAAAAACCAAATGATTATTACCACAGAACTCTTAAATCAGCTAGTGCTAGAAGAAAAATGCAGCCAAAAATTTCCTCTTTCGAGTTTTCAGGCCAGCTCTATTGTTTAAAATGAAATCTTCCACGAACAAGCACTGTCGTCTGTCACACCATAAGCACATCTTTGACATCCACAGCTTATTTAAAAGGACTCTGTTTCAAATGTCTCCCCCCCATACACGACACTTCGTTTGTTGCAGACCGTTAAAAAAAACCCACTTGAAATGATGGAGGAGGGAGTGAAATGAAGTAACAGTATATGAAGCGCAAGTACTGCACACATGCATAACCATCTGTAGGCTAAGCTTTGAAGTCCCTGTTTGGCAAAACTGAAGCTTCTTATCCTTATTTCCCCTAATATGTGGGAGAAAACCACTGCTTTCAAGCCAGTCCTGGCAACAAAAACATTTTGTCCAAAACAACCACACAGTAAGTGACTTAACACATGACAGGAAGAATATGAAAAAAGGAAAGCATGGTTTCAACAGAAATTTTGTAGTGGGGGAGCTCTTTTGAAAGGATTGTACACGTACTCTTTTTTTCAAATATATTCTTATCTTGGTAATTCCACTTTATTGTGGAGGTAGATATTTTTTCAGTACAGTATCCCTTACGCTGTTTTGGCAGCACAGGTCCAGCAGGATCAACATGAATTAAGTTACCTCTTTAAAAGTATATTTATGATTTGGAAAGGAAAACCTTTCTCCCTAGCAAGATTTTGGACTTTTGTCAGGTTTGGTTGTTTTGTTTGGTTTTTTGTTTGTTTTTTTTTTTTTTTCCCCAAGAGCATTAACATAGTAGTAACGTTAGTAGATAATGAAAAATATGATACATGAGATGAAAATTATTTCATAACTGGCAGATAAAAAATGAAATCAACTATCATATGCACATGCATAAATAAAACTTCTTTCCAGCTCGTTTTCTTCACTGAAAGAACATTGGGGGTTTTCCCTTGCTGCATTTCTCTGTATCAGTGTTGCACCAGGAAAAATCAAGCATGTCAATCAGTCACTGCCAATGAAAGATTGACCAAAGCCCTTTCAGACCAGAGAACATCTTTCATTGGGTTCAGCTGTCAGATAAGAAAAAGAAATATACTTGGAGCATAGCTTTCTTCTCCGCATACTGAGCAATTTGCTGAAAACTAGTCCAAAATGCCAATAAATTCTATCAGATATATACTGATGCATTTAGAACTCATCCTGTATATACTATACACCACCTGCTATTCTCAATTTTCCAGACTGATGAAGTTATTTGAAGAGGATATACATTAGCAGCCTTCAATTTTCCAGACTGATAAAGTTATTTGAAGAGGATATACATTAGCAGCCTTCAGTAAGGAACTATGATGTAAAATGATGCAAATAGAAGTGAAAAAAAAAAAAAAAAGCTGTAAATTTATAAAATAGTTATCAATAATGTAGGAAGGAAAGCAAAAAAGGTAAACTTTGACAGTCCTTAATTCCACTTGTCTTTTTCATTCTTCATCTTTTCTGTTTACTTCATTTCTATCCTATTAATTGATAGTGACAGTCCACATCTATGGTTCAACCAATATTCCATAGATAGGAGTGCGTGTCTGCCACTAACAGTTTCACAGCAATGACAATTATGAACCCTATCCCTGTAACAAAGTTTGTAAAAATACATAAGAACTGTATTAAATTAATTTTCTGAAGAAACACTTGCTCTATAAGAAAATTAGACACTCCCTTGTTTTTGGTGCTTTAAGCCATAGTTTATTAGTTCGGTACAAATATCTTTCCTATGAATATCCAGAATTGTACATGACTGCTGTCTTTAATCTTCAGTGAATCACGCATTTACACCTCACATGAACTTTTGGGAAATAGAACTTTCTAAATTTTGCAAACTAAATGCTCTTCATTAATTATGCTCCTTTTTTCCTCATGGTCAGTTTTATTCAGAGCAAAGAATGAGCTTTAAGGGTCTGTCTTGATGAAAACCAACCAATATTAAAACACAGCTGTTTGGAATTAACATAGTCGGGGAAAAATTGTTTTATGAATGTGCTTTTGTCCTACCTAAATACTGAAGCTGGTATTAAAATTAGATAAATAAAAAAGATGTAAGGCAAATGGGACACATCATAGTGAGAAATAAAGACACAGGAATTACGTGGAATGTCAGTATGTTTAAAATATACATATTTTAATGTGTTCTGGTTCACACTGTAGCTCTCCCTCTAAAAAGCTGAGAAAAAAACCCCAAACCATCTGGTTTGCTTTGGATAAATTTGTTGCTTCAATACCAAAAATAGTCACAATGTAGTTAATTGACACTGGGGTAGCTATACATTGCTTTTGAAATTAAGATCAGTCTCTAGAGACTGTAAAGGGAACTTAAACCAAGTTAGCTACTTGTGGAAACTTGTCAGAAACCTAAATTATGGAAGATAGTTCCAAATTATATTAGCTTTCAGGAGCTTGCTTTGTCATTTCAGGTTGTTAAAGCACGTTTTGGTCTGAAATACTGACTTGTATTTTCTTATGATATGGTAAAGACCTGCATTAGAAAAGCAAACAAGAAAAAAAAAAAAAGTCTTGCTATTACAAACATATGGGAAATGAAGTGGTAGGAAAGAAAAAGAGGGTGGAGGGGAAAAAAAAGAATGAATGAGATATTTAGGTATAAAATTGAAGAAAAAGGACATTTCCTAGCAGTTAATAGTAGGAACGGTGCATCTACTTACCAGGCCTATTGAAATACTCTGGGATTTCATTTCAAGATGGAATTCCCTGATTTCTTTTGTGACTTTAAAGTGATGTTTATGATGTCTACACTAGCATATAATGAGGACTAATAGGAGTAAATCTCTAGAGCAGAACAGTCAGTGCTGAGGCTCAGATGTCCATAGTAAACATATTTCACTGGTTTTGGTTTTGTTGTTTTTTTCTTCAAACTAGTTTCACTCCAGTGTCATGAACTGCATGCATGTATGGCATTTTGGTATAGCCCTGAATCACATTTTTCAGCTTCACCTGACGGGAATTCAGTTCAAGCACTTGGGTACCACTCCATGATGCATAAATTATAGTAGCAGAGATAACCGGGAAATTCATTCCAGAAGCTCACTCCTGGTCCAGACTGAGACAGTAGTATAGATGAACCTTGTGAGGACTCTGCTGACACATCATGGAAATAAAATATCCAGGGTACTGTGTCTGCTCTCTCATGCAGTTTTGAAGACATCTGATCTGGACCACTCTGGTTCTGTGAAAATATTTCTCAAAAGACTATAGTGAATCTTCCTTTCCATTTCCACATGAAATCCAGGCATATGGGCAAATTATATTAGCAGTCAGTATTGCTATGTTTCTACCCTGCAGTTCAGATGCATCCATAAAGAACTAGAAGAATCTTTTCCAACGGGTAATGAAAAGATTTGATATTAATATTTGACAATTATGAAGGGGGAAAAAATACAACACCAAATTTTTATCTCTACCATCAGTCCACATTTTTACTGATATTATGGCAAAATAATTTTAAGGAGACATTTAGAAAAAGGCAGAAACCAAACCAGCTCAGAATTTCCTATATTCCCTTCCCCTTTCTTCCTGTATTTCACTTCTCAAAAAAATTAGGCAAACACAGCCCTACGCTTCGTTCACTAAAAGCTAGGTTTATTTAGAATAAAGTATAACATTAGCATTATATACATTATATTTGAAATATAACCAGGGAAGACAAACTGGCAAAATTATCTAATTGATAGATAACACTCTTCTAAAGAACTTTGAATGTCATCTGAACATACCCCAGCTTATTCAGGAGTTGCACCAAGAAGTAGATGCATCTCCACAATGAGTGACATGATTTGTTTGTCTATAGATAAAGATGCAAAGTGTCTGGATTTACCAATATTGTAAGCTTATATTCCTACCTTATCTTTTCTCCTGAAAGAGCAAACTGACAACAATTTTGTATTCTTTCCCTTCTGAATGTTACAATGATCCACGGTGTCATCAATACTTTGTTTTCTCGCCATTAGAATCACCTGTCATGGCAAATTAGCTTTAGGCAATGTTAGAGGCAGGGTGGGAAGTAGTCTCTGAGCTCTCCCTATAAGATGCAAAATCCTTGCAAAGGAGGAGTCGTTGTGATGACTTTGCAAGCAGCCTTTCCTGCGTAAGCATTAAATCAATCAGAACTAGGATTATTCTAGCTGAACCATTTCTGTTGGTGTGTGAGCACAAAAGAGACAGGAGCAGCTGTAAGGTATGGCTATGAATGTCACCTGTTGCTCAGTTGCTCTAGGCTAACTAACAAATTTGGGACAGGTACTGTTACCTGACTGTTCCAAAATCTCAGTGACAAAACTGCATTTTGTCAAAAGAGTCTGTTGGAAAGCTATTGCTAATTAAAGCACAGATGAAATGCAACATTAAAAAAACCCAACATATTTACTTTAATAAATAAGCCTATTTTCAGAAAAAAGAGATTTAGAACCCAAAGACATTTTATTAATCATGTCACAACACCCTTGTCATTATACAGAAATTTCAGTTCCAGTCTTAGAGTACTGTACAGAGACAATATTAAAATTGTCCTGAGGATCCTACCATTTAGGCAGACAACACAAGTATATATGAAAAAAGAAGAGCAATGAGAATGCAAAGGGAAATTAGTGTTATTCATATATAATCCCCTTTTCTTTTTCATGTAGTCCATGAAAGAAAACATGATCCTCTGTGGCAGATACAAGGCTTAGGTATAAAGTGTGTTTCTTTTATTCTGTTGTGCTAATTTTTGAGAAAGGTTTAAACACAGACAAGGAAATGCTACCATTCAATGGGGGGGGGAAATCTGTAAAAAATTATATCAGGTCATTTTCATCTAATAACATGTACAAGTATTTTGTAAGTAAATATGTTCAGCTAAATATACAAAGCAAAATATGGGAAAAGTGAGGGGGTTTCTGCGTATATTTACAAAGCATGCAGTTTGCTGACCCTGCAGGCTTTCTTTCCTCCATTACTTGGAAGCAAAATCCACCTTGACCAACTTTAGCTTGGTATTTCTATTACAATTTAAATTTTATACCCATGTATGTATATCATCATCATTATCATCTCCTATTCTTTCATGTTGGGTTCTTTAATGAGGGGACTAATCTTCCCTCTAATATAATTTCAGTGCTTTTTCATGCAGAAGCCCAAATGCATACTCAGTCTATGTCAGTACACTCAGGTTACTAGCCATTCATTCAGAGGACTACAGAATACGACAGTGTAGTACTGTTAGCTTACAACAGTTTAACACTGGACTTGCACACATTTAGGAACTTAATAGACTTCTGGCAAGTTATAAAACTATGGTTGAAATGCATTAAATTACTTTTCTACTTGAAAAATCCTACCAGAGGAAAGAAAATAATTGATGAGAAAGAGATGAACTTGTAATGTGTAGTAAAATTTGATACTGGTAAAATTAGATATAGAACAACATCAGATTTGATTTTCTGAATACAATGTGCACGCATAGTTTTTGTGCTATCTTACCACTATTTGTAATCACCTTATTTATTTTGATGACTTATTTCATTACACATAACCCATAAACTTTTACTGCTGTAACTATAAATAGATTATCCATCTTCTGGTTCTTTTTCCAAGTTCTGTTCACAAGTCACTTTTTATCTGTTCTTCTAAATGCTTCTCCTGACATTCTTTTTAAGATAAATTGCTATTCTTTAACACCAAAATGAAGGTCAGTAAGTACAATATAGACTATATAAATTTACTGGTGTAATTACAAGGCTTTTTCTCCTTTGTTTTGGAGAACTGAAAACAGGAATTAGTTGGAACAATTGAGTCTGAGAAGCAAAATCAGACAAAAAAATTTCCATGATGGTTTTCAATATACTTAATGCCTCCTGGGGGGTACGTGAAAAGCAAGTAGCAGACCCTGGATTTCACAACAGCAGACTTTGGCTTGTTCAGGGTATGTGGGTAGGCAGTGTGAGGCTGCCCTGAAGGACAGAAAAACTTTGGGAAACTGGTCTTTTGTCAGGGACCGCCTCTCCAAGCAACAGAGCTGTCCATCTATTTGCAGAACAAAACAGACTGGCATAGCTGGAGGCCAGCTTGCCAGATCAGAGCAGGAAACTCTTGACTGAGCTCAAATACAGAAAAGAAGTGTGTGGCTAGTAGCTTCCTTCAAAGAATGTTACACTATTGCCTGGGCATGCAGGGAAGGATTTAGGAAAGTCAAAGCTCAGCTTAAGTTGAAAATTGCCTCTTACATGAAGTTGTTTAAATCTATTTGACATCATAAATAATTTCTGGTCTTCCTGAAGACTTGCATTTACAGTCCCTTTAATTCATGGATCTCAGGGTCATGAATAAGGTCATTTTATACTCAAACATTCTGATTAAATGGGGAGAAGAAAAAAAAAAAAGGAGTGGTTTCATAAATTGAAATGGGATGATTTACTGACAGAAGCAGGCTGAGAAAGCTTCATGAGTTAGATAGATTAAGAATTATCAGAGAACTTCTGCTCCTGTCATGTATCCGTCCATCATATATGCTCTCCTAGTCCCAGCCTCATTTTGAGCCCATTTCAACACCTTTTGTATGAAATGGATCAACGTATTTGTAGGGGAGTATTCATCCCGTGTACTAATTTGCACACAAGCAAAAAATACTATTCTAGTAGCTGGAAAAATATATTCATGCTTCTTTCTGACATTTTTATTTCACTTTCTTCCTAGGTTAAATATTTAGAGAACAGGAAAAAAAATTAGTACAAAACCCAAAGGTCAGTAAAGGATGAAGCAAATTAAACCATCGCTTAACTGTGAAAAACTGAACTTCAGTCTAGGAGAAAGGCTGATATTATATGGATTTATTTGAGTGTTTTGTCACATTATTGTAATGAGTTCTGCCTTCTAAAGAAAGAATAGAAGCTATCAAAACAGACATATATTTGGTAAGAAAGCACAGGGTGACTTCCACGCTTCACCAATAATCCCCAAAGAAATATTCTGGGTGTAACAGAACTATTTCATTATTAACTCTGTCAAATGCCCCTTGAGTTATCATAATTAAATATTGGCCTTTTTTTCTGACTGTAGCTCTTCCACTGAGAAAATGGAAAGTGGTAATATTATCTTAAAATTCACGTTCTCATTCTAGCATCTCTGCTGTAGGAAAAAAAAAATTAAGAAAAAAAGGAAAGCTTTTACAAAAAAAAATAAATTACAGCAACTTCTTGAAAACAGTCTAGGACAAGTCACAAAAGTATGAATGTCAGGTGCCTTCATGACTGTTTCACATATTTTCTCTACAATGTTATGCTCATTAATTCATTTTGTTTTGCTGTCACTCCATATTTACTTTCACATCTATTTTTGACAAATGGAAATACGCTTTTACATTAGGCAGATATAACTAGGTCAGATCCATGGAAGAATTTTAAGCATAATACGTGGGTTCCATATAGGTGATTGATTCAGTATTTACTAATTGGATACACTTAGAATGACTGCAAAAATGGCAGAGGGGTGCACGGCCGGCGCGCCGCGCGCTGCCCGCCCCAGCGCTCGCTCCCCCGCCCCGGCGGTGCGGCCGCCCCCGGCAGCGGTGCCCAGCCCCGGGGCAAACAGCCACCGGCCACCGGGCACCGCGCGGGGGGTGGGCCCGGGCACCCACGGCCGCCTCGGGCACGCGCGGGCCGCTACAAAGGGCCACGACGGGCGGGGGACCCGCGGGGCCGCTGACGCCGCTGGGCCCGCGGCGGTGACTGTCCCTCGCGGCGCCGTCCCCCGGGCGCCTCCCGCGCTGCCCTTCCCGCCCGCTCCCGCCGCTGGGTCCGTACGGACGCGCCGCCCCGAGGCACTTTCCCGCCGGGCGGCGTTTGGCCGCGCGAGCGGCTGCACCGCGCCGCGGGGGTCGCGTCGGGTCGCCCCGGGCCGGGCGGTCCCCGGCCGGGACAGCAGGTAAGTGTAACATCGCACTTGGCCAGTTCAGACCTCCTCATGCTGTGTCAGTTTGATGCTGTTTTTGCTCCAATACACGGCTAAGGAGAGCAGCTTGTCTAGGCTGATGGATTCGGAGTTTTTTGTTACTTTTCAGTTTGATTTGATAAAATGTTTTGGATAAAGTGGGAAAACCCTGAAGTTCCAAGCCAGTCATTAGAAACGCTGTAATTACTTCAATTAGTTCCACTAGGGATGAGGTTGCCTCTGATTTGTGCTTCTTTTGCTTTGGAAACTTGATTTGTCAAATTGATCTTTAAGTGAGCTACATGTTAGATGTCTGTCTAGCGACCATGGTTGAATTGGGAAAGTTTTGTGGGCTGACCCTGGAGCTGTGCGACATTGGGAGCTTGCTGGTTTTTTGATCGTGAGAGATACCCGTGGGTCTGACACATCTTAAACTGCGTCTCCCTGGAAACATCAACCTACTCAAAAATTTACTTCTATTGTAGAGTTCTCCAAAATCAGCACAATCCTGAATTAGGAAAATTCACCCTAATGCAAAATACACTTTCACCATTTATTCTCTCAGAGTGCCCTTATTGATACACAAGACTGAAGTGTTACCAAATGCCAGTGGAAGTGCAGTGTGGTTATTGTTTTGTAACGAAATTTAAACATGCAAATCCTTTTGGGGATCTTGAGCATTGACGTATTTCTCAGTATTCATCTGCACTTAGTCTTCCTCTGAGGTTTTATGGAACAAACTAACTCTATACATTTCAAGCATTTTATAGATTTTACTAAAAAAGTAAAGTCCGTGCAAGTGTTGATATCAAGTAGAAGCTTTTTGCACTAAAAGCGTTTTAAGTTTTGTAACTGTAAGCAAACAGCTGAACAGCCAGTCAGAGAGCTTAAGAAAAGCAGCTGTGGGGATGTGCACTGGCCTTAACCAGTTTTGTGGTTTAGTGATAGTGTAAATTAATAGAGAGCATGCGCAAGGAAGTAGAGGTGAAAAGTCCAAGGTGAGGAAGACATATGGCCTTCATCACTATCGACCACCAGGAGGCTGAGGACGACCACCCAAAAGAGATTGTGCATGAGCAATAGAGACAGTTGTGCGAGATGTAAATAATCTGCATAAGCGCTGCCTGTTCTAGGAGATTTATTGAATATTAATGCAACTGTATGTATATAAAAAAGTAACTTGAGAGCCAGAACGTGTGAGCCAGGAGGAACTATCCCCCTCGCATCCAGCGCTGAATAAACAAAAACCTGCTTCACGGTTTCCTGACTGTTAGAGTTTGTTTGGGAAGTGGCTTTTCTCAGCTTCCTGTATTCCAAGCAGGTATAATTCAGAGAAAATTCGCTAACAACTTAACCAGTTACTTGAAATGCAAGAATCAAGAAATAGGTCAGTAGGTTCAGATGATGTAACATCTCAATTAACGAGTGGCTAATTGATTTGAATGATGAGGATGCTCATTAAAGGTAAATTACTTTGTTAGTTTCTTTTGAGAGAAATTAAGAAATATGTTTTGTTTTGCGTTTTTAATTTAAGAACTCAGCTGTGTTCTGGGTAACACAATCCTACTATACAAGGTAATGAAACTTCCGATGCCCACCCTCAATCAGCTTTTTAGAGGTACTCCTTCCAGCATGCTGAGCACAGAGCCATATGACCCTTTTCTTAATGCAGGAGTGTAAGCAATACACAACTTGGAACAAGCACAGGCTTTGATTTTTTGTTATTTTACAGTTAAGTTTCTAACTTGCAGTCAAATGAGCTGAAGTTATTTAAGTTTTAAAGCATTTTAATCATTCTGAACAGAAGACACAGGCACACTAGAGACACAAAAAAGGGTCTTTATTTTATATATATGTATACACTTATATATATATATATCAGAGTCGAGTTAGATGAGGAGGGGCAGGAAGACAGAGGTGTTGCATTAACCCCGATGCAAGTTAACTGGTCTTGAAAGAACATGCATTTTGTGCAAAGCCAAAAATTTACTTTGGGTTCAGTTCATATCTTAATAGTCTAGCTGGACTGGTATTAGTCCAGTCATAACGGCATTAACCCTTAGAGTATAAATTACCTAGAAAAAAATCATTCACATATAATGAGGTTTAAAATTGTTAGAGGCACATACACATACACACCCATACACACATACTCTCTCAACATCCTTACCTTTTAGCCAATGTTAGGCTCACCCTTCTGTGCCCACCTGGGTCTCAGGGTCAAAGCCATCAATCTTCACTAAGAAGGAGGTCGAGAGTACGGGTTTCAGAGGGTCATTGGCACCCCAACTCCTCCACAGGGGAAAGTACGATTTTGACAGGAGTGATCATTCCTCCTCATTAGACCTCCTAGGGTCTAATTTTATGTATTTTCCAAACTTTGTTCTTTCTTCACTGGTCTTCGTTTCCAAATAACATCCACATTTATAACCCCTCAAATAAGTTTTGTCCTGCTCCCAGTGTTGCAACCCTTTAATAGCTAATGTTTGATTATGGGTGTGTTGTTCGCAGCCTCTGTCATCATGCCATATACACACTTTCAAGGCTCTGTTATCATGCCTTAGCTTCTCTATGTCGGGTTTTGTTCTATGGTCACAGTTTATTCTACATGGACACATTTAGTTTCAGCATTTTCTAGTTACAGATGTATATCAAAATTATTGTAAGAATAGGTGTTATGTCAAACTGTTGTACAAAAGTAAGCTAAATCTAAAACAAATTAACTAATAATCGTCTGGAAATTTGACAGCTGCTATTACAGCTAAGTTATATATATATAAAGCTCCAGACAGGTCAAGACAAGTGTTGCTGCAGGTCCTGCAAACTCACTGTCCTGAGGCACTGGAGATTTTGGGCTAAACCTGTGGCTTTTCAATAACAATGACAATACCTTATGGCAACAAGCTGAGAGAGTTGTGGTTGTTCAGCCTGGAAAAGGGAAGGCTCCAGGGAGACCTTGTAGCAGCCTTCCATACTTAAATACAAATATTAAATACATACATACAAGAAATCTGGAGAGGGACTTTTTACAAGGGCCTGTAGTGATAGGACAAGGGGGAATGGTTTTAAACTGAAAGAGGGTAGATTTAGATTGGATATATGGAAGAAATTATTTACTGTGAGCGTGGCAAGACCCTGGAACAGGTTGCCCAGAGAAGCTGTGGATGCCCCATCCCTGGAAGTGTTCAAGGCCAGGTTGAATGGGGCTTTGAGCAACCTGGTCTAGTGGAAGGTGTCCCTGCCCGTGGCAGGGGCATTGGACCTAGATGATCTTTTAAGGTTTCCAACCCAAACCATTCTATATTTCTATGATTTGCTCAGCTACAGGGCTACACAGAGAGAGGGATTAAGGCTGTTAATGTCTAAAATTTGTATTTCATACTTGGGCACTAACAATAAGGTAGAATCTTCGTCATTCTAATAATTATTTGTATGTTTTAGCAAATATGTATTTAATATAGATGTACAGAAATATTCCTCAATGAATGCAAGCTACAGCTCCAAGCAGGTGCAAAAATCTTTTGCCTGTAGAATCATGCTACCAGTTGTTGATCTAGTCAAGCCTCAGATTTTCTGCACACAAAAAGAGGAGAAATAGACAACTGCAAAATAAGAATAGAAACTGCTATGACTGCCTGTAACTGATTTTTATTTTATTCTGGGCAGGTGTATCTTGCCGCTGAGAGGAAAATGAAGTTAGTAAAGTGCTTTATCTCCTAATTACTGTTTAATAAGGAAGCAGCATCGCACAGGTGGAGTTATATTTTTTTTGTTTGTTTGTGAAGAAAAGGACATCAGAGGATGTCTTCAGGACAAGTCTGAAATGCACAGTGGTGTTTCTAAGTACCTGCTGAAGGAGCAGATTACACTGTTATTCCATTGCTCTCCTGTGTAGTTAACACCAAGTAACTTCTCACACTGTGCATACGAGTTGTTTGGGTTCTACGTGTGCAGGAAGAGCAGGTGCATGGCCCAGGGATCTGGAAATCAGGTTCCTAAATGTTAGTCACTGCAGTGCTTAGCATTATGTCACCTACATTCTCTTTGGCTCTTTTCCCAAATTCCTTGCAGTTCATGGAAATGAAGGCAGGTGAAAGATTGTCTTAATACTTTCACTCAATAATGTAGAGAGAAAGATGAGATCTTTAGCTCAGTCTTATCACCACTGACCTGGCCTTAATGTTTCAGTCTGCAAGACCTGCATGCTGCCATAGGGCTATCTTTCCTTTTATTTAATTTATGGTTTTTATCAGCATGTTTACTACAGGGAATAAAATTATAATTGTGCTTATCCATTAAGCAGGACAGTCTAACTAGGTGTGTAGTGGGTGGCATCACTAAGAATCCATGAAAGAATGACAAATTTAAATTCAGATTCTCATTTCAGATGTTAGCAAAATAATGCCACTGGTCATCCCTGCTGTAATTTGACAGAAACAAAAAAGTTATATTAGGAAATAACATATTATATATAATTAAAACATGGACAAAAATACTTATCAATCATAAAATATGTTTCTGATTTGAGTCCTTTTAGTATTATCTGTTAAACATGTATATTTGTTTAGATGACATATGAAAAGTTTTCATGAGATTTTGTAAAATCTTTGTAAGACTGAAGGCAAAACAACCATGTACTATGTGTAGAATGCCTAGAGAAAAGGCCCAAACTGAAATGTATATACAAACCTACAGATTAATTTAATTCATATTTTCATGTATGGCCTGATCCAAAGCCAACTGAAATTTAGAATTGTCTTCAGTGAACGTCAGAGTAGGGTTCTCACTTTGTTGTATTTCTGTCCAAATATATGAGATTATACATTGCTTAAATGTTTGCAGACTGAAGTCCAAAGTTTTGTAACAGTTAATCTACAGTCCATAGTGTGAAAGTATGAGATTTGTATTAATCCTAATTCAACCTATAAATTATATTTCCTATGAAAATATTATTTTTAGGTCCACAAGCCTTCTATTTTATGTGATTGTCATACGCTATACTTTGATAAACCTTGAGCAATTTTTGCAATGTTAATTTGAAGTAAGTTTCAAAGAAGTTATCACAAATACTTTTAAATAGACTGGAAGCTTGAGCTTGTGTTTACAGATCATGTTAGAAGACATTCTGTGGGTTTCATTCCATCTTGTTTGCACATTTTGTAAACTTCTCTTGGCTAAAGTTAGTCACTGGGAGCAGCAGAGGAAAGTGTTAGCATTATCTCTAATAAAACTCAGTTCATTTGAAGATTCTTGTCTTCTGTCCAAATATACATTCAGATTAAAGTATTTGTTTTATAAAAATAGCTTCATATTTATGATAATTAGAAAATTCCCAGACAATTTTATGCTATGTATTCTTATAGAAAAAAAAATGTTTGTGGCAGCAGAGATAAGAATCATCTGGTTTGGGTTTATAATGGTGGGATAGTAAGTCATATTAACAGTGAGAACTTCTTTAGGTTTAGCTAAATCTAAATTGTTTATCCTTCCACTAGACATACTTGAATTACTGCATAATCATGTCAGTGTTTTAGTTTTTTATAAGTCAAAGTACAATGGCACAAGACTAATGGAATTGTTTCAGTGCTTTAAACTTAAACAAAGGGGGTTTAAAAATATAAATTGCATCTTGAAGTTAGGCTTCTATTTAATAGTTTACCATTTTTTGTGAGAAAAGTAATGAATCGTCATCTTATTTAATACATAAAAGTAACAAAGAGGAAGTGGAATGCTTAAGATCACAAGATACTTATTAGCAAAGGTGAGAACCAAGATATCTAAGTCCCATGTCAATGCTTTATGGTTAAACCATGCTGCCTCATAGGAACAGAGCAAAATGGAGAATCAACTCCCAGCTGTTTTAAGAAAAACTTATTTTCTAAACAAACCCTGTGTGTAATATTTCCAGAAATAGCAATGCATCCTGTACTAGTGACTGTTAGACTGAATCCCAATTCATTCATTTTTCAGTCTTCTTGATTCTCACAGTGGAAAACACTGGAAGACAGGAATATAATTAGAAAATAGTATTTTTTTTTCCCTAAATGTCTTTGTAGGCCACAGCTGGAAATGATTATTGTAATGGATATAAAAAGTGCTGCCCATTCCATTACCTGTTCTGCGTAGTCTTCAGAAATAGTAGTGAGAACGGTATGGTGGTGATAGGCATAGCAACAGTGGTTGTGGATTACAGAGGTGTCAGTCCCTGCCATAGTGGTCTCCGCCTTCTGCTTTGATGGGAGAGGGCTCAGGAATGGCTTTAAGAGAATGAATAGCTGCATTTGCTACTGTTGAGGCCATCAGTTCTGCCCTGTAGGAAATGGGTAGGTTGACGTTTTTTCCTCTGGTCATAATTCCTGTTGGTTTATCCCTTAGAAATGAGTGACCATCTTTACAGGAATCTGAAGAAAAACCAAATTAGTATGGGAGACAATAGATGGAAGGAAGTGGTGGAGGCAGGGGACAGTGTTAACAAGTCATTTTTACAAAAAATGAGAAACAACAGGTAAACAGTGAACAGAGCACCTGTTCTTTATGGTGCATTATTATCTTTATGGTGCTATATTAGCACTTTATGGGCCTAATGGTGTTCTACCTAGAGATGAGACAATAAAAAAGTAAATCTCACAGTTGGCAGGATCCCTTTCTTTAACCTTTGCATCCTAATGCAACATGGTAGTTATCTAGGACTAGAATAAGGTCGGTGAGGAATTCATTCGAACAACACTGTATAAAACTGCAGTGGCTTTCCACCTCCATTACTATTTTCTTTCAGAATACAAAGTGAAATAAGATTATTGTTTTTTTTAAATTAAAACAGTGAAATCAGCTGAGGCAGAAAGATTTGAAAGCAAATCTTTTACCGCACAAGTGGGGGTTCAACAATTTTATCAATGGGTTTCTTGGTTGTAACACAACATGGCCTCCTTTTGAAACCTGCTTCTTTCCATCTCCAAGGTTTTTCCTGTATTTGTCATTACGAGGAGTCTTCCTGTCTTTACCTATATTGCAGGCTCCCTACTTTTTATGCCTCATTGTGTACCTGCCCCATTTTGTGCTCCAGGATTTGCTACCAACAGAGTTACCCTTAGTTACCTCAAAAAAAGAAATAACCTTTTACTCAGCCTTACTTGGTTCACCACTCAATTGTAAGGCAAGACAAGCAGGTGATTTTCCTTTCTGCTTTCTAAACTCAATCAAAACAAACCAAAACAAAACAACGAACTAATATTAATCACATATATAGTAAACAGTGCCAAAACAAATGAAAGTTCTACCATATATTGCACTGAGTAAGTAATCAGTGAAAACAGGTTTCAGTTAACTATAGATAGAGAAGGATTACCTTGCAGCAGGCTACAAAACACACAGCCTATGCTTTATAAGAAATTGAAATGATGAGAGTAGTCTTCCGAAAGGGAAGCTGCAAAATGATTCAGTGGGTTCTTGCATACAAAGACAAGAAGAGTTACTAAGACAGATCAAGCATATGCCATCTTGAACTTCTTGTTGCAAGCTGAACTCTTTAGATGAGCATCTACTTTCCTCAGATAAAACAGATTTTGAACAGTTCAGAATAATATTAGACAGTGCTGATTTGTTTGAAGGAATGTGTAGAAAGAAGGGTATCATCTGTGAATTCTTAAAAGAGTATGGCAGGGAGACTAATGAATTGCTCTGCTGCAGAAAACTATTACTTACCTTTGCCAGCCTTGTTAATTTCTTATCAGTTTAACAACAGTATAGTATTGTCCTCTTCAGGACACAAACATTGTTATTTAAAATCTCCTAGTACAATACTTTTAAATTCCCATGCCGGGAAGGAACTTCTTTTGAAAACAGAGTAATAACATTTAATCAAATCAAAATGTTTATGCCCTGTAACAGGAAAAAACTCTCTACTAAGTAGCTTGCTCTTTGGCATTAGGATTGTTCAATCTTGTTCTGATGAAGTTAAGCCAATACTGCAAATAAAAAATAAGAAATTTGATATTTTCTCTTGAGATGCATTTATTTAAAGTAGGAAGTATCAATTTTTGATCTTTACAGACCACCAAGTCTCATTATTAATGCATATAAAATTTATAAAACTCTGAATTACAAGCTTCTGAATAATGTAGAAACATGATCTAGCTCCTGAGGGGACTCTTAGCTGAATACCAGTAAGTGCCCAAGTGTAATACTGAAGTGTCATATGAATGTAGCATAAGATAACAGCTATGTGTGTCATAACATTAAACTTCTCTGAGCATGTGCCTGCAATGAATTCTAAAGTTGTGAGAAGGGGGAGACCCTTAAATGGCCTGACTCTAGAAGCTTAGAGAATGAACCAAATAAAATATGTCACAAATTAAGTGTAACTTAAAAGTGATGCCACTGCAGCCACTAGGCAAGTACAATTTTGTAAATATATATAACATTTGTTATTCCAGATCTTTCACATATGTAAATTTATGAATGTGACAGTTCCTTTTCCCAGAACAGTTAATCGTCCTTTCCACAAAATGTCTCCAAATTAAATGCAGTATTTTTTTCACCAAATCAAATCATTTCTCAAAAAATGACCCCTTCTATAACAAGTCACCTCAAAGTCAGAAATACAATAAATATTGTACCATGGATAATAAAGATAATCTTACATTTACCAAACTGAGATTGTTAGTCAGTATGAAACCTTGTGTAAAGCCTTGTTTGTTTAAGGGGTAAGTTAAAAACTTGTGGAGTATATGAGAAGTTTTATTTTATCCAACTTTGGAACAGACCCTGACTTGTCAAAATAATACCATTTTTGCCAAAATCCTCTGCCACACAAAATATTCTGGCTGTCCTTTATGACTTTCAATGTTTTCTTGCATGTTCACAGTACCGAAGAGTAAAAGTAACGTTTTATTCTTGGGAATCTAATTAATCCTATATTTATAAATAAATCTTCCTTCCTTTCTCAGCTCCAGATCTTTATCTCCTGGGGTTTTCATATCGCTTTTGTTCCAAGATATCAGCTTACAGCTTCTCCAGCTCCTCCCTGATGTTGGAAATTTTTTCCAATCTCACAGAAGCTTATGAATTCTCCAACAACTCTTTTTTTTCCCACAGCTTTCCTTCCATTTCAATTCCTTAAACTTTATCTATATTGGTAATTAAAATGATCCAGGGACCACTTACTGATTCTGAGGCAAATGGCACACAACAGTTAGTGCCCTCACCCTATAACTGTAAAAAATAACTAGATTGCAGAACTGGAAGTCATTGGTTGATGCTGTCCTCTAATAGTGGAAAAGCAGATGGCATATGCCAAAACCATGCCTGGGAATCTCCTGAAAATTAAGCCTGGCTGAATAATGACAGGACAGCACCTGTGCTTGTAACTTAGCTGAGTTTTCGCCTTGCTCTTTTGACTTTTCTGGTATAAACCTACATGGTTATTTCAAATAGGATTTCCTAGATCACCAGTCTTTCTTGTGGTTTCTGTCCTGTAGAGTCTCTTTCTCAGTGTGGTGGAAGTTACATTTCCTTCCTCTTTCAGGTTCTGTTGTATTCTGAAAAAATCTACCCAGCTGGTACCTGGCCCTCGTTTTGCAACATGGACTCTACTCCTGTTTATTGATTCCCTCAAAGTTTAAAGTAAAGGCTGGCATTTGGCTCTTCTAGTTCTTCTGCAGGAAGACATTCCCTAAGCTGCATCCCAGCTCATCTTTTTTGCAACAGTCGTAACATTCTGCTCAGAGCAAGGACTGTAAAGGAAAGTTATCTTTATTCTGGCAACAGGCATGGTAGTAAATCAAGTGATACTGCATACACGTGGGGAGTGTTGAGTGGAGTGCTATCAAGCTTACTAACTTGTGAGGCTCAAAAGAGAGGAAATACCCATTAGTCCTCGATAATTTAGTTAAAAAATATGGGAAAAGAAACTGTAAAGAATTAGAGCTGCTATTTGGCAGTGCATGTGGTTTAAGAAGCAAACCTAAAGAGTTCTCATTTAAACATGTTGCTGTACCCTTTTTTCAGTGTGGAATGGAATGAACAGCCTGACTTGTAATTTAGCAAGATGTTTGAGAAAAAGTTTGAGGTTTGGTTTTGTTTTTTTTTTATTATTATGACTTTGAAAGATCTGTGCATACTATGTAATAACTATCATGCACTTTGGGTATCAGCAAATTTCTGGTCCTTAAAAGGAGCTACAGGCATTAAGTTAACAGAACTAACTTCTACTTAAAAAGGATATTTCAAGAAATACTTTGTAACTAAATTAAATAATGTGGAATTAAATTTGCAAATAACCTGTAAACAAAAGAACTGAAAACAGTAGCTGTAATCAAAGAATATGCAGCATATTTTATTTTAAACTGGGGTAAACAAAAAGTACCTCAAGTTACAAAAAGTTAAGCTTCCTGGTGTGTCTGCTGAGTCATCTTACCTGTCAGAGTTGGTAGCACTTTGAAGGGTTCTTTGAAATACTGTTTAAAAATGTTAACCTGTACAGCCAGGCAAGCAGGAAATTGACCTCTGTTTCCTCCTGGGGTTGAAGTAGCACTGCACCATGACTCACACTTCTTTCAACATCATTCCAGTCTTACATGAAAAGACTGAAAGGTCTGAAAGACCAACACTTTTTGCCAAGTAACAGTCACACCTATATTAAGTGTAAGTGGAAATTATGCTTGAAGAATCTCATTTTCATGTTGTTAGTGCTGTCTCTAGCTGCAGAGGATTTGTGAAAAATTTTACTTTTTATGAATATTAGTTATGGTTTGTTTGTTTGTTTCTTTTCATTTATGAAGAAGTCAGTGAGATCTCCTTGAAAGCAGAGACAATTCTTTAGAAACTTAGTAACAGGGCTGATATGCTATTAGACGTTTACAATGTTGGCATGAATTGAGCAATATGTCATTTCAGTTATCTCTTCAAAATGGTTTCCCAGTTACTATTTAAGACCACCACAGCAGCTGTAACAGACTGTTTATGAACTGCTTTTCCACAGTGAGCTAAGAACCCAGATAACAAAACACAAGTGCTGATTTAGAAGCAGTGAACCAGTAGAACAAATTAATACAGTTTAGCTGAGTAACAGTATAGTGCAATTTGCGCAGTGAAAAGAAATATTGATAAAGGAAAGCAAATGAGGAAAATATTCCAGTATTCCAGAGCAGTCAACCATGTTTTGTTTTATCATTTACAACACTTTGAGCACTGTAGCAATATTGCTATTGATTATGTCACAAATATTTTTACTAGTATAGTTAAGTAATCTAATAAATTTTTATCTTCAAACTACTTTATCGTCCAATAAAATTAATGTCATTTAGGTGTTTATCTGGAGCTAGAAGTCCTTCCTTTTCCTCAATAATTGCAAAGAAGATCAAGAGATTGTAAAAATGTCAAGAAAAAACTTTTTATCTTACCTCTCCCTTCTTCGTAGGTTTTTTAGTAATTAAAAACTTTACATAAATCAGTGATAGAGATATAATAGTCAGATGTACTAAAAAAATTTTGTACCAAAAAAATTATGTACTAGATAAGTCCTTTTTTTTCCTACAAAATCTCTGTACTTTTTTTCTGATCCTTTTAGCAAAAAAATCAAAAAGGAAAGGTCAGTGGCAATAATAATGAGAACTGAAATGTAGGATTATAAATATTAAGATTCCACTTTATCTTTTTATGACATCTTAGTGCTGCGCTGGAGAGCTGTCTACAAATCAGCAGACCTCGGGTTCGCCTCAGAAAGAGAGAAGAAAACCATTAATATTGCTGGGGAAATAGCTTAAATAAGATATTATTTCAGCTTTGCAAGGAGCTGCAGTCTCCTGAAACCTTGTTTAAAGATTAGTATTACATAACGGTGTGATCTTTCATTTTTATTTCTTTTTTCTTTTAAAAAGTTGTTAATTAAATGTCAAGTTAAAAACAAGTAGTAATTTTTTCCTTCTTAACTTTCAGTCTTGACATAACAACTGTACAAAATAAAAATGTAGAGTAGCTTACTAGGTTTTGATATCCTGTACAAAAATAAAGGATCCTTCTTGGATTAGGCACTAGTTCTTGAAATACCCATTCAGTCTATAAAAAACCATCACCATAGAAAACTGTGATTTAAGGATGGGAGGTATCACCATTCACTAGCAAAGGCAGATATCTAGAAAATTTCATGAGCTATTTGAGTCAGCAAAATCATATTCTCACATAGGATGATATGAAGTTGATCTGAGATATAGTATTTTCAGGGAACAGGTACTATACAGTTCAGTGTAATCATCCAGCCAATGACTCTTTCACCAAGTCTGGTTTCCTCATATTGGCAGATATCCAAGAAGGAACGTTGCTGCTCTGGGACATGTTTCGCATTTCTCAGGAAGAACAAGATAATATAGTAATACTACTTCATTGACAAGCAATTTTAGTAACTTTACAAGTAATGTTCTTTTTTTATTTTCTTCTCTTCACTTTCTTAGAATTAAAAGCTAATGATACAGTATCAGAGTTCCAGAAAGATAATTTTTCAGTATTTCAAAGAAAGGGAGAAAAGTCAATAGCTGTTATTCCTAATACCTTGAAAAACAGTTCTTTGTTTCACTTATTCACATGCATACAATAATTAACAATATAAGAGCAAGTATCGACTAATTAAAGCTATGTATTATATTTTATTTTGATTATATATAATAAGAACTTAATACAAATATGAATAGTTATGGGATTTTTATTTTTTCTTTCCTTTAATGAATCTGACATTTCCTGTCAGCTACACTTTGCTATATATGACTAAAATTACTACTATTGAGATTAAAACTTTATTACTAAACTCCCCTCTGGAATAGATACTCAGCCCCTTGTTTTCTGCTTTCAGTGACTTACTTTGTTCAAACTAATTAAGCAACTTTCAGGCTTCTTTGAAAATGTATTTTTAGGGGTTCATTTCTGGAGGAAAAGTATTTTATAGAAAAAGTAGGGCAATCCAAAACAATATTAAATATCTGTATGTACACTTTGGTATCATCATTTATATGTAAGTTTCATATATTTTATTCATGAGACCTCTGGTTCCTTCTCCGTTACATGTTAATTCTACCTCACTTTGTTTGACAGCCAAGACAACCTGTTTTTGATTCAGGGTAATTTGTAAGTCACAGGGATATCTAAGAAATAAACTCTGGAAAAAATACAGTTTCCACTTTTACAGTTTTGTCAATGTCAGTTTAAATGGGCAAGACTTAAGAGGTGTTGACATCAATTTGCATTTTGCATACTTTGGGCAAGTTCTCCGCTGAAGATGAGCTAGAAATCGAAATGCTTATCATGTTATTGTATTCCACACCAGCATCTCATCAACAGAAAAAATGTCAAAAGTTTTGAGATACAGCAGTGCTAGACTGGTGAAGGCATTTCAAGTAAAATGAAGCTTTGCATAGGGCTTCCTGTAATTTCCTTCTAATAGACAATGTTGGGGAGTTAAAAAGAATAGGAATACACAGAGCAAAGAAGAATAAACTTGAAAGGTGATGTTCCTTTACACTTTGCCTCATATTTCTTTGTGTATCACCTCATCTTAAACTCCAATGAGCTAAAAGAAAACAAACAAACAAATAAACAAAATATCAAATTAAGGGGGGTGGGAAAGAACCCAAAACAGCAAGAAAAGGAACATTTTGGAAAACAAAGGACAAAAAGAACATTGGAAAAAATAAACTATGTTTAAAAGCTGACAGGTCTGAAAACCCTGGGGAAGAATTTTACTGTATTTCATTGTGAAGTAGATTGTGGATAAACCTTTCCTTCCATGGGAAAAAAGAAAAAAAAACCAAAAACATTTTCACTAATAAATAACTTGGATATGTATAATAAATATATGACAATACAAATATATGAACTGCTACTTTTGGGAGTTTTCACGTGATTCTGCAAAAGGTGTGCCATACAAAGCTTTGAATATTATAATTGTTACCCTTCACTGATTTCCTTCATGTCTTTCTTCTGCTCGTTTGCTTTTTACTTTTAAAACCATGTTTATTCCAAGCTATTCTTATCTCTTTGGATCTTTGCTTCTCATATGGTATATCACATGTCTTAGGCTTTCTCGTGCATGCATCTATGTGCCAGATGTTCTAGGGCACCTTTCCATTGTCTCTATTGATGTATTCTGTGCATTCATTTCAACAGACATCTGATGTCTGGGAGTGTATATTATATGCAAGAGTCATTAAACATATCTTCTTACTCACAGATTCAGAAGAACGTTTGGGTATTTGATGTACTAATTAAGAGATGGAAGCAATAAGTGCACTTAGAATTTCCCATCGGTAAGTTACACCATTTATTGAAACTTCACAAGAAATTATTTTCCTCATGCTCATTCAATATAGTTTGTACACTGTGTGCCTCACCTTGAGCTACAAGTTACAATAAAAGATGCCTATTGATATTGCTCAGTTTCACATGGTAATGTAACTACAGAACACTAACATATTCAATTGTCATGGGAATTTGGACAATTATTTTTTTATATATTTATATGGGAAATTTTGATCATAATTAATAGGTGAAATCCATACTGCAGCCTGTGGAGTAATCCATGCTGTAGTAGCTGGATACGCCCTGAAGGGAGCTGTAGCCCATGGAAAGCCCATGGTGGAGCAGGCAGGAACTGTGGCCCATGGAGAGGAGCCCACACAGAAGCAGGTTTTCTGACAGGACATGTGAACCTATGGGGGATCCACACTGGAACAGTCCATACCTGAAGGATTATGCCCTGTGGAAAGGACCTATGCTAGAGCAGTTCTTGAACTGCAGCCCGTGGGAAGGACCCACACTGGAGATGTTCATGAAGAATTATCTTCTGCGGAAGCAACCTCATGCTGGAGCAGGGAAGGAGCGTGAGGAGGAGGGAGTGACAGAGATTGTTATAAACAGACCAAAATCCCCATTCCCCATCCTCCTACACTGCTTAGGGAGAGGAGGTAGAGAAAGGAAAGAAGGAATAGGTGGAGGGAAGTTGTTTATTTTAATTTTTGTTGCTGTTTCTTACCTCCCTAGTCTATTTTTAGTGGGCAGAAAATTCAATGAATTTTCCCCAAGTGGTGTCTGTCTTTTCCTGTGATGGTAGTTGGTGAGTGATCTCCCTGTCTTTATCTTGACTCGCAAACTTTTCTGTCTTTATTTTCTCCTCCTGTCCTGTTGAGGACAGGCTGTGACAGAGTGGCAAGACAGGGGGTTTAGCAGCCAGCCAAGGTCAAACCCACCACGGGGCATTACACCTTTCACAACAATTCTTCTGTCCTTATTCTTTAAGAAACTTCTTCATTTTTCAAGGGGAAAAACTTTCTTTATATACTGAAGATCACATGCTCGATTTCAGGCTTGGTTTTCAACATTGATAGTGGCACAAAATATTCAGACTATCCTTGCACAAAATAAGACCAATTACACATCCTATTTGTGAGTAATTCTGTAGTTTTAATTTTACAGCCTTGTAAGTTATTACTGGCACAAGAAGAAATTTGCTAAAGAGCTTCAGTAATGGAAGCATTGCATTGTCAGTACATTGCTACCTATTGTGGTATGAGTGCAGTAGGGTTGCTGGAAAAAATAGTGTATGTCAGGTTAGCAGCACACACTGAAATTAGGCAAAAAATACTTTACTTTTTTGGTCATGGGGATACAGGAGAAACCACTAAGCCTAAATGAGTGATATTCTGTTTCAGTCCACTGCTGAAATATCATGGAACTGTCTCCTACTCCAGCTTACCTCTAACTCCATGAAGCAGCACCTGTTGTGTTCTGCTACAGAGGAACATAACACTAATAATCAAAGTGACCAGTGAGAAACTGTTTGCGTCTTATTTAATCAAGTTTAAAAGGAAAATGTATTGAAATGACATGTATTCCTTAGAGAAGTAGTTATCCCCCAACTTGTGTGTGGATTAAATTGAGCTACTCCAGAAAATAAGCAAACAAAATCCTTATCTGAAGTGGATTGCAGTTTCTAAAAGTAACATTCATTTTGCTATAATTTAAGTCCAGGGAACTGACAAATTAAAGATCATTTTTACAGTCATTTTATACCTACATGTGACATTTTCCCTGTCAGATTGAAATTTCAATAGCAACTTCAGTCTTCTAACAGATAAGGAAACACAGTGTGTATATTCATTCAGTCTCTTCTACTATGTAAAATATTTCCTTAGTTATGCTCCCATGCTTCCTCTCTAGTCCCAAATGCATATTGCATTGTTTCCTTAAGATATGCATATATAATAATTATGAACACAAATTCTTAATTGTGTAGAGGTAGACTTAAAATTATGTTTATGTTTTGTGGGGTTTTGGTTGGTTTTTGATTGGTTTGTTTTTTTGTTTTTCTATTGGAGATGGGTATGGTTTACAGTATTGGAGAAAGCTGCAAATTTAAAAGGTAACCCATTTTCCTTTATATATGTAACTAACAGTATAAGCCTAAGATAAATCTTTTTTTTTAAAAAAAGAAAACTTAGCATCCCTCAGCAAGTTATATAAAAATTGTAAATCTGGACTGGTTTCTTATATCTTATGTAAAAGTAATTAAAAATAGGTTTTTGATATAACCTTTATCAGAACCTTGGCTACTGTAGGTTTAAAATTACAGTGTCAATTTAAAAAATACCTTTCATTGTCCTCTGTAATCTTATTTGGAAGGAAATTGTTGGTGGAACTTGAAGAACAGTAAAAGAAACATAATAGCTGTTAAATATTTACTTACTACAAAGCAATATTTAGTTACCAATTCATACAACATTTAATTAAGTTAATAACATTAATTCTTTTTGTAAGTAGCAATAGAAGGAAAATTTATTCTGGTATACACAATAGTCCCCTGAATAAAACTTTGTATTATGTGTTTAGAATAACAGCTTCATTACTGCTTAATCAAATTACCTCAAGCGAGTTTCAGTTGTTTATGATAATCAGGTATTTCTCACATTTGTAAAAAGAGGCTTTTAGAAATCTGAGGGCGACTGTGTTGGTATCAGTGTAAGAAATACTCAAAATAAAAGTCAGATTACTTTGAGGCAGCAGGGCTAGCATAGAAAGTTATGTGAAATAGCGAAGAGGAAGCATATAAGTGAAAAGGCAAATTCACACCCACCTTTCAAAACCCAAAGTGAATGCCTTGACTACTGGAAAGGCTCTTCTGAAGTGAGACCTTGCCACTGAGCAAGAAAGATCTTTCCCTTAATAAAGGAAAAGACTTAACTTCTGGACTACATTCCTAGGACAGTCTATACATTAAATTGAGTGACAGCTTAATGTAAAAGTGATAAACAATCTTAAGAACACAGAAAGTAGGCATTTTTCCTTTAGATCAGTAGCCCGTCATCAAACTGCAAAATGAAGCTGGTTGGTAATTACAATAGTGTCCATTCTCTGGGCTGGAAAGCAAAGAACTCACTCAACGCTGGTGGTAGCTGTAATGTGAAACTCTTCGCTCCGTCAAGGGCAGAATGGTCCTGTCTATACAAGCCATTGGTGAAAGCCTCTGGACACATGCAAATCTCTTAGCTTGCCTGGTCTTCTGCTGGGAGAGTACGTGATACAGGCCAAAACCTGTGGTTGAAATCATCATACAAATAAGTGGTATGAATAATGGCAGGACAGTGCTAAAGATCTGTTTATTTTCTCTCTTTTTCTCTTTCTGTCCGTACTTGTTTTATTTTCAAGACTACCCTATTTGAAGGCAGCCTGTAATTACAATTTAAAGTCCCTTTTTGAAGAATAAGATGTAAATGAAAGGGTTTTTTTATCTGAGAAGTACACTTGTAACTGAATAGTTGATTAGTATTTATCAGAAAATACTAAACCTCCAGTGATTTTGAGAGAAATGATGTAGCTTGCACTACTTTTTCTTAATGAATGATCAGTAGTCTCAAGAATATTCTGGAATGTTAGACCTGGCTTGATATATGTCCCTGACACTGAGCGTCTTGAGCTCATAATCTCATAGGAAGACTGCAAAGAATCCCAGCAAAGTCAAAGTCTCTGAAGTTCTCGGTTAGCAATGTAGTTTATCTGAACCAGATTACTGAGGCATACAAAATATTGTCAGTACTTACTGTTACAGGTTACATTATTGCAAGTAGGAATATATAAGATTACTGATGTAATTTACAGGTAATTAATCAGATTATGTAATAGCAATACGAACTTGAATTTTCATAAATTCATTACATCAAAATTACAGAACCATACAATTATCATTGTGCAAATTTCTCTAATGCACATATACCATTAAAACCATTGTCACAGTATAACAGGCATAAAAGTCTGTACAAGCTATTTAAAAAAATGAGGTTCATGTTAAAAAAAGTTAAACCAATTATTCATTCCATAATTTTTCCCTATTTTAACCACAGAAATTTCAGTCCAGTGTTATAAAATGTATTACCATAATTATGGATATTATTTTTGTTTTGTTGCTCAGTTTTGTCTCTATACTTCTAAAGCAAAAAAAAAAAACCTGAAAACATTAAGATTTATTTAGATACACTTAGTCACATAAGTCGTCTTGCTTTCTTAAGAAAAATACACCAAGCTTAGAGATACTATATGCATTATTATGGCAATATGCCAAATTAAATCACAAAGCTATTAAAGAATTAAAAAGCATAACAACTAAGAGGTCCATTTGGGGGAAAAATTGAATTCACAGGGGTTTTGTTTGCCTGTTTATTTTACAGTATGATGCTCTCTATTGATTATTTCAGAAATGGGCAAGTCAGAGAAATCTGACATGACGAAGCAAGTAACATTCAGCATTTTCACATATCTGTTCTTGCCTTCATTGCATTGTGACCAACTGGATATTCACCAAGACCACCCAACAAACAGATCAGATGATAAAAGCTATAGCATATACAGTGGAAAACAGAATGACACTTATTCGGTCTCAATGTCAAATCATCCTGTGTCACACTACGTTGAGATATTTTTTAACAAGATTTAGCTGATTGATAAAAAAGCTTAGTTAATAGAACAAAACAGGCTAAAACACATGGATGAGTCAAGGTATATGATTGTTATGTACTATATCTTACAGGTACTTATGCCACAGAAATGTTGCCAAATTACTCTGTCCTGAGACACTCTTAATAAGAATCATAGAATTCTAGAATGCTTTGGGTTGAAAGGGACCTAATAGAAAGTTCACCTAGTTCAACCACTCCTGTGAAGACTAACGATATCTTCAGCTAGATTAGACTGCTCAGTTCCCCATCCAACATCATCTGGAATGTGTTCAGGGATGGGGCATCTACTGCTGCTCTGGGAAACCTGTTCCAGTGTATCACCACCCTCATCCTAGAAAATTTCTTCCTTATATCTGTTTAAATCCACTCTCTTTTAGTTTAAAATCATTACCCCTTGCCTTATCGCAACAGGCCCTGCTAGAAGGTTGTCCCCACCTTTCTTGTAAGCCCCCTTTAAGTACTGAAAGGCCACAATAAGGTCTATCTGGACCCTCTTCCAGGCTGCGCTGCTGTTCAGTGAGACGTGGACAGGCTGGAGAGTTGGGCAGAGACTAATGTAATGAAGTTCAGTGAAGGCCCTGCACCCAGGGAGGAATAACCTCGTGCACCAGGACAGGCTGGGGTTGACCTGCTGGAATGCAGCTCTGCAGACAAGGACCTGGAAGTTCTGGTGAACAGCAAGTTGCCCATGAGCCAGCAGTGTGACCTGGTGGCCCAGGAGGCCGGTGGGATCCCGGGGTGCAGCAGGAGGAGCGTGGCCAGCAGGTCGAGGGAGGTGATTCTTTCCCTCTTCTTTGCCCTGGTGAGGCCGCATCTGGAGTGCTGTGTCCAGTTCTGGGCTCCCCAGTTCAAGAGAGTCAGGGAACTGCTGGAGAAGGTCCAGCAGAGGGCTACAAAGGTGACTAGGGCACTGGAGCATCTCCCTTATGAGGAAAGGCTGAGAGAGCTGTGCAAGTTTAGCCTGGAGAAGGGAAGACAGAGGGGATTTTATCAGTGTCTACAAATATGTTAAGGGTGAGTGTCAAAAGGATGGGGCCAGGCTCCTAAGTTTTTTTCATTATTTATATTCACTGTCAGCATCACAGATAGCTTTTCACTCTGTGTTCATGCTTTACCTAGTGAACTATGTTAATACTGCACCATGTAGTCCAGTTTTATTTCATGCAGTTACTGCTTTCAATTTGGATTCGTAAAAATGTACTGTTCACTTAAACACCATTCAACCAGAGCCTATAAAGAAAATTGTTGAGAAGCCAACTGGAAAATATGCTATTCACTGAAGTTTTAAATGTTTGGATTTTTTTTTCTCTGAATGAGAGCCATTAAAATGAAAGAGTTTATCTAGGGCATTACTTACTCCCATTTTAGTCCATGCTTTTTGGCAGGCATCGGAAAGATAACAGCTGAACAAATACTTACAAGTTTAATGGGTAAAACTTCTTAGTGAAAAGGTCTCATTATGTCTAATCAAATTAATGTGAGGTGCAGCAGCATATCAGTTATAACAATTACAATATGAGCCTAGAAGATGTTAAGGCACTCTTTGCTGCTATTATTTCATTGTATAGAGTTATCAAAGAAATCAGTACAGAGTTAAAATGGTGACACATCTGCCTTTTTTGCAGTGCCTTTCAAATTTATCCTAAACAATTTTGCAACACTGTGGTGGTGTGCTCTGCCATCCTCTCCTAAAAATGAACAATTCTGTTCAGCTCAAAGTGGATTTAGGAGTTTGACCTGAGCAGCTCGCCTATCGCACAAAGCATGTAACAGATGTGGTCTAAACAAGCTGAGTGAACTTGGGCTGAGGCACGGGCCTCACAGGCTGGTGTTGCTTAAGTGAAGGCCAGGAGGACCCCTGCACGGCTGTCGCTGTAAACGTGTACCATAAATCTGTCTGCACTGAATCCTCCCTGCGCCATGCTAACTCATTGAGCCCAACTGACCTTCCAGAACTGATACCTTGTTCAGGGCCAGTCAGCACACAATAATAGACTTAGTCCCACCTTGCCATGAACATAAAATCTGTCATTTTAGAATCCTTTTATTCTTTCTTTGAGGAGAGAATTCTAACTAGGACGGGTCAATGAGCCTGGACCTCTCTCCTCCCAAAGCAGGGATGCCTCTTTGGTGTGACTTGCAGCTCTGACTATGTTGGATGTTACCTGGGACAATTCTACTAACAGAAGTGCTGTATTCTTTACTTAGGCTTGATGTTTGCAGTGAGTGTATTTATCAATGGCAATTCTGGATTTGTTACATCTGTTGCCTTAATAAGTCACGTATTTTTTCAGCTTTGCAAAACTCTTTCAGTGAAAGTCCTTAAGTGGGGCTCTGACAAGCAAGCTGGTGAGTGGCTGTACATATAATCCTTTACACCTGAAATTTTTGACCAAATCTAAGACTAGCACTGAATCTAGCCACACCTAGACTCCGCTCTGAGAAGGAGTTCAGAAAGGAAGGAGATCCTTTCTGAACCTCTTAACTCAATGGGAGGGCAGTCTCCCCCTAGCCCCCAGCCATAAGGACTGCAGATTTTGTTTTCTGCCATCTCCTTGCCACAAAGGACAAAAGTTTAAAAGAATAAAGTTAACTTTAGCAGTCTTTTTGACCATTTGTCACAGGCGTAAGATGCACTGAAGTGGCAGAGAAACTTGTCACATATAGTTAAAGGAAGAATGTCAATGAAGTCCTTCTAGGAGAATGACTTTACATGTGTTATCCATCAAGTGTGACTGTTAGGATATAACATCTGAAATTCCTGTTTTATTCTCATGAACACGAGGAGATTAGTTAGCTGTGGGTTTAACAGTTGGGACTGTAGTGCATCGCTACTGGGAATGCATCAGTAAGGTGTGAGATCTGGAACATGAAATGTGGTCACAGCTATGCATCCTTCTTCCTCTCCCGTGTAGGCTGAGGATGTATTGATCCATGAAGTTGTTTATGTTTCCTGCTATCATTAAGACACTCTTGGCACACAGGTCTACATGCATGAAACATTTTCTTAGCATATCTTTAAATGCTTCCACTCAAATAAATTCTGATTATCTTTTAATTTATATAATATCTGTAAATAAATAAAATATTTTTCTTAGTTCTTTAAGAGTTGCATTGATAATTCTTTTTATACCTTGAAGTTTATTCACAAGAAACAACTTCAAAATAAACACATCTACGCTGTGCTGTTTTCAGTTTAAATGACATCCTGTCACGTAAGGT
Source organism: Falco rusticolus (assembly GCF_015220075.1). Classification (NCBI taxonomy): domain Eukaryota; kingdom Metazoa; phylum Chordata; class Aves; order Falconiformes; family Falconidae; genus Falco; species Falco rusticolus. Next base: position 49,936,631 of record NC_051188.1, on the reverse strand, counting down.
TTTTAAGTTGTTTTGATGCTTAAAAAGCAGTGTGGCAAATATTGCGCAGAAATATTTACTGTTATTTACCTGTTAGGCTTTAAGTGTTGTGGAATTTTTCTTATATGCTGCAATATCTGCAGAAGACCATTATATTTCTGGAAGTTCGTATCAAAAGAGAAATTTAAAGCATGGACTTATTTCAGATTGCTATCTGTTCACATCTGATACTATGAGTCTGACAGCTATAAATACAAATAGTAACACTATAAATAGGATATTAATATACATTCTTTTCAAGACCAAAATATTAAATTTTAAATTTTAAATAAAAAATAATATGTTAATATAAGACAGTATACTTATACACTTTTAATAAGAAATTATGTTGTATATTGCAAACATATATTATATATTATTGCAGTTTAATAATATTAGAAATTTAAAATATATAAATAAATGTTTAAAATACCATCTTAACATGCTGATTATATTTTATTTGTTATGATTAGTATAGCATATATTTATTATATGCTATCCATTATAATTATAGCACTAATGCATTATAATACTTACACAATTATATAATATATTGCAATGTAATTAAAATATTAATCTATGCAATATAATAATGTAATAGTAAAATCTGATTTGTTAATTCTTGACAGACAATCAAGGATGCTTCCTATTCCATCTACATATGCTTAAAAGCAACTGAGGCTAATCCATACACTGCTGTAAAAGGTTTTAGTTATACTACATGCATAAAGACTGCATTTTTTATTATTGTCATTTTAATCTCTGGTACAAGCCTTTGTCATTTATAAGCCTGGAACTCTTGTTATTAATCTTCCATTGCCTTTAAACTATGCTTGTTTCATATTTTCTCATTCATGTTAACATTTCAGTGACTTCCATAAAATAGCAGTGAATTGCCCCGCAGTCCCCAGAGAACATGGAAACTTAGGGCATTAGCAAAGAATATTATGGATTTTTAAGACATGGCTGCTACAACCAGTGTCTTTAGACGTGTAAAATTCTATATAACTGGAGTCATAGAGGGACACAGGTAGCTGCCTGTGCCATCCCTCAGATAAAGGGACAAGACAACTCCCAGAACCATATAAATCTCACAGACAGGCAAGCAAATGGACAGATTTGCTGAGCTTTGCAGCCTTAGATCAGCAATGTTACCAAGAAATGGAAGAACGACAAATGGTTCAAAAATAGTCTGTGGAGCCTTTCTGTACAAATCTGGGTTTTTACACTTGCAGAATGGCTTAAATCATGCTACATAAATAATTAAAAGTACATAAATAAACAAGCAAAACATGTGAGGAGAGAGGCAAACTAATCCAAAATTGCTTACAATTATGAACAGTCTATGTCACCCCATGATATTGCAACTTTAAGGCACCTGGGTTAAGTGGACATCTTTCCCTCAGGGATGGTTTACTTTGTTTATTCAAGACTGACAAAAAAAAGTCATTCTTTAAGGGGGAAAAATTATGAAAAGAACAGAAAACTGGCAAATGGGCAGGTGTGGGCAAAAGCCACTAGCTTTACCAGCCTCCCACCAACATACCAGCTTTAGGATAACGGTCGTCTTACACTATGGTATGGTTTGTTGCTAGGTTTTGAGAAAGTTAGAAAGTACACCTTTGCTTTCTTGGCGGTAATATGCATAGAGTGCATCAAAACACTCCAGAACCATCAATTACAACAGACTTTTGAGGCTGTTCTAGTAAAAGAGCAGCTCCAGCTTTAGGAATCCTGCTTCCACATGAAAACCCCCACAGCCAGATGAGAAAATAATGGTCATATAAAAAAACACCTTGACTGTTCAAAATGGGTTTATTACTTTTAGCAGCTGTACTTACTGCCAGCTGGCTTTATAAAAAGGGGTGCATCATCTGTCCTCTAGACAGGATAAATCTCATAAACCATAGTCAGCAGGAATAGGCTTATATTATTTGCCCTGGCAATTTTGCCAGTAGCATATTTCTGTACATAATGAATTACAGCTAAATTTATCCAGTTGGTTAATCCTGTCATGGACATATATGGCATAAATATTGTGGGATGATGGTCTGAGTTGCTTTCTGGAGTTTATTCATGGAGTAGGCAGAGCATAATCCTCTGTCATTGCTCCTGTTCCCTTTTGGACATAAAGTTGCAAGAGTGGTGACTAGGAAGTATTCTCTGTCCATCTTCCCTTTAAAAGTGACAGAAGAATTTCTCTAGGAAGTCCCCTCACATGTATTTTATGAGAGATTACAGGAGTTGCAAGGGAGCCTATGACCTTAGAAGAAAGTATCTTAATTTGTCTATTTGATGTCTTCATCATTCTAAGTACAGGTCAAAATGGCTCAATTCTCACAAGATGAGCAATTTTGGAAATTCTTCACCAGTGCTTCATTCTTCTATAAGGCATTTATTCATTTGGGTTGCTAGCCTCCCCTGATCTTTCTAGTCTTTCTCTACCTGCAAGTTAAATATTGCTAATTAACACATGAGATTTTGATTTATGCTAGCAGAATACCAAGTCACAGTAGACAGACTTTGCAGTAATCATCCTAGCCTAGAGCAGACAGGAGTCTACCAAAGTCATCAATGCCAAGGCTTCTTGCATACCAACACTGTTCCATTCACAGGAACAAAGACACCTAAAATTAACACTTGTGTTATAGTAAAATAAGAATTAGAATTATTATCCTGAGAGCAGAACTGAAGTTACGTATTAAGAAAATGAATAATTATAGGTAATACAGAAAAAGGCATAGTGAGAATGACATTGTACAAGTCACTCATGACATTGTCTAAAATACAGCAGATATTTCTGGTAGTTCACTCCCAAGAAAAATTAATTTGTGCTAGAATAAATGCATGCAAGGGTTACTAGAATAATGAAAGGCTGATAGATCTTTGACTGCTTATGAGACATAACTGCAATCTATACTACAAATGATGGAGGAGAGCTATCCAAACGGAGAACAATCTTGACACAAGCAAAAATTGATATAAACTGCCCATGAATACATTGAGACTGGAAAGGACACTTCCTATCCATCATATAGTGATATTCTGTAGCAGCTTTACCCTCAGTGAAGTATGAGCACAAAAAAGTGTAGCTACAGTCAAGTAAACATTTGATATACCATGACAAAAATTACATACTGTGATTGTATTCAAGAACATGGAACTGACTCAGTGATCCAGAAGGGTTATTAATATGCTATTTCTATATTCCAGTTTTAAAGTTTACCTGAGGTTCCTGAAGCACAGAAGAAGCATTTTCATGAAGACTGCAAAAACAGGAGAAAAAGGAGAATGATCAGTTCTATTGAGAGCAAAAGTGAGTGTCTATAAAAACACATGGCCAAAGTATTTCTAAAAATAGCCTCTCTCAAGCACCTGACTGAAAATGGAACTCTGACAATCTTCAGTGTACCAGGAACATATGTAAACTAAAAAAATTGTCCAGCTAGATGGACTGGAAGCTGTGTTTGTATTTCCATATGTATTTGCATTTGTATTTGTATATATGCATGTATGTATATATATATGTATATGCATATGTATACAATTGCAAGCAATACAATATGCTTTATATATCTTCATCAGAGAAGTAGTTATCCATGATAAACTGTTGAAATTTTGATTAGCTGTAGTATGCTGACCTTTGTTTTATATTAATACTCAAATAGGTTGATGCAGTGAGAAATTAATTTTCTTAAACAAAGCTATTGTGTAAATAATTGATATAATAATGATACCCTTCATGGAGTCCAAACTTAAGAAAGGGCTTTTGAAGGAAGCAGTTCAATATGGATAGAAATGTAAGTACATGTGTGCATATATACATATACCATCAGTTTGCATCTTTGTAGAGTAAAATTCCATACTTCAGAAAAAATAGAGGCTAGCTATACAAATATTCCTTTCCATAGGTGTTTCTGGCAGTGTGCTCCCCACTGGCCATTTATAAATAGTGGACAGCCCAGAGCCTGTTGAGTTCTGCATGGCATCAGGTTGCATGCCAGGACCTCTCCTTGAGCAGGGATGCCTCTCCAGGTTACTCCTCAAAGCTGAGAGTTTTCTTCCTGCAACAGATTCTTGGTAAGTGATTAATAGCATGCTAAACTTTGAAATATTAGCTAAGCAATAAAAAGGATTGATTTTGCACATATAACCCTTTAGACATAAACCATTGACTAAGTCTGGGAATAGGATTGGATCCAGCCGCACCTAGGCTCCTCTCTGAGTAGGAATGTAGAAAGCAAGGCAGTCCTTTCCTGAGCCTCATGGCTCAAGGAGAGGATCTCCCTGACAGTTTTGTTTGAACCTGTCCTCTGTGCGGTAGTAATCAAGTGTACTTTGCCATTGAACTTTGTTAATTCACTGTTTTATTTCAATGAATATTTTGTTGCTTCTCTTTTACGAGGGTATCCACAATGGTTACACGTTATTACTGCTGCTAAATACTTGTTAAAAAATATATTTATATTTAATGTTGTTGCATCTTTCTGCAGTATATTGATTGATTCCACTGATGATATTGTATTTGGACTGTTATGAAAGATACTGTATTTGAGGAATTTGTGATCTCAGGCAAGCCATGTCAGGCCTAATAACCCCTATGCCAGCATGAGTGACCACTGTATAACCTTACCAATGTAACAATGCCAGAGAACATGCTGGGATGCCCAGAACATGCTGCTCCTGGATGTAGCTCCCAGATACATGCAGCTGGATATACTCTGGTGAACAAAAAGAGACAACATTCCTATGTGTCAAGACAAGAAATATAGTTTTGTTTATTACACTAAATAGCGGATACCATGGTAATAAAGGAAGACTGAACCTCTCCATGGCTGGGAATTCTGCATAGTGTGCTTTGTCTGTCCACTGGGCATTTGTCCAAAGCTGAAGTTCCCAACATCTGAAGGGATATAATATTCACTCACAATCTATATTTCACTTTCTATTTCTTACTATTAACAAATTTTACTATGCTGTTGTGCCTTTTTTATTGAGACCTGGAAATAAATCTGTACCCTTTCCAGTGCAGAACAGAGATCCTTTTTTTTTGTAGAAATTTATCCTACATTCATATAAACTGTTTTTCGTTGATACATTTGTATTTTTATTTCTTGCATATGATGTGGAATCAGAGTCCTTTTTCTGTAATAAGTAAGTTGCTAAGACTCTACTTTATACATGTTCACTACTGTAATTGGAAACGTCACAGGAAATGAAGCATGAACTACAGAACAAAAATGTATTGTTAAGGAAATGATGCAAAGTTCCATGCAGGCTAGGTAGACCAAATCATAGTTGGTTTGTTTCTTTGGTTTTTCTTTCAGATGCTTTTCCTTCTTTTTTAAAAATAATTGCTTATTCTATACCTGTGCTTCTGTAGCCTTACATTTGTCCTTTCTTCCAATTAAACTTCCTCAGTTCCTGTCTTTTATTAGCTCAGAAGGTTTTCTTTCTTACTCCTAGTCTATTACACCAGATAAAATCAACATCAATTACATGTTCACCAACTGATGAGCATGCATGCATCCGATAGCTGTATTTTACCATAAGGAGTCTGAGATTTCTCACTTTGCTATTTAAACAGTAATTTTCTCTTTTGCAACGTCAATGGAAAATGCTATTCTGATGGCCAAGTTTTGCATACATGCACCACCTTTCCCCCTGTTTATTACAAGTATACATACAGTTATTCAAAATACAAGAAGATTAAAATCCAGTTCTTTTTTATTTCCTTCTTTTTACAGAAGTCTCATAAACAGGATTAATAACTTGTGTGTGTCTTTTACTTTATTGTAAAGACTGGTCTAGAAAGTTTCCTCCCCCCCAAAAAAAATCAAAGATGTGCCTTTGTGTCAAAGATGGACAACAGCATCCCAGCTCCATTTTGAAGAGCATTACCAGCAGATTGAGGGAGGTTGTCCTTTCCCTCTCCTCAGTCCTTGTGAGGCCACATCTGGAGTGTGGTGTCTGGAGTGTCCTGGTCTGAGTTCCCCAGTATAAAAGAGACATGGATATAAAAAAGGAGGTCCAGCAAAAGGACATGAAGATAATTAAGTTATCAGAGCATCTGTCTATGAGGGGAAGCTGTGAGACCTGGGATTGTTCAGCCTGGAGAAGAAAAGACTACAGGAAGATGATATTGCTGTCTACCAGTACCCAATCAGAAGATACAGAGAAGACAGAGTCCAACTCTTTAAAGAGGTTAAATGAGAAGCAATGGACACAGGTTGGAACATGGGAAATTGCAATTAAATATGATGAAGCATATATTATTATAAGGGTAATTGAACACTGCAACATGTTGCTCAGAGAGTTTCTGGGATATTTGTCCTTGGAGGTGTTCAAGACTGTACTGGCCACAGCCTTGAACAGTCTGACCTGATTAGACCTGCTTTTAGCAGGTTTGGACTAGAGACCTCCAAAGGTCCTTCCCGACTGACAATGTTCTGTGACTAACACACAGCATTCTGTATTTCCAGAGATACCCCACGTTGTTGGGTTCATCATGCAGTTCTAGCTAACTCACTCACTGAAATGGTACAGCCAGTGTCACTGGAATGGTATAGCTAGTGTTTTGGTCAAGAGAAAAAAACACTTTGAAAATCTTAAATAGTATCAAGACTACAAAGATTGGTTTTGATAGAATGCTTTTAAGTGGTAGATTTATATCACAAGTATGTATTCAAACAAAAAAAGTGCAGTGGTAGAGAAGAAGATGAACTGTATGACTATTGTTTTCTCTTTGCAATTCCTACTCATATGTCATTGGCAGAAAATTTTCACATATCCTAAGACTAAGTACTCACAAATATTTATGGCAACAAACTATATGGTATCTTGAAAATGCTAGATGAATTTAGATTGTTTTATAAAATTTGCACTATGCTGTTTGGCTACTCAGAAGTAAGCTAGAATGTAAATAAGCATAGCAGGATTTTCAGACTTCATTCTTCTCATCTCTTAAAGATTTCTTATTATCAGAATTTCTTATTCTCATCTTTACATTTACCTTTGACTTATTTTATTGTTTGGGGTTTTTTACCAGAGAATTCATCATTTGTCCCAGTACATAAGTAATTAGTATTATTAGGACAATTTCAAGGGGAAGAAAACATCACTTCATTATGAAAATTTAATTTTAAATGTTTCAATTTTTTAAAAGTATTTTTAATGATTTTCAGCTATTCAGAAATAAATCAGCCATTTATTTAAAAATATATGTACTGCATTGATTTTTTTTTTTTTTTATGTTCTGTTTATTTCCTCTCGTGCTGTCTTTTAAGAAGCTCCAGTGCTTCTTCATTAAACCTCTGACAGGGGTCCAGAAGAAGAAGTTTCTAAAGTGATCACATAAGCACTTGTCCATTTTCATACTTCCAGAAAGGCAAGCAAACCAATAAACTAAGAGGTTTCAATATGAATACCAGTGTGGCAAAACTAGGGATATTGAATCAGTCTTCTCATAATATATCATATCTTCATATATGCTAAAAAAGTCTATATATGTTGAGCCAGGAATTCCAGAAAGACCTGTGGTGGCTTTACCCTAGTCACAGACATTCTGAGGCATCTATTACTACATGCCAAGTTTCATCATCATGCCCCTAACAGACCAGATTTATAGAAGCTGTAATATGGAACTTGATTTGTGAGCTGAGAGAGTACAGTGTAAGCTTTACATATTTGTAAAGCTGAGCATGATTATGTAAAATTACGATACTTGTAATGATAATGCATAATTTTTCCAGCTATTTACATTTTTACAGTAAAGCCCATTGTAGACCTATTTGTTGCTCATTAGAATAACAACATAACTGTGACTGGATCATGTACTAGTCCGTGGCATTTCACTGCCAAACTCATCTGCAAGATCTAACCTAGGAGAAAACTTGAAGAACACCTCCATTCACCAGAGAAATTTTATTTATGAAATATTCTTTTGTCCTCTCTTTTATTATTACTCCCTTTATCTAGAAGTAAAATATTTGCTTGAGATATAGATGACATAATTCAAGGCTCTCACTGCGTAACTGGATCTACTCCAAGGATATTCCTGCATGTTTCCCTCCTTTTTGACACTGCTGACAAGGTTCTGGATTTATTTACTTTGGTTATATTTTTGTGAATAACCCTCAGCTATCCTCATCTTTATTCCTCAGCAAACCATTCTTTTGATTAGGCTATCAAAGAGAAGAATGGTTTCTTCCTTTGGGAGGGTTTTGTCCAGAGTCAAAGAACTCTACAGAAATTATAAATAAGAATATACTATTCTTGATCTGTGGGATTTATTATTGTATTACAGTACTCCATGGCTTTTTCTGCAATGTTTTCAAGTAGCATTTGCATATGTTTATTCTGGGGAAAATAATGCTGATGGCTGATAAAATGCCTTGTTTACTAGCTGCTTTTTTTTTTTTTTTTCTTAAAAAGGAAGTGACAAAACTGTTTTCTAAACAGAGGAGTTACACTTTCCCTATTGTTTGTCTTTATGTCTCCTTGAAAGCCTTGAATGATAAAGAACACTAATAACAAGTATATTTACCTGAAAGATAGAAATATCTGACATTAAAAATTTAGAAATATCAGATCCACTGGACATCTTATGTGGATGATAAAACATGCATATTTTAAAAATTGTAATATGTTCATGTTTCTGAACATAAAGAGAAACACAAACCTCTGTTACAAAGAAACACTGCTAACTCAGTGCGTGAAGAGAACTGGGGGAAATGGCAGAGAGTCTTTTTATTACAAACATTCAGTCTTCCAGATGCACAGCAGTCACAAGTGGTTCTTTTAGCTGCTTCCACCCCTACCAGCCTCTCACTCTCACCCCATGCCTGCCCCACTTCTGGATGATTTTCTCTGCTCTTCTTGCTATGCTTTTATTTTTAAAAATCATCACTTCTGGATGATTTTCTCTGCTCTTCTTGCTATGCTTTTATTTTTAAAAATCAGTATCTCCAAGTAAAATTCATGGTGTTTGTCAGCCTGCTTCTTCGAACCCTGCTTTTATTACATTCGGTACCTTGCCCATTTTGAAGATCAGGGTAGAGATTTCTTTATGTGTTATATTATATGACCTTGAAAATGTCTTATACTCAGTTCCCCTCTTTTTCAAAATGACCTGCATTTGGCATCATAACAGCACCTCAATGTAACGTACATTGGCCTGCTGTCAGAACTGGAGGGAAGGTACAATGCCTGTCAATTGTGATTTCCTCTGCCTTTTGTTGATGAAGCAAGTCTCCAAACACTTTCTGAATAAATCCACTGAGATTACCTTTTCTGAATTCTCTCTCTATTATTTAATTCATATCTCCCTTCTGTGGAAATTTTCAATGTTATCCAGCCGGGCTGGCTTTTCTTTTTTTTTATTACAGTACTTTTCTGTTATGTAGAATATTCCAGCTTCAGGCATCTCACAACCTTGATCTTTTACCACTGCAATTATACTTGATGTATTTTATTTAGAAATTTAAGTTTTGCCCTTTTTTCATTGTTGCAAGACTTAGGAAACAAGTTATTTTCTTCATTCACAGCAGCTGTGATTCCATAACAACTGTTCAGCTGAAAAAAAGTCTCCCTTTTAAAAAGTAAATATCTATATTATATCCATCTATAAAGATGGACAAAGTTATGTTCTGCCTTCTGTTTTGGAATATATGTAAGTAAAGAGAAACAGGGATATAATTAATCTTTAAACCTCTTTGAGTAATTAAGTAAACAGTCAACATTTTCAAAACTTGAAGAGGGTCAATTTACAACAAAAGTATTTACAACAGAGAAGAAAAAATTGATCATCAGTAAAATTTAGTCTTTAAAGGCTGATGATACATTCCAAATCATTCTTCTAGTCTGAAGAACAGATATTTAAGAAAAAGGATTTTTACATTTATTTCTTCAGAACTTTTAGTATCCAGACGCTTTTGACAATAGTTCTTACATTTTGATGGACTGATGAAACACCTTCTTTTCAGTCAAATTCTGTCCCTTATGGCTGATTTGATCTTATCAGTGAATCTTTAAATGTACTTTTTTGCCTTGATACTAGATCTTGGCTTTTTTTGAGACCATTTGGTAAATGCATTTCTCTTATCTATGTGGCACAGTTGCTAAGTTATTTGAATGGATATAGGTTGTAAATTCTAGCCTGCAATGCTAATATTCAGAAAAGGATGATTATGAGTTTTCATTTGCTGTAGAGATAGTACAAAAAGAAGTACAAATTAATTCTCAAGATATCTACATTCTTATAACATGTTTGAAGTGGGAGACCAAAAGGTAGTAAATACAGTGTTGTATGAGAGTTTGTATTCTGTGCAGAAAGTGTATGTTTTGTAGGACAGAGACCTTGGAATAGAAATCATAATCAACCCGCTATACCTATGTTCATTCATAAACAAATTTTAAATCATAGAATCAATTAGGTTGGAAAGAACCTTTAAGATCATCGAGTTGAACAGTTAACGTAACACTACTGTGTCCACCACTAAACCGTGTCCCTAAGTGCCACATCTATACATCTTTTAAATACCTCCAGGGGTGGTGACTCAATGACTTCTCTGGACAGCTTGTTCCAACGCGTGACAACTTTCTTAGTGAAGAAATTTTTCCTAATAGCCAGTCTAAGACCTTATGCAATTGAGTGTTGTGGTTCTGTCCTTGTGGCCACCTCAACCCTAAATTCCTCCATGGCACATCTGCTTCATGACTTCCTATTAAAAAAAAAAAAGAGTATTTGATTAGGACAGTTTGCAGTGATGTAACACTGTAATAGAGCATTGCCATTGCTGGTAACAGGCCGAGCTTTGTACTGAGTCTGCAAGGCCTCAGGGCTGACGCTTGACAGACCTGCTCTGTCTGAACTTCTGTTGACCTGCCTGCAGGTTTGGTTTGCTTGGTTTAGCTGTGACAGGAATTTTCTTAATTGATCAGGTGCCTACAGCTGATTTACTTTATTTTTAAAACAGTACAGCCATGGTTGTAATAAGTAGTTACTCTGTATAGAATGAGATATATACAGCCCTAATACAGTGGCATTGTGTAGAGAAACACAGGTATGGTAGGACAGGAGAGACCTGAAGAAGTGGGGACACAGGGGACACAGGATGTGGTGTAGAGGAGCTCAGGCACAGGAGTGATAAGAGATGGGCTCTTGGCACTGGAGGTACCACAGCTGTGAGAAATTCTCCCATGGTGGGTTAAAGACCTGGACCTGGGCAACATTGGTTTTAGGGGTAACAGGAAAAAAAAATATCTGACATATGTAAAGGGAGCCATATGTAGTTAATTTGGACATAACATCGAGCTACAAACCAAAGAAGAAAGAGCAAGGCTGTAGAAGCATAAACATGTCAAAATGGCTCCAACTGGACCCTTAGAGGAAGGGAGACCCATCAACGTGAACATCACAGTCCTCCCTGTAAAGGACTCTAGAGGCTCACAACTCAGTGTCAAATCCCTCACCTCCAACACACACACACACGAATAAAACCCACCAACCTTAGAGCCCAGAGGACCATCAAGAGCATGAGCACAGCACTGGGCATAGGAGCTGCATCTAAGAAGCATGTGCACAATGATTTTATCTGCATTCTTTCTTTTCATTTTAATTTAACAATTAGATCTAGACTAATAATGATTAGACTCTTAATATTTCATGTATACTAACAATGAATTCTTGGCTTTAATTATATTTAAGGTGCTCTTACTGTTCTGGCCTTCAGCAGGATTTTGAGTGCAGCATGTTTAAGTATCCTGTAATTATTTCATATTACTTGATAACCATTGCACTATCAAGTCATTTTAGCAGTAAAGCGTGTATCTTACTGTCACCAATTTTAAAGAATTTGGGTTGAGTTATTTTATGTGGTTTGGGAAAAAAAAATTAACATAAGACTAAAAATAGTTTAATCAATAACCATCTTAAAGAAATGTTCATCAAGAAGTTTTCTTCCAAGATCTACAGAGACACTACTTGAAATCAAATTTAAAAAAAGAAAAAAGAAAAAAACCCAGACAAACAAACAAATAAACAAACCCCCACAAAAACAGGTTGTTCAGTAGAACCAGTAAAACAAACCAAAGTTAATGGAATTAGTTGGTACATTAAATTTATAAAGAGCAAGGTTGGTATTGATACTGAAATATGTAGAGCCTGGGTTTTTAAAAACTATTCCGTATTCAGTGCAATTAAAATCAGTGTAGATATGAATATGATATTAGATGTCACAAAAGACAAAGAAGCCACTAATATACTTTAAAGATACATTTTGAGTAAAATATATTTTGCAGGGAAAATATTTGGATTAATTAAGTATGTTCAAGGAGCTAGTCAGTAGGACCCCCTGGGAAACTGTCCTCCAGGACAAGGGAGCAGAACAGAGACGGCAGATTTTGAAGGATGTTTTTCATAGAGCTCAAGAGCTCTTGATCCCCTGGTGTAAGGAATCAGGAAAGGAAGGCAAGAGATCAGCATGGATGAGTCGAGACCTGTTGGTCAAACTGAAGGGCAAGAAGGAAACACACAGGCAATGGAAGCAGGGACAGGTATCCTGGGAAGAGTATAAGGACACTACTCAGTTTCAGCCAGAAAAGGAAGGTCAGAGAAAGTGTACCCCCTGCAATTAACACAACTAGCAAACTGCTGACAATGGATGATAAGAAGGTTGAGGTACTCAGCAGATTTGTTGCCTCAGTCTTCGCTGGAAACCTCTCTTCCCACACTTCTCAAGTGGATGGACTACAAGACAGGGACTGGAAGATTCAAGCCCCTCCCACTGTAAGAAAAGATCAGGTTCACGACCACCTGAGGAACTAGAAAATACATAAGTCTATGGGACCTGATGGGATGTGTCCCAGGTCCTGAGGGAATTGGCTGATGTAGCTACCAAGCCACTCTCCATGATACTTGAAAAGTCGGGGCAGTCAGGTGAAGACCCTGGTACCTGGAAAAAAGGAAACATTGCACCCATTTTTAAAAAGGGTAGAAAGAAGGACCCTGGGAACTACTGACCTGTCAGCTTCAGCTCTGCACATGGGAAGATCATGGAACAGATTCTCCTAGAAGCTATGCTAAGGCACACGAAGGTCACAGAGGTGATTTGAGACAGCCAGCACAGCTTCACAAAGGCTAAATCTTGCCTGCCCAACCTAGTGACCTTCTGTGATGGAGTCACTACATCAGTGGCAAAGGGAAGAGCTATGGATGGCATCTATCTGGACTTCGGTAAGGCCTTTAACATGGTCTCCCACAACATCCTTCTCTCTAAATTGCCAAGATATGGATTAGATGAGGGGACTGTTTGATGGATGAGGAATTGATTGAATGGTCACACCCAGTGGGTAGTGGTCTACAGCTCAATGTGCAGATGGAGATAAGTGATGAGTGGTGTCCCTCAGGGGTCTGTCTTGGGACCAGTACTGTTTAATATCTTAATCAATAGACATAGTCAGTGGGATCGGGTGCACCCTCAGCAAATGACCAATCTGAATGTTGAGGTTGACATGCCTGAGGGACAGGATGCCATACAGAGGGACCAGGAAAGCTCAAAAAGTGGGCCCATGTGAACCTTACAAGGTTCAGCAAGGCCTAGTGCAAGGTCCTGCACCTGGGACAAAGCATCACCCCATATCAATACAGGCAGGGGCTGAAGTGATGGAGAGCAGCCCTGCCAAGAAGGACTTGGGGGTACTGGTGGGTGAAAGCTGGCATATGTGCAGTTGCAGCCCAGAAAGCCAGCCATATCCTGGGATGCATCAAAAGAAACATGGCCAGCAGGTCAAGGGAGGTGATTCTGCCCCTCTACTATGCTCTGGTGAGACCCCACCTGGAGTACTGCATCCAGCTCTGGGGTCTTCAGGACAGAGAAGACATGGACCTGCTGGAGCAGGTCCAAAGGAGGCCCACAAAAATGATCAGAGGGCTGGAACACCTCTCCTATAAGGAAAAACAGAGAGTTGGGTTGTTCAGCCTGGAGAAGAGAAGGCTCCAGGGAGACCTTATTGTGGCCTTTCAGTATTTACAGGGGGTTTATAAGAAAGATGGGGACAAAACTTTTAGCAGGGTCTGTTGTGATAGGACAATGGCTAGAGCTTTTAAACTAAAGAAGAGTAGATTTATATTAGATATAAAGAAGAAATTCTTTAGGATGAGGTGGTGAAACACTGAAACAGGTTTCCCAGAGAGGTAGTATATGCCTCATCCCTGGAAACATTCCAGGTGAGGTTGGATGGGGCTCTGAGCAGATGGATCTAGTTGAAGGTGTCCCTGCTCATTGCAGGGGGGGTTGGACTATATGATCTTTAAGGTCCCTTCCAACCCAAACTGTTCCATGATTCTATGACTATCTTATCAGATGATTTTGGGTACGTCAATGTGTCATTTACTAAATGATAGTAAAACAGTATTTTATTATTTTCATTGCATTAAAATACTTTATAAACAGAGGTATTGCTTTTATAAAAATCTATGAATATTAGACAAATAGTTCAGAGTTTTCCTTTTCTTTTTTTTTGGTGTTGCAGAAAAATTTGGATATTCTGAACCAAATTATGTCCTCTGTTTCACGCAAAGCATCAAGAGTCGCTATGAATACTCCACAAGGTAAAATTGAGTTCCATTTTATAAGAATGTGCAGCACAAGCTATAAAGATAATACATTCACCTTCGCTAGAAGTAATGGTTGCATTCTAGGTATGCAATTATTTACAATACATGATTTATAAAGACACATTTAAAAAAAAAAGAGAAAATATTTCTCAGTTCTTTTTAGTCTTCACTAAGTTGTAAACACCAATTCCCCTAAAGTTACTTCTGAAAAAAACAGAAAGAAGAGCTTTAAAACATAGCTCTTGGGTTTTTTTTTTTATGTAAACATGGCTACATAAAATATTTTCAGATTTTTACAGCTCCTAATTGTTTCACTATGCTATCTAACAGCTATTCAGATTTATCAACCTCTTTCCAAAACCCATACAATATTTGTTTTAGTTAGCATGTCTTTTACTTTTCACTGAATAAGTCTGTGGGGGTGTGTGGGGTGTGTGGGATCACAACACTGTATAAATAGGGGATACCAACATCTAGATTAATGGGGATTAATGAGGACTGTCGTAGAAATGTAAAAACAATAAATATACTTAGTCGAAATAGTACTTTATCTGATTTTCTTGTTCTCTCACAGATACCTTCCTCTCCATGTCTCCATGTGAATAGGAGAAGAAATAATGGGCTTAAGTGAAGCAACAGAAATTTTGACTGGACATTAGGAAAACTGGAAGAGATTGCCCAAAGGATATTATGAGTCTCCAAAACTGAAGGACTTTGAAGGCAGCCTAAAAATATATTTGACAGGCATGAAATAGCTAAGTCTGATCATGCTACGAAGCAAAATCAGACACTCTACAGTTCTTTTCCAGCTGGACTGTATAATGCTGTGTCATTTACCTTTGATCTACTCTATGCTGGTCTGGGAATGCCAGTTTCATGGGACAGCTGCAGATCAGTCCATGAGAAATGCTGTGTTTCTTTGTTTGCTTCCTATTTAACTTCAGCCTTTTTTTGGAATAAACCCAAATTTTAGAAAGCTTCCCATGAAATTCAAACCCTATTATTGAGTCAGATTTAGTTCAGAACTTATGTCTAACACCTTCTAGGGCAGTAGCATTCCACAGTCTCGTTAGTTTTAGGCTTCAGAAACACTTCAGAAATCTTCCCAAGCCCACAGTTGCTTTGACATTATTTTCTCAGCAGCTACACAGCAAATAGAGTTTTTTGTTTCTATTTAAGAACATCAGGGACAGTGTGACAGGAAATCAAGAAGTTTATGATTAACAAAGGGTCATCTTAACCACAAAAAAAGACAAATGAAAACAAATTTCAACAACAGCAATCTCTTGGTTTTAGAGAAGCAGTCTGTGGAGTTACATTCTTTTATAAAAAAGCAAAATAAAGACAATGGCACTCTCAAGTATAAATTTATTCTGCTTTTTGTTCATCTAGAAGCCCATGCTACAGTCTTGATTCTGGTAGTGATGCATGTGTCACTGAACTGATACTTTGCTAAGAAAAGTACCTGTATTATTATTTTTAAGGGCTGTCATTCTTTATTTCAGTCAGAAAAAAATCAAGTTTTCAAGATTCTTTTTCTAAAATCCAGCAGTAAAATATTACAGAATTGATCAAAGTAATCATCAATAGTACTGTAGAGAAACTTTTTTTTTTCCACATGCAAGGTGCCAATGTAGTTTTTCAAATGTAAGGGTTATTTTGTTCTTTTGTTGGGTTTTTTTGTGTGTGTCTTGGTATTAATGTTTTCTCTGACACTTGAACAGTTCTGCCATGTAACATTTTGACAGACATGTTAAACTGGAGATTACAAAGTGAAATCTCTGAGAATGCCACACAAAAAGAATTAGTTATGCTGAAGGCTTCACTTTGCTTCACTTAGACAAAATAAATTGGAAGGCTGTTATGTAGATTGTATGCACATTTCTCAGATGTCTTCACAAGAGAGATGAAGAAGCATGCAAAGAGTAATCATTGATGCATGAAGTTCATACAGTTTGCAGGTATGCTGCTATCTGATCAACATCTCTTTTCACAGTGGTAAGATTTGTAAACATTATATTTATTTCTGAACATACAGATACATGTAGACACAGAGATGTGTAATAAGTCGTGTTTTTCTAAGAAAACAGTAGCACACCATCTTTTTAAGACTGATGATGAACTCTAATATGTGTAGTGATAGCAGTTTGCAACCTCAATCAAGATGGCATTTGTATACTTGACTTTGCAATTTTTCTCATTAGTCTTACGTACTTATTTTTATCTTGGGAGCACTAATGCAAACATGTAAATAAATATAAACAATGTTTAAATACAGCCTCCTGTTCTAGTAGAGGGTACTATTTGTGAATTCAAAATGTTTAGCTCTACTAAATAAGATATAAAGCACATGCAGTGAATATTAAGCACAGAATACCATTAAAAGCCTGTGTCAAAGAATGCAGTAGCAAAAACGTTTCTGCCATTCTTTAGTTTTGGCTTCTGGTGGCTGAATAAAGGGCAGATAGTGTTCTGACCCAGCACAGAAGGAAATGAAAGGAAGAGTGAAAAGTCTGGTGGGTTTTCCAGCATTATGAGTTTTCCATCATCATACCACTTCAGTCATCATGAGCAGGGTGTTCACAAGCCAATATGTAAATCTACTTCACTAGAAGCAGTATTGTGTTAAAAGATGTTACAACATGAGGGGTTAACCAGCCTGCATGTATGTAGAGATCGCAACCATGGCTGGATCTCTATCAGGAGGTAGACAAACTTAACTTATCCCAGAAGTGGGCCCAGAGGGGTAAAAGTAAAATAACAGACAGTTTCATTTCAAAGATGATCCATGTCAGGGAGTTCGGATTCAGCCAGGTGTGCCCTGAAAGGGTCCAGTATCTCATAAGAAGTTCATGTTGAGAATTCAGCCTGTTTAGGAAAGGAAAAGTACATGCCACATGGGAAGTTCTCAGAGAGAGAGGCTACATTTTGGATAAAAATTAAGAGCTTTTTATTTCATAGAGAAATAATAGGGCATAGAACATCACCACTTCAAGCAGCCAATAGATGCTGTTCATTTCTATTTCACCTGGGGCAGCCAAAAGTTTACTTTCTTTCAGACCATTTTTTTTTGTTGTTGCTTTTTGTTTTTTCTAGACTGCTTTCCTGTTCTTGCAGTTAGAACAGCCAATGGCAGGTACAGATTCTTATTTTGTCAGGATGTTTTA
Source organism: Falco rusticolus (assembly GCF_015220075.1). Lineage (NCBI taxonomy): Eukaryota > Metazoa > Chordata > Aves > Falconiformes > Falconidae > Falco > Falco rusticolus. The sequence continues at coordinate 49,918,829 of NC_051188.1, read as the reverse complement.
CCCTCTATTACATAGTAATTTTTCACCTTTTCAAAAGATAAGTTATTATAGTTCCTTAATTTCGCAGTTCCAGTGTGTCCAGTTTCTAGGTACCGAGGTGTACTTCAAAGATGCCAGCTGCACTTTTCAGGGATGGTTCTGGTTCCCAGGCCTAGTTCCCAGGCTCACAGCTCCCAGGCTGGCAGGCAGTTTCTCTGTAAGTGTTTCAGCAGGCAGTTTCTTCTGTTCAGTAAATTTCCCCTTCTGACAAGGTCTCCTATTTGGCTGCTCACCTCAGAGGTAGAGAGAGAAAGGAGGTGTAATTTCAAGATCCACGTTATTTGTGTTATAGAACTTTCCTACCCCTTTCTGTAAATGTCTCAATCCAGACAGCATTCCTGACACTGGGAAGAATGCAGAAAAAATACTTGACAAAATAAACAAGGATGAACCTGGACTTTATGCATTATTGTTTCACTGTGTTCAAATGACCTTACAGGTACAGAAAGGCTTAAAACTTCAGCCTAACTGTAATTCATTATTCAGTAGTTAATCATATTAAAATTGTACTGGAGTGAGGGAAAAAAAAAATCCTTTATTTTGTTGGGGTTTTTTCGTTATCTCAGGCTTGCTCCTATGCCAAGAAAAATAGCAATAACAGAAGAGGAGAGTTTGGTTGTGCATGCCATAATACAAAGCCTTGTGCATATAACTATAGATTAAAAAACTGTGAATGGGGAAAAAAAGTGCAGCAGCACCCAAAGTTTTGCATTACTGAAAGTGATTTTGTATAGATGCCAGTAACTTCCCACCAAATGTGAGGAATACAGCACAGTTAAGCACACCAGTACTATGCTAACAATGGCATTTAGATTCTCAGTGATGTATTTATGCTAAATATATGTCAAATTCCATTTTCTGTAAACTGAATCAAAGGGCTTTTCAGAACACTTCTGTTTAAGAATGTGTCTATGTCTGAAATCTGCAACATCTTTTCCTCAAATGGAAATTCCAGGTTGTTAAATTATGAAAGTAAAAGAACTCTGCATGTCCACTGTTTGTCTTCAGAAAAGGGAAGACTACAAAAGGGAATAATAATTAACAGTGTAGGTGTGATCTCTAAGAGAAAAAATATTTTCCTGTGGGTTTTTTTTTTCTTTTGACACTTATGTCATCAACAAGTTCTATGACTGGTAGGTCTAGTGGTATTTCTTTATAGACAAAAGTATAATGACAAGAAATTCAGTCATCACTGGTGTGTAGAAGGAGTTAGGCCTTTTGCTTTCTGGAGGATGATAGATGGTACCACTGATGGTATCTGCTCAAAAAGAAGTAATGATGTCTAGCCAGTAAGGTAGTGTTGCAGTGAAATTACTGTTATTAGGGTTGGGTTTTTTCAGTCAATATTGCATGTGAAGAATTGTTCCTAACTGCATGCTAGTTAGCTGATTTGCAGATGACACCAAGTTGATCTGGAGTGTTAATGTGCTTGAGGATAGGAAGGCTCTACAGAGGGGTCTGGACAGGCTGGATCAATGGGCTGAGGCCAATTGTAAGAGGTTCAACAAGGCTAAATGCCAGGTCCTGCACGTGGGTCACAATAACCCCACACAATGCTGCAGGACTGGGGAAGAGTGTCTGGAAAGCTGCCTGGTGGAAAAGGACGTGGGGGTGCTGGTTGACAGCCAGCTGAACATGAGCCAGCCGTGTGCCCACGTGGGCCAAAAAGGGCGATAGCATCCTGGCTTGTATCAGAAACAGCATGGCCAGCAGGATTAGGGAAGTGATTGTCCCGTGTACTTGGCATTGGTGAGGCTGCATCTCGAATACTGTATTACAATTTTTGGGCCATTCACTTCAAGAGGGACTTTGAGGTTCTGGAGCGTGTCCAGAGAAGGGCAATGAAGCTGATGAAGGGTCTGGAGCACAAGTCTTATGAGGAGCAGCTGAAGGAACTGGGGTTGTTTAGTCTGGGAAGGAGAAGGCTCAAGGGGGACTTTATTGCTCTCTACAACTACCTGTATGGTGGTTGTAGACAGGTAAGGATAGGTCTCTTCTCCCAGATATCAAGTGATAGGACAAGAGGAAATGGCCTTAAGTTATGTCAGGAGAAATTTAGGCTGGATATTAAGAAACGTTTCTTCACTGAAAGGGTGGTCAAACACTGGAACAGGCTGCCCAGGGAAGGGGTTGAGTCACCATCCCTGGAGGTATTTAAAAGACCTGTAGTTGTGGAGCCTCAGGACACGGTGGACTTGGCCAAGTTACGTTAACGGTTGGACTCAATGATCCTAGGGTCTTTTCCAACCGAAATGATTCTATGACTCTATGATTCTAGTGGGTGGAACAGGAGATGAATATATTTGACAAATTCCCAAATTGTCTGACAAGCTTTGTTACACTTGAACTGCTAAAATGAGCTAGTAAGATGTGTCTTATTCTCATGTTTAATGCAGACTTCACCTATCATGCACTGGTGTTTAAAGGGTCACTACAGGCTTATTTGTATCCCTGGTTCTCCAAGGATTAGAGGATATATTTTGGGCAGCAATATTATTTGTATCAATGTTCTCTGAAGGTTAATTATTTCTGGAAATGGCAATGATATCATAGTTCATTCTGGGCCTGGTTCCACGACTTTTCTTCTTGCAAAGCTGAAGCCTGAGAGAAGCCCCAGTAAATCAGTGAAGTTGCTCGTAAGTAACGTTGTATTCACCTTGAATGAGAATGGAAAAATCAAGTCCTCTGCAGTCAAAATCCCTTATGACTGTTTTGATTTCATCCTTACATTTTGCTTACTTGTTTAATCGTGGCGGTTTTGGTTGAAGATTCTACAAAAACATCCATGGCACAGTCAGATGAGATTCTTCATGAATGCTACCAATGAGAAATACTAAAGCTACTTCTTGCCTTTCTTACCAGAAAGACCAATTTCAGCAGTACAAAGGAAGGCATTGTGAGGCATGTTGTTTTCAGCTCCTTTGAAATGCTTGCATCTTACTCTGAGTCTCTTTAAGAAAATCACAGCAAAAAAGCAAGGAAAATTCAACAACTGGCTATTGTGTTTCTGTTAGCGTAGCATCAGCCTTAAGAAGAACTGAAAAGGGCACAAACAGTTCTGAATGGAAGTAGAGCAGATGAAGAGAATCTTGTGTCTGGTTTTGGGATTTTTGTTGTTGTTTTTAAAAATGAAATGTTTTATATTTATTTTCTCATTCCGTTAGATTCAACTGAAAGAATTAAGTTGCTGTCTTAATGGTATTAATCCTGCAAATCTAACCCATTATGAGGAAGCACTGGGCAACAAGGGCCATTTTTGGGTCTCAGCACATCTACTGAAGCCTGTTAGCTGGAAGCTTAAGCTAGGATTTTCAGCTTCACTAACTACTTTTATAGTAATAATTTCACATTTTTTTGAAAGAGAATCAGTGTACAGAACAGGAAATAATGTACTAGAAAAGTGATTTGCAATGTGAATTCACAGGCAGAAAAAGTATCTGTTATGTACATATTTTGAATAATGTATTATATATATGTACATATATGCATATGTATCTCTTCTTGCATATATACCTAAATAATGATAAAATTCCTACTTTCACGCTTTGACAATAGTTTCTGAATTTAACTGTCTATATGCTGATGTAAATCTCCAGCAGACATCTTTATTATATCGTTATTATCCCTATCTGTTAAAACTCATCAGAATCTGGTGCTAATGGTTAGCATAGTCTTAGTTTTCTCTGGTAAGTCTTCCTCTAAATCACTACACAGAATCAACTGAGTGGTAAATCTTCACCATCTGAGGAAGTTCTAGTGATTTCAGTTTCATTTCATTTTAGTAGGGCAGATGGACAGCAAACTTATTTATTTCATTTCCAGTCTTTTCAGTTTAACATGACTTTATCACGCATGTTTCTGTTTGAACTAGCTGTTTCTTACCAGAGAGTCTTTTCATAGTAAAAGAACTTTCAGGCTCAGAAATAATCATGAGAGAAAGCATTATCCCCTGTCATCCACTTACAGTCTCTTTCTCCCAATTTCTCAGATAAGTTCAGCTATTTTTAACAAGATGTGTATTGCTTAATGTCTGCGTTGGCATCATAAAATCAGCAAATAAATTGTGGGCTGAAAATTTAAGCAGAAGATCTCTGTGAAATTATATCCCCATAGTACTTCAACAGAAGAAAATAGAAAGATCCTTCCTTTTCTGGGAACTCTGCCCTTCTGGATCCTTGATAAATAAGATCTGCATTTAAGAAATTGTATTTTTATTCTTCCTCCAAACCTGCATCGACATATGAGAATGTAGAGTTACCTCTAAACCTCAGGGCATAAGGTTAATATGAACAATAAATGCTAAGAATCCAAACTGAGTGTGAGAGGAACTTTTCTGTCTTAGGAGTGACCTATTCTCATCAAACGTCACATCTGCTTCTGATACAGCCACATCCATTGTGATAGCAACCAAAACAGGCAAAATTCCTATAGATAGTACTAAAGAAAGAGCAAGCATAACTTGCTCAGTAAGTTAGAGAGCTTGGTATAAAGTCCTAAGTCAGTCTCTCTTTAAGATTGGACAGTCCATTGCCTGAAACTAAGAAATCTTTTTGGCTATAGAGATCACCAGAACTTGAAAAAGATTATGAACTTAACATTTAAATGTCAAATTCAGATACCTAAGATGTAGACACTGACAAGAGTGGAAAATTATCTTATGAGCCCATCACAGTCAATGGGAAGCAGCAGACATTTTTATGACAAAAATTACTTCTGTTAGCAGTTCAGTTCTGTTGTTTCAGCTTTGATGTCAGGTACCATTTGAGATTCCCTGACATCCACACAGAGTTTGCAGGCAAAAAAAACCAGGACTTTAGAAATTACTTTCTAAACAGGGAGATAAAACTCAGGTGGGATATCACAGAGTGCATTTAATGTCATTAGACACCTATACAGAAGTAACTGAATTATCCTGAGGTGTCTCTATAAGGATGAGATTAACTAAATCTTGCAATAGTATTTCTTCTTAGGGACTGTAAAGGGAGTCTGTAGTGATTAGCTCAGGTAAAGATATCTGTCATGTAGGTGTCTACATCTGATTGGTAATTACATCCTGGTTTACTCTGAGGGGAGAAGATAGTGTTTATTATGAAATAATTGCATAAAATGAGGAAGTAACTCAGAGAAGGAAACATACAAATCTGAGGGTGGAATAAGTCTGAAAGTGAAAGAATTATTATTTAGGTGTATGTAGGTTTCTAAGGTATCTAGGCTCCCTATGTAGTTGATGAACAGACAGTCAAATGAATTATTTAGTTCACTTTGAAGTACACACCTAGAACATTATTCAGTTCCCTAAACATCTGCACCTAGAGCTGTTTAAGTGTTATTCTGGATATTTCTGTAGGTCTGACAGATGTAACACAGGTCTTATAGGAGGCTATCATACTTCTGGAGCTGGACTTGAAGGCTTCCCGTCTAAATTCCAACACTAAATGCTTACATTTACACAATTGCATTCTGCCTACAGCTGACTATACTGGCAGGTATAGAATTCTGTGGGGGCAGACTGTTACCCCAAGATAGTTGTAATTCACTGCTTTATGCTTTATGAATTTAACTCATTTATGTCTATAGCACTACAAGAATGTGATGAAGCATTTTGAAGCCCTGTATAATATAGTCACATAAGGTGAATAGCATGCTAAATTTTAACTATTATGTTGGTATCTGTACATATACAAGTAATTATTATCAAAGAAGGTGTTGGCTGGTGGATTTCAACAATACACAACTCCTCAGTTAGCAAAGCCCAAAATACATACATGCTTTGAAGACTCCACATAGTTTCATTTTGTTCTTGGTATCAGCTGTTGACAACTGGCATTAACATGACTCTGATGAAACAGCTTTTATCCTTCACGTGCCCTTTTTATTACTTTCATCTTCTCAAGCATTTTCACAATGTATATGCAGCCTACATTCTAAATTTATTTCACATTTAATAGCTAAGGCTTTTACAAATATGACATCAGAAGATCAAACTAATGATAATAAAGGCTTCAAAATGCCATTAAAACTTATATTACAAATTAAAGCAAGATAACTTTAATAATAATAATAATAGTAATAGTAATAATGATATACTAAATCTGTTCTTGAGATGGATTAAATAAAAAGGCTGAAAAACATCCTTCTGATGTTCTTGAAGGCCGTGTCCTTTGAACCTGGCTTTGTTTGAGTGGATGTATTGAACAAACTGCTGACCCTTGTCTAGCTTTATCACTCATTCTCCTTGCCTGTTTCATCTGGAAATTACTTTTTTTTTCTGGAAATTAAGCATACATGCACTTATTGAAACATCAATATCCCTACCTCTTCAGTAATTTTATCCTTTTAGGCAAGGCCTATAAGCTTGTAGGCATCCATCCTCCCTGCTTTCCAGCCATTCACTTTTCATATTTAATGGCTTATATTAACATACATTAAATTATAAGCAACTAAATAAAACATTTACACCTTTCACACAGGCAGTAAAACAAATTTTTAAAATAAACTTTTATTGCATTATAATAGCACTGCAAATAATGGATTAAAATGAATACTCTTTTGTTTAAAATGCAGTTTATATCTTTCTGACTGATTACTTTGGCTGTAAACAAACTAAAACATGCTAAATCGTTTACTACCTTTTATGTACAGACTTACTGGAGACCCAGCAGGTGGTGACAGGTGAATTTCATGTAAGAATGATAAATTACATAGACAGATAGCATGATTCTAGCAGAATCAACTAGTTTTTGTGAGTACAATAGGTAGGGTTTTTTTGTCATTTTTATTTAGGTTTATTTGTATTATCTGGTTTTATTTGTGTTGTGGGTTGTTTTTATGGGTGGGTTTTTTTCTTTTAATGTATTTGTGATAAAACTGGCAGGTATTATTGCTGGCTTATAATTAAAATGTTCAAAGTAGTCTGAAACTGAAGATCTTATGAACACTCAAAACACAATTTCTGTTAATTTCCATGTGTTTCTACTGCTTGGAGTCTCTTGACAGCTATTAGTGAAGTAGATTAAGAGTGATACTTATTTACACTTGGTGATAATTTTAGTTTACATCTTCTCAGGCATGGTCAAGAGTCAAAGAAAACATAGCTCAAAATGCATTTTTTCTCATCAGGTTAATCCTTGTCTGTGCTGGGTTTAGAGGTTCTTAAATCACTGTATTAGGGACTTTGGCACAGAATGGGTATCTCAAGAAAAATACCTTACCACAAGTGTTGGAGGGGAAAAAAAATATTAAGATTTCCCTTGAAAGTGTATAGAGTTCAATCCTACAATGGCATGCTTACAAATTATGTTAACTTCATATCAGCTATTATCATCTTGATTTCCCTGACTCTGTGAATGATGTTAGGAAGGCTCAATAATGTGGTTAAAACCCAAAAGAGTGTCAGCTTTGCATATCCATCAGCATGCACTGTGTCTGATGAAATCAGTCTGCCTGCTGCAGGACTTTAGGCCTTCTGCAAACAAATAGGAACACAAAGACAAATAGTACAATAAATAAAATGAAATCATGTTTGTGACTTCAGGAGCTGTAGCTGGTATTATGAAGTAAAGCAATCTTTTCTGATAGCACACATATCCGTTTAAAGAAATAGAGCATAAACAACCATATAAAATTGGCAACTCTTTTAAGAGGTGGTCAGAGAACTGTCCAAAGCATATTTGTAAGGCTGATTCCAGCCTGTTACAACAGAGCTAATATGTGTAATATTGTTAACAGGCCAGCTGCATCCATAGTACAGCTTCTTTTCATAATATACAGCCTCCATCTTTTTCACTTTCCTACTGAAAGAATTCACCTTCAGATATCAAAGAACATATTGTCATTCAGAGGTGATGTTAGGTTTGTTAAATTGAAAAGATTGTGTCTGTGATGCCATATAGTCATAAAACCCTTCAGTGAGGGTGGGATCAATTTCACTGCTTTTTACCTATCTAAACTTAAACTGTTTGCCCAAACCAGCCATAATAGATAAGGTAGGTCTAGCTATGAAGTCACTGAGTCTGAGCAAATCTGGTCATCTGCTTTAGGAAGTGATGAATTGCACTGTGAAGTGAACTTTACTAGCTATTTTAAGAGACTGTTCATTACAGATCAATTGTAGTGACTATTCAGGGTGAGGGATACCTCACCACTTCGTAGTTAGTGTAGATCCTATTTAGGTATAATTTCTGATGTATCTCTTCTCTACTAGTTGTCTTGATGGGGTATAGCTTTTGGAAAATAATTTTTCACATTGTACACAAGCTTAGCCTGGGGCTCTCCTGCTGTGTTGTTTGTGCAGTTATCAACCATATGTCACTAAATTATGCATTTTTCTTTCAGAGCAAACTGGTCATGATGTCAAAAGCAAGCAGATGCACTGATGAGAAGTGCTGTTATAAAAAAATGCAAGGGAAATAGCCGGTTTCTAAGAAGTAATTATGTCAGAATGTCAAGATAATGTTAATTTCTTGACAGAAGTCAGGAAAGAAGACTGTTAACCTGTACTTTAAATAATCTACATGGACAGAAACAGACATGTGCATGCTTGTGCTTTTTAAACTTCTGGTTGGATGGACATGAGAAGTCTTTCCCTGTGCAAGTGTATTCCCATCTTGAGTGTTATAGCCAGCATTAAACATCTCTGTATAACTGTCTCAGTCCATTTAGACAGACAAACCTTTAGTATTGGTAAAGTCCTTAATTAGAGGATTGAATAGTTTGGACCATGACTGTACATATCATTCTAAACACAGAATGATACAAGCAGTACTAAACTCAGAGGGCATGGACAGTCAGGTAAACCTAGTAATTTAATCTATAGTTACAGCTCTAGAAAAGGTTCAACTGAAATTGCTCTTCTGGGAACAGCTAGTTCTTCTTTTTTCCTTTCTTTTTTTTCCCCCTGATATACACATACAAGACATACTGTCTAAAGTCTTGTAATGGTCATTTGATTGAAAATAGAATAAGAAGTTCTCCAGAACCTACCACCCTCCATCAGATACATACTTAGAATTTTCTAAAAATTTTCATTTTATCTCTTTATTTAACTGGACAAGACAAGTGCTTGGACTTGCTCTCAGCTTTCAGCAGTCTCAGTCTCAAATGAATTGTTCTAAATCTGTTCCTGGATAAAAGCATAGTCAGCATAGTCGTGCTTTTGATTCAGTTCTCCAGCTGCCCCACTTCAGTAGTACTGGGACACCTTCTACCCAGACAAGTGACCACTATCCCACCTCCAACTTCCTTCAGATGCACCCATATACCTATATATATATATATATACATACATAACTGCATAGGTAAAGAATGAATAAAATATTTTTTATAAGAGCTAATGAAATTAATAATTCAATTTTAAATGTTAATAGAAGATAATTAAACAGCCGTTAAAGTCTGAAGGCTGTAGAACATGTACCAACACATTGGTGGATTACTTTAGGAGGGCACAGGGGCACCAAAGGGCAAAGGGCAGCATGAACAAGTTGGAACATGTCCAAGGGCTATGGACCCCTCCTGAAAGTCCTGTCAAGGGACCCCTGGTGCAAATCCTGTCAGATGCAAAGAAGATCCCAGACCTCTAAGCTGGTCTGAGAGACCCTGGCATCTAGGCCCGGCCCAACATAACTGTGCAGTATTACTGGGTGAGACTTTGGGCTTTGCACAGTGGTACAAGACACAGGCAACACTGTTTGTGAAAATGAGAAACCAGAACAAAATGCCAACTTCAGACAAACATATGCATGGACACAGTAGGTAAAAGACCCTAATATGTTCCCCAGAAATATGACATGAAAATGGAAGAATGGCCCCATCAATTGCAAACTGGATTTGAGGTAAGTATCATACAGAGAAGGCAGGTGATATGGAGAGAGCTTGCTTTGTCCACAGTTTTGGGGCATCTTTCAGGATCTGGAAGACTACTGAGGGGTCCAAGCTGGTGCTGCATGTAATGGTCTTATAAAGGTGGCTACACATAAAGGTGGTTTCCCTACCCTTAGGACAATGCTGCAAAGAAGAGGCAGAAGACTGAGTATGCAATAAAACCTCTTATGTTAGACAAGTTACTGCAAACCCCAGCTTTGGGACATATTGCCATCCCATGCTCTTAGAGGTAACAGCTTCTGCAGAAAGAGCAAGTGGATCAGTAAGAGCAGTGGGAGTGTTTCAAAGCTAAAAGACCATGATTATTTTCAGGCACAAAGAAGCAGCAGCAGCATGATGATGGTAAAAAGGATGGTGGAGCTGTTAGGTCTGGGGCCTTAGCTTACAGGCTGGCAAAGCAGAAAAAATGTGTTACAACAAAGACTGTTAATTAGGAAAGCTAGACTAATTTTACTTTGCTGCAAGCATCTTGTTGGCAAAGGGTTATGGGGAACACAAGGACCTTTAAATACAAACTGCTTTTCTGAATTTGGTGAAACAGTGAATGTGTCTCCAGTTACGGTAGAAGATGACACCTTGGAAGAAACATCCCTGTTAATGCAGCCCTCTGCAGAGCAGGAAGCTGTTCCACACAATGATGATGTTTCGCAGGGGGTGTCCACTTGCTACAGTTCCAGGTCCTGATGACTAATTCAGAAGCCCAGATTTATCTCCGTGCAGGTTTTGGCTGGGGTAGTTAGTTTTCTTCATAGTAGCTATTATGGGGTTATGTTTTGGTTTTGTGCTGGAAACAATGTTGATAATACAGGGATGTTTTTGTTACTGCTGCTCAGCAGTGTTTACACTGAGCCAAGGCCTTTGCTGCTCCTCACCCCGCCAGAGAACAGGTGGGGGGGGGGGCACAAGGAGTTGGGAGGGGACACAGCTGGGACAGCTGACCCCCACTGACCAAAGGGATATTCCGTACCGTATGATGTCATGCTCCGCATGTAAAGCTCGGGGAAGAAGGAGGACGTTCAGAGTGATGGTGTTTGTCTTCCCAAGTAACAGTTACACGTGATGGAGCCCTGCTTTCCTGGGGATGGCTGAACACCTGCCTGCCCATGGGAAGTGGTGAATTAATTCCTTGTTTTGCTTTGCTTGCATGCACAGCTTTTGCTTTACTTATTAAACTGTCTTCATCTCAACCCACAAGGTTTCTCACTTTTGCTCTTCCGATTCTCTCCCCCATCCCGCTGTAGGAGAGTGAGCAAGCGCTTTTGTGGTGCTTATTTGCCAGCTGGGGTTAAAGCACAGCAACCTCCCACCCTCAGTTGTAGCAGAGATGGTGAAGGAGAATGCCCATGGCTTCCATGGAGCATATTCAGCAATGGCAATGGCCGGTCCAAAGGTTTGAGTCTAGGTCATATGTAGAAGAGTACAAATCTCTTAATTGAGATCAGGTAGCACTGTAAGATGCTTATGAAACATTTTGTCAGGGTATAGAACAAATTTTTAATTATTTATGCCAGCTGTTTGAACTTCATGATTATACTTAGCTCCATCTTAAAGCTGTCAGCATGCATAACTTTTTATTCCTTCACTATTAATTCAAACAATATGAACACTGCAACATTTTTAGAGTGGGTCAGTACTGTCCTACAAAATAAGAGCAAGCTGGGGTTTATTCAGACTTTCTGACTTACTAACAATATTGTAAAGGCCATTGGGGGAGGGGTACACAAACCCCGCAGCCTATGCCCCATTCCAAAATCAAAGACAAAAAGTGACGTTATTGAATTGATCTAAATAACAGCAACAACCTCTGTTTTGCTGGCAGTCACAGAGCTTACAGCAGAGAGGGATCTGACAAATGCAGAATTGTTAAGCAGAGCAAAATTGCTACGTGACAGACTGGGATGGTCTGTGTATGGGAAGGTCACACTGAGTGGCATTCCCTTGTCTGACAATCTTCTACATGTTAATGTATGCATGATCCTCCTATCTGAAGGTAAAAGGGTTTGGGGGATTTTTAAGCCAAACTACAGTTTTATATGTCCTAAGACCCTTTCCTTTCTTTTACATGACAAGCATTATTATGATGTTAATGATGTCAGCAATGTTATTAAGGTAGGAAAATTTTGTGAGCTTTGTTATATACTGTATAACCATGGTCATAGCTTCATCAACAAAACAATAACCTCTTGGACACCCCAGTGTTATTTTTGAGAATTTTGATACCCTGACATCCTACTCTGGGATAGTCAAAGCAAAAGTATACCTGCCCCGTGGTCCTTTTTCCCGCTGTACTTCCTGTGATAGTAAATGGCAAGCTACTGTTTCCCATGTGCCACTCTTGTGCTGAAATCTGCTAGGCACTCTGCATCCACAATGATGAAGGAAGAGCCTTCATGAGTACCTGGTGTCCTTGGGAACAAAACAAGGCTCTGGGGAAGGGTTACAAGGCTGATGAAATCTATGAGGTTCACCATCTACTTATAGGGCCACAAGATTTCTGTCATAATATTTAAAGCAGAATGGATTCTTAGCGTAATTTCCACCAAAAGTGTTGTTACCTACAAACCAAGTAAGAAGTTTGGGCAACTCTTGTAGAAACAAATTTTCCTGGTTGCTGATGTTACTGCCAGCTGGTATGCTGAACACACTTTAATGTGTGGCTAAACAATTTCCAAACCACTATTCAAAAGTGAGACAGCCTTTCTATATATACAGGCTACAGAATATACTTCCAACATCTGTGCCATACATCACAGGAATGTCTTGATATCCAGGGAGACCATTGCCAGCCTAGGCTCTGTAATAATTTACGTAAAAGTACAGGTACCCATAATTTTTTAGCACTACCGTTTTGGCATGTTTTTTAAAAATATCACAGGCTCCCAGGGCCAAAGATGTAGCTTTATAATCACCTTCCCAAAGCAAAGACATGATTGTTCTTGTCTGTCTTTATTTCAATGCTGATTTTGTCAGTGCATTGGCAGTTTACCGGTACATCATGTGGCTTACCATACATCACTGTTATGATTTCATTGTTATTTCCACTGGCTGGAACACAGCACGATAAAGGAACCACAAGGTCCCCAACAAGCTGGTGCTTACAAGATCCATGTAAAGGCAGGCTTGAGTTAAAACCTCTGGTGATGTCTGCCACAAAGAGAAATTTCTTAGAAGCAGCACTCATAGAAGCTCCCAAATTACATCCCAGATCCCAAGTGGTAGATAAAGTGTGAGGTTTTACATCCATTTTGAACTTTATTTTCCTTATGATTGGGTCATGGACCAGACCCACTCCTGCAGAGTCAATAGATGAAGCTTTGTTGTGAGGGTTAAGAAGATGGTTCATACATTCCATCAACATGGGAAGAGTTGTGTAATAACCTTTGCACAAAGTGTACTGCCCTGTCTTTCCCTGCAGTGCTATTTCAGAGACAGTATCTTTGCTGATGCTATTCCAGCTGTGTGGGTACCATATTTCCATCAGCCCCACCTGCCACTAATTGGAGACCTCCAGTGGCCTCACCAGCTGTGCAGTAAAGTTTGAGAGTGTTTTGTGGGCAGAATCTGGCACTGGCATTGCTGAGTAGCATGATGTAGAAATCCCTGTCCACCATGGTTCTTTTTCCCCTGCTTTACTGGCAGGCATTAGATACCCTGAGTGTGGGAGGCTTCTCTCCAGCTGTTGAACTTCTGGGGCCAGCCACATCATTTCAGCAGCAGCTGATTCTTTGTTCTTTTCCATTTTGCAGCAATGATGATCTCAGTTTTGTAGATTCAGTCCTTATCAGGACTGAGTTTTTGAAGGTCTTCAGGGTAAAATGTTCCTTTGACTGCTTCATAGTAGACCATAGTCTATAGTGGTACACGGTTACACATCCCATTTTCACAGCTTCAGCTGCTATGAAAATTTCTTCTGTGGACATTTGCTCATAACCATTCTCAAATCCCTCAGTTGCTCTAAAGAGCTATACATGGTCTCCTTTTTTTGAGCAGAAGTACAGATCCTTTAATTTTAAACACATCTCTACATAGAATTTTTCAAAAGCTTACAGAGTTTAAAAGGTTTATGTCTGCGGGCTTGGCTCTGGTAGTTTTGTGGAAGCTGTGGAAGCTCTTTATAAACTCAAAGAACACAACGAAGTTCTGTGCTGTTGTGCTGGTTTTGACTGAGGTAGGTGTGATAAACGCAGTCATGATTCATGTCAAAAATAGAATGTACTGTGGTAAGTGTAACTGTTGTACCCTGTGTAAATCTGGGACCTGTATCGCAGTTGTGGTGAGTGGGCATGTGTGGTTCTCCTTTGAGACAATGGGATGGCTTCCCCTTCCCCTGAGGCAATCGCTGCTTGGAAAAGCCTGCCAAAGCAGATAAGGAAAGAGAAACCATGCCAGGGAAGGCCTGCCAAAGGAGACAAAGACCTTGAGATTAGAAAAAGCGCTCCAAAGGAGAGCCAATAGGAGGAGAATGTGTACGCTAAGGACCCAATGGAGAAAGAGCAGGACGAACATCCAGCGAGAAGAGATTGGTCAAGATCCGGGGATAAAAAACGCTGCTTTTAGGACTCAGGTGTGCAAGTGGTGGAACTAATTGAGTTCTCCGTGCACCCAGTGCTGTTTTTGCTTATTGTTTCTCAACCTAAATTGATTGAACCCAAAATAAAATTGTTTTAATTGTTATCATTTATAACAGTAGGGTTATGCTTCATAATAGCTTGCATGGTGGTGTGTTTTAGATTTCTGACCACAACAGCGTTGATAATTCAGGGCTGTTTTAGCTGTTGCTGACTCACACTTACACATTGCCAAGGCCTTTGCTGCTCCTCACCCCACCACATCAGCAAGCAGGCCGGGGGTGCACAAGAGGTTGGGAGGCGACACAGCTGGGACAGCTGACTCCAGCTGACCAAAGGGGTATCCCATACCATATAATATGGCCAACGATAGAAACTGGGAGGGAAGAAGGAGTAAGGGGGAATGTTCAGAGTTATGGCTTTTTGTCTTTCCAAGTAACTGTTATACATGCTGGAGCCCTGCTTTCCTGGAGATGGCTGAACACCTGCCTGCCCATGGGAAGTGGTGAATGAATTTCTTATTTTGCTGTGCTTACACACACAGCTTTTGCTTTACCTGTTAAATTGTCCTTATCTCAACCTGCAAGTTTTCTCACTTTTACCCTTCCAATTCTCACCCCCATCCAGCTGTGGGGGAGTGAGCAAGTGGCTGTGTGGGCTGAGCTGCCCCACAACAGCTGTAAATCTCCACATCTTGGTTCTAAGTGTCCTGTTTAAATGATCTGTGACAGAAATTTTAACTTCATTATTAGCAAAAGAATGTTGAAAGTTGCAAAGTACTGTCAGTCTGTAATATCTGACACTTGTAGACCCTGCTAGAAGTTGATTTAAAAGCATAAACTGTTTCATAACCTGTTTTACCTTTTAGTCCAGCGGCCCAGGACTGCTTGGATAATATGGCTACCACTTTTAAGATGTACTTAATGTTGCCTTTGTATTTAGAGAACTGTTGTGCATTGTCCGAGTTTACCTGCCATTGTGCTTCTATGTCTTCCGTAATCACCTTGTTTCTTTTCAAGTGCTTTCTTACAGCTCCGTGTAAAACATTAATGTCCTGGACTGCAGGCTAGGTTGGCACCTGGCTTCAATTCAGACCAGCAGCTGCCTTTTAGCAGCTTCAAAAGGGGATTTAGGACCTCAAAGCTTGCTCTTTTTTTTTTTTTTTTTTTGTTTTTTTGTTTGTTTGTTTGTTTGTTTGTTTTTGTTTTGTCTTCTGTATAATCATCACCCCCTTATTGCAACAATCTTTCAGTCTTACGTGCAATACCCATTTGCTAACATTTCCATTGAAAAAAAGTGTCCTCTTCCTTTTTAACAGTCTTCCTTATTCATGATTTATGTCAACAGCAAACTGTAAACTTCACAATAAAATCTGAATTTGATATAGTGAAAAACCTGGAACTCTGCTGCAGACAGAAACTACATAGAAACAACACCAGAGAAAGAGCGAAGGGTGGGAGCTTAGCACTTAGCACTTCAAGAAGGGAACAATTAGTACCGATGTAGATGAGCTTAACAAGAATGTAAATAAGCAGCCTTCTGACGAGTACGTGCTAACTGCTAAAAGAAAATAAACCAAGGTAAAATAATTGTGGTAGTAGTAGATCAGCGACCTCCTACTCAAATGGCCCCCACCCCAAAGAAGGTGGATTCCCCCACCCGAGGATCATGCTGATATAGATTAAAACCAGCCCAGTGGGCATCTGTTAGCTTGGCATGTTTAGAGTGGACGACAGGGAAGGACTAACCGTTAGCTAGCAGATGTTTTAAGGTAACAGAAACTAAATAACAAAGACTGCTAATGTACGCAAAGATAAACAAGAACTTCTGCTAACTGCCCAAGATTATGAAAAGTACATCTTGAAGAAGCGCCAGAGGGAGGAGATTCTGAGTGTTCAGAAACCTTATGTATATGCATGACTTTGTATGATAAATACCGGACTGCTTGTTGAAATGGTGTGCAAGTTAGGAGGAGCGATCCCCCGCTGCACCCGGCGCCGCAATAAACATACCTGCTTTAGAACTCTCCTCGAGTTGCAGAGTTCGATCCCCACGTCAAATTTATCTAAAGTTCAAGGCCAGTCAAATCTAAAATGTGGGGGTTGTATTAAAGTTCTAAAAAATATTTATGGTATGACAAAAAAACCAACCAACCAAACAAACCAAAAAAACCCAAAAAACAGCAAAACCCCACAACAAAACCCCCACAAAACAAAACTTGAATATTGTTCCTGAGTAAATTCCAGAGAGTTTTGCCACCGACAGCAAAATTGTTTAGAGACGAATTCTGAAGTGATAAAAATTTGTGTAGTCATGAATCTAATAATTGTGTAATCATGTACTCAGCAACGATTACGGTCCTGTCATTTTAGAAGAGCATACCTCTGATGTACGGAATTAGACTATAACTCGAAAGTTATAAAGTAGGTATGTTTATTGCGCGCAGATGCACGGGGGATCGCTCCTCCACAAGCGTGCATGCCCGAAGTGACGAACCATCTCAGATTTATACAATAAAACAAATGAATATTCAATTAACGCCTATACATATTCGTTACCTAAACCCCGCTTCGTATGTTAATCAGCTTATCAGTCCTTTGCCTGGAATGTGGTGGTCTTGCAGATTTGTAGGTGATTCACGTCCTTGTGACCATCCGGATCTTCTCCAGCAAGGAGACTTAGCGCTCCCTCCCTCTAGATAGCCTTGGAATGTCTCTCATCCTTTTCTCATTCTTTTTTAAATAGCCCCTTTGTTAGAGGAAGAAGGGCAGGCGTCTCCTCAAAAATGTAGGCGTCTCCTCAAAGCTGTGTGCCTATGCCTATGTGACCAGACACCGCACCCATGACTAGTCACCATACCCACATTCCTGGAGCAGACATATACAATCACAGTCGGTGTCCATTGTCCCCATTTCACACTATTTCTCCATATCACCTCTGCAAATGTGTAAAGCTCTGTCTGCAAGAAAAAAATTAATGAAAGTTGGGAACGTCCAATTCATTGTAACAGAAGCTGATGCTCCTGGAATGTAAGAAATTGTTACTTTGCCTCACTTAATATACTTCTTTCAAGCCTAATGTTGAATTCAGAGCATTGTTTAGATTTGTGTTTCAAAATGTTTAAGAAAAGAATGAGCAAAACCGCTAATCAACAAATGAAAAGAGAAATTATTTATCTTAGTGATAATGAAGATTACCATTGAAATATAAATGTAATACACTTTTCTGCATTATTCTGGTGTATGAGTGGGTATATGTGTGTAGGTGTGCATACTTGTATCTATACAGCATAAACATATAGATGTGCGTATCTGTTTTTACACACAAACATTGTGAATAAGTATTTGTATGAATGTATATGTATGTCTGTACACGTATATGTCTTTTCTGTCATTCAGGTGCAGGAACAGCTTATGAATGTTGAATTATCTCTTTGAAAGTTAATTATTTTGCTAAATATAAATTAATCTTTCGATGTATTCGTACTGAAAAAAAATAGGAGCACTGACAAATGTTTATGAACTGACAGTTCAACATTTGCATGTGATTCTGTTGCTTAAACTTCTGAATTACAGAATTCTGATCTAGTTAAACAGGAACGTGTACAAAGTTTAGGTGAAGCTGACTCACCCTCTCAGGTCGTTAAATAATTCTCTCTCTCAAGTACCCCATCTCAAGTTGTCAAAACTAATCAAGGGGGTCAGCCTTGGGAAACAAAGAACAGATAATGATAAGAACATCGTTATCTAAATTATGCAGAAAGAAGTCTTCAAGTGAAAAAGTTCTGGCCACAAAGGGACAAGCCAGTAAGGTGTTGCAATCGCAGATTTGCACTAGAAGAAACTTGCAGCTAAACCTGTGCGTGAATGAAAATGAACATGCAATGTCCTATGAATGTGCAAGTACTCTACTGTATATAATGTGTACCCACCCCCGATTAACTTGGTGTGCACGTTAGAAGGAAAGGTCCTGCATGCACCCAGCGCTGCAATAAACCGATGTCAGCTTTCTAATGTATCCTTTTTTTCCTGGTTTTCCTGGTTATGATTTTTGGTAACAGTTCCCTTCATAAGTTTACAGGAAATGCTTAAGATAAAACTCTCATGTGAATACTAAGTAACTCTGTAAAATGCTTAGATAACTAAGTAGAAGGACCAAATAAGATATTGGAAATACTTTCAGACACTTTGACTGATTTTTATAAAAAAAAAAAATTGGGAAAAAATTGCACTTAAAATTGGTTGATGGTTACAAGATCAGAAAATACGGTATTTCATGCTTACCACATTTATCTTTCAATGACAATGCAAGCTCATAATCTGTATTCAAGAAGCACTAAGTATACTTTCTCCCTTCTTCCTTCTTTAGCATGCTAATCAGTTTCCATAAAACAGAAATGTGGCCAGAAACTCAAATTTGAGGTCTCACACAGTTTCACTTATCCTTGAAATGAAAACTCTGAATACACATGACATTTACGTAAGGCTAGAAAAATAAAATAGTCTGAAATTAGATGTGGTGTGTGTTTCCAAACAAATAAAGAGAGATCTAAAGTCTTAACAGAAATCATAAAAAGGCAAATAAGTGATACAGCCTGAAATCTAAGCTGTTTAGTGGTTACACTATACTGTTACATATTTTTAATTGTTATTTATAGATGATGCCCAAATATCTTTATTTTTCTAGTTAACACATAACACATATTTGCTGATGACAGTAGAAATAGCTGGACTCAGAAAAGAACTTGGACTCTAAAGGGCATGCCACACCAGTGTGCTGTAGTGACTGCCGACAGTGGGCTTGGCTTGGTTTATCCAGCAGTCCAAAGAGCTTGGTGGGCATAAGTGGCCCTGAGCTGAGGGGAGTGATGCATTAATTATAGTCCCAGTGGCTGATGGAGGTACTGCTGACTAGTCTTCTTGCTTGTGACTATGCTGGAAAAATCTGCAACATGCAGTTACATATCAGAAAAAGTATGTCATAATAGGAAAAAAAATAATTGAGAGGTAGTGGGCTTAGGGACTAATATGGGAAGTTTTATGAAATGTTCTCAAAAGGAAAAGGATAGCATACTGAAAAAGGGCTGTAATTCCATTTTTAGAATACCTGCCCATTTTACTACTTTTTATCAGGAAGCAAAAGGATTTTAGAAATTGGTGGTTCAGTGATAATCTATTCAAATGCTAACCTGTTTAAGAACATTGCATGTTTTTAGAGCACTCCACTTCCAGAAGACATGTTATTCACTAACAGACTTAAATGACTGATGTGGAAGAGATTCTGAGAGCAATTTCATTAGTTCTACTGGGAATATCATAATTTTATCGTTTAATTTTATTGACAGAAAACTACAAAACATAAGGAAAATGAAGAAACTTGAAGAAACTTCACTTGGCATCAATCATAAGAGCTACAAGATGAATTAATTTTCATAATTTTGGTTGATTTTTCATAATAATTTGAAAAGTAAATTAAACCAAAAAAACATGTCTGTGAGCCAGTGTCCCTAACTTCAGACATCCTTCTGTCTGAAAGATTAGATGCCTGCAGTAATACTTTATTCTCTGTGTACAGAGATGTACAGTATGCATTTTCTTGCTACAATTTTTTCTCCATGCAATTAAGTATGCAGGCAGAAATTCAATGTTTAAATTACCTGGAGTGGATCCCACCTCCTAAATTTAGAAGTGAAATCCTTTGTCTCATTCTTATACAGCTTCTGAATTGATCCCTGTTCTTAAAGTTACGATACACATTTCTGAAAATTTCAAGTGTTTGTGAATATAGATTTTGAACAGAGCTATACTATATATTTCAATACTATTTTGTTGTCCTTTGCTTGTGGCAAACTGTAGAATTTAATTTAGTGGCAAAATAATGTAACAAGTTGTTTTGGGAATGAAACTGACAGCATAGACTATGACATCAATGTCAATGTCCCTTAGATGAGATATTGAACAGCTGCATAATCACAAAAGAAATAATTAGAGGAGTGCACCACACACATAGTATTTGATGGGATTGATTTAGAGCTTGTGGGTCTACTCAAACACTCATCCATGCACACATATCAAGTTTAATGTACATGTGTGCATGGCCAGGTCTTCTGCAGTGCATTTTATTGATACAGATTTCTTCACCGAGGAAGAACATCTGTGCTGCTGGAGGAGAAAAGGAAAATAAGGAAGTACGCCATGTCCAATATTTGTTCCTTTGCTTTAATGTTTTTAGGAATCTTCTTCCCCCAGAGAATATCCCAGTATTCAAGAGTCCCTGAACTCTCAGGAACAGCCCAAGAGTAATCAATTCGCTTATGCAACTGGTAAAAAAGTTCTTGCATGGTCCAGTAAAGCATATTGCAATTTCTGTCCTTTGTGTTTAGTAATCATGAAAAAATCTATACTGTTTCTCTAACTGAAGGCATAAAAAAGAAAATTCATTTTGCTCTGCATTGTCTATGGACACTAAAAAGCCCTAAATACTGCATAAAAATATAGTTCACATTTCTTGTATGTTACATGTTTTAAAAATCTTAGTGTTTTGTTTGGTGTGCTAGCCTAAAAAGGTAAGGAATGGAATGAATATACTATCAACTTAGAGGTCAGCATATAACTATTCAGAGAAATTTGAACTTGCCCTTCAGCTATTATGTTGTTTAACATATCAGCAAAATAATGCCATGGGGAAACCCCATCTTTTCAAAGCTATTTAAATGTTTGTTCATGCTTCAGTGACACAAGAAATCTATTTAAATGTAAATAATTAAATTCTACAAGGCATGGCCATTGGCATTAAATCCATGACAAATAAAGGCAATAAAATTTTGAATGCCTGTCTTCCATCTAAGATAAGAATTGTGCTAACCATCTTATATTATGGAGTTACTTATACTGTCTATTATATGTATGTGGGTATATGTGTACATTTATACAAACACAAAACCACATTTATACATATATTTCATATATCGCTTTGCTAGTGATGTTTTTTGTTTATTTTTTAAAAAATAAAAAAATTCTGTGTACCCTCCATTCATCTCAAATTCCTCAATAATTAATTTAATTGGTGTCAACATTAAACTGCACCAAAATCAGTAAAAAATCTCTTTGTTAAATGCTTATTTTTCATAGTGAACTTGAATCAGGAAATTAGAGCAGTAGTGTTTCTAAGTAAGGTCAAATACTTGTAAGGCCTTTAAACAATACTAAGATAATCAGGGTTAAATTCCAAAGAACTCAGGAAGGACATTTTCTCATGTCTCTCTTATAAATAAATAAATTCTCCTGTTGCCACATAATGAACTCTTTAGAAGCATACTAGAGCATTAATTAGATTAACCCTTGTAGGCATTCAAATTCAAAGCTTCATTTCCTCATCTGGGACTGTCAGGAAGAATATTAGAGTCAGTTTGTTAAACATTTCATTTAGACCTGTCTTTGCCATCTTTCTACTCAGCCATTCCAGTCCTTACCCAGTAATTTTGCTGAGTTGGAGACAGGCCAGCTAAGATATTATTCATCACCATCTTTTAATGTACCAGTGGAACTGTGGTGCAAGGACAGATCATTATTTTGTACTTCATCAGTGAAGTGACAGATATTTTTTTTTTCCCTTATTGTCAATATGCAGGATCAAGCCTAAAAATAAGGGGGAATAGTTTGTGAGGAAAGAATTCATCATAATGTAGGAGAGATTGGAGACCAGACAGAAAGCTAGAGAAGTTAGAAACAGAAGATGAAAGAAAGGCTGATAGACTTGATGTAAATAATGAAAAAGACAGAACTCTGATGGTAGTGATGCAAAATAGGCAGGAGACAGAAGGTTTAACAGGGAGAAATAAATATATTGGAAAGGAATTTAAATGAAAATTTCCTGAAACCAAATAATTAAACTCAATAACTGGGGTCTGAAAGATTATACTTTTAATCCTAAGTAAGATGACCGAGCACTGATTCCTTGTGTGAGATCAAGCGCCACCAGCTGGCTCGTGTGCACCCTGTTTTGGGCTCGTCCACTTTGTATCAGATTTCTCTCGGAGACATTTTTTGACAGGTTCAAAATGGAGCCGCTTAAGCAACAAGGGCAATTAAGTCTGCAGTGTTCAGTGTCACTCTATTATTTAACAAGGCAGACTTCCCCTAAAGATGTGCAAGGAAAATAAAACATGCTACAGAAGAAAACAAATGACAAAGAAAATGGAAGCAGTAAAATGGGAAGCCAAATCAACAATAAAGTTCAAAGGAAGCAGGTGAAGTCTTTCTATAATAATTTAGAAGTATACTGGGAGATTTGCTGCCATATGGTGAAACACATTGTATGGTTGTCTCTGTTCTGACATTTGAATGTAAACTGGTAAAGCATGAAGTGGAGTTCCAGCCAGCTCAGATTATGTAGTGGTATCTCTCCACAGAATCTATGGGCTGACACAGCTTTGCTGTGTTGTCTGCCACCTCCTATCACGCAGGGAGCTGAGGAAGAATGAGATACTCTGTTTTCTTCTGCATGTCTGGCTCCATCTGATGCGTTTTGAGGACACTGAACTCTTTATCATTGGGTAAGATTGTTGCAGAGGATCACCCTGATTCTGAACAAATCTTCACTTTATGAGACTGTGAGGCAAGAAGAGAACAAAAGAGTTGTATAAAAAGCAGCTACAGAAGCAGCTACAGTCTAGCTGACTGCTGTCACAATTTTAGATACACAGGCTGCTGATTCTCCTGAAGGCAAAGCTACTGTCTCCTCTTCCTTGGCTGCTGTAGGTAGATACTCTGAAGAAGCAGATGGGTCAAAATAGTTCCATCTGTTTTACTGTCAGAAACTTAAAAAGATGTTCTGATTTTAGCATAAGACTCATGACATTAACTCAAGAAGTAAAGAAAACTAGAAAAAATGCCCAGTCAGTTCCCAAGCAGTGGCCTTCAGCCAGCTTCCCCCCCCCCCCCCCCCCCCCCCCCCCAAGCTTTATATACTGAGCATGACATCATATGTCACTTTGGCCAGTTTGGGTCAGCTGTCCCAGCTGTGTGCCCTCCCAGCTCCTTGTGCCCTGCAGCCTGCTCACTGGCAGGGCAAGTATGAGAAGCTGGAGTCCTTGGTCACTGCTTAGCAACAACTGAAACATCAGTGTGTTATCAACATTATTGTCATCCTAAATCCAAAACAGGGCACTGTAACAGCTACTGGGAAGAAAATTAACATTATCCCAGCTGAAACCAGGACAATAGTAAAAGAAGAATGTCACATACTTTATTTATACTGTGCAAATAAAGGAGCTCAAAGTGGCTCCAGGAAAGCCAACTTTGGAAATAGAAACAATGGATCATAGTTTAACACAGCCAAATGACCTGTGCATGTACTGGGAGACTTCAGGCTGGAACAAGAGAGCCAGTTTAGGTGCAAATTTATATTCAACCTCTTCTTCCTTATGCATTTGCATCTGAGCTCTACTCATCTCCTTGCAAAGATCTGGAAGTGTAAAAAATTTGTTTTAAGCAGCAATAATTGCCTTATACTCCCCTGCCAAAAAATCCCAACCCAGAATTCAGGACAGTATACTCAGAAGGCAGGCTGCAAAAAATGAAGGGGAGTCCCAGGGATGTGCAAATCCTTGTCCCACTGGAGTCAAACAGAATTTCATAACCCCTTTAAGTGAACTAAGGTTTCATCCAAGGATCATTCCCACAGGTGGGTGCAGTGTGTCTGAGCTCCCTAAGAAACTGGTAAATGCAGCTTACTTTATCTGGAGAAGTTATACTTGATTATAACAGCATATAACAGTTGGGTCTACTAAGAAAACTTATGTTTGTACCACAATTACTTGTGTTAGAAGAAAGTTGCTGAGCTGAACTAGATAACAAGGATACATCTTTCTTTCTTTGCAGAATACCTATTTAACAATTTGGTGGGGGTTTTTTTCAGTGCTTTCTAATTATGAATTATTCTTTGGATTAAGCACACTCAGTTGAATTTCTGTAAGGTATAGAATCTAAAGATCCATAGTAATTTTGACATTTTTTTATTTGCTCTTATGACAGCTTTTTTAGGCTTTCATCTTTCGAAGGTGTTTCAAGTGAGATCTCAGCTAAGTTGTATCAAAATATCATGGAACAGTTGGCATCCTTATTTCATAGATGACTGACACTAAGGAACTCCACAGACATGGGAAATGCTATTCTCCCATTAAGAAAGCTACTGCTGTCACATCATTCAAGCTTTTATAATGGCAGACTCTAGCATGTCATTACTTTTGAACAAGCAAGATTTAATTTCTCCACCATTTTATATTATTTTTTCATGTGTTGTATCATGGCATTTTTCTTAAAGAAAGATAAAAGCTTTCTGGTGGCTATTGTAGATGATTTTTTTAAAAATCACAGGAATTAAATATATCCAGAACAACACTTCC
Source organism: Falco rusticolus (assembly GCF_015220075.1). Lineage (NCBI taxonomy): Eukaryota > Metazoa > Chordata > Aves > Falconiformes > Falconidae > Falco > Falco rusticolus. The sequence goes on along the minus strand of NC_051188.1, from coordinate 49,893,938 downwards.
AAAATATCTTTTTAATGGATAACTGAAATAACTGCAAATTCAGAGGGGGCTGTGGAGTTACCCCAAAATGCTTTACAAATATTTGCAAATAAATGGGCTCCACATTTTCTGAGCAGAGTTGAGAGGGCATTTTCAGATTTCTGGTGTACTAGTTCTCCAAAGAATGTCCTGGTTTTATGAGTGTGGGGTGAAAACTGAACAAAGTCCTAATGCTCAACTACTACTGCGAAGTAAGCCAAGGAAAGACCTCAACATGCTGCTGAAAACTAGGAAATATAATCCTTTCAGGAGTCAGATGTATACGGACAATAATTTTTAAATGTCTTTCTTTAAGATGCAGCATTTTTACATGCTCACAGCTTTCAGTAAGATTTCCTTCTTTCTCCATGTTTAGTATGATTTAACATTTAATATTACTGACCTTCCTCCCCTGCTTCCTTCCTTCCATGGAATACTTTGACAAAAAAAAAAAAAAAAAAAAAAAAAAAGAATGTCGCCCCCCCGCCTTCTCCTTTAAAAATCTTTGAGTGTCACTACCACTACTGAATACAGTAGCAGTAGAAATGCTTTCCTCATATTGATAGATTTATGGATTTTCTTCTTGTGATAAAACAAACTTTCCATTTTCGTTTTACATATAAATTTCACAAGTATTTTGAATTGGTTTGCCGTCATATTTCATACTTTAATACTTTGAAGATTGATACAATATTTTAGTATTGCTATCAAGTATATTTCAGATTTCTGGGTTGGCATTTTCAAGGACATTTTTCTATATCTTTTTAGACAGGTAACTGTAGCTGTATATGGCATGAAAAGAAAACTGAGTTATGGAAAAGGGGAAAAAAAAAAGAAAAACTTTCTGATCTTGTCAGTTCTTCAAATGAAGTTTATAACTTCCTTGCAGACCATCACGTATAGAGATGTCTGTATCAGGTTTTTATAGATTCTTCTGACAGTCTGTGCAGTGGTTGACCCAAACCTTGTTTCTACTCAGTTTTTGTTAAAACTAAAATCACCTGTGAGACAGGTTCTTCTCATAATTGTGACAGAATCTGGATCAAAAATCATGTGGCTGTCAAAGGAAGTACAACTGTTCTATATCCTACAGTATAAAGGAGTGCACACAAAAAAATATTACCAGATTTAAGGAAATACAGTGCATTTCATTTTGGTTTTGGCGGCTTTTTTATATAATCTTTAGGTTCTTTTGTCAAATTATAAATATCATCATCTTGGAAAGTACTAACATGATAGTATTTCAAGACAGTTTGACACAATGAATGCTTGTAACAGCATGAAGAAAAAACCAGAACTGTCCAAAGGTAATTCAAGCTGACAAAACATTGAAAAAAATGATGTTACATATGCTAAACTTCAAAGTTACAGCTACTGCCTAGAAACCAAGCAGTAAAGACTGGATAATGGACCTAATTTTCCATGGAGAGTAGCTTATGAAATAATTTTTCATCATGTTTCTAGTATTCTTCCTCTTGGGCTGTTGTGTATGCATTCTGCACTAAACTGTGGGGTGTTGTACAGTGACTAACGGGACTTACAGGGAAAGCAGAGCTCAGGCATAGGGCTGCTACTGTATTAACAGGATCATGAAAGGTCCTTAGTGACCACCTCAGCTTTATTCACACAGTGAAGTTAAAAATGGCCTTAGACATGATTAGACTTACGGCTCATACCTTCTATATTGTGTTTCAGGCTGTTTGTACTTCAGTAGCTCTGGTTCAAGACAGCTACATTGTGCTGGGTTTGTGACTTCAGCTCATATATGGAAGTGGTGCACTGGGTATTTTTGTACTGATTATTAAAAAAAAAAAAAATCACAGTTAGGCTGCACACTCAATAAGTAACAATGTATTGGCTTTACATGGCAAGATTTTGGTAGCAGAGGGGCTACAAGGGTGGCTTCTGTGACAAGAAACCAGAAGTTGCCCCCATGTCCAGTAGAATCAGTTCCGGATGGCTCCAAGATGGACCTGGTGCTGGCCAAAGCTAAGCCCATTAGCTCATATTTAAGAAAGGGTTAGAAATGCTGCACAACAGCAGTTAGGACAGAGAAGTGACAATATGTGAGAGGAGCAGCCGTGCAGGCACCAAGGTCAGTGAAGAAGGAGCAGAGAAGGTGCTCCAGGTGCTGGAGTAGAGATTTCCCTGCAGTCCATGGTGAAGTCCATAGTGAAGTAGCCTCACACTGGAGAAGCCTGAAGGACTGTCTCCTGTGAGAGGGACCCCACACTGGAGCAGGGGAAGAATGTGAGGAGTCCTCCCCCTAAGGAGGCAGAAGGAGTGGCAGAAACAACATGTGATGAACTGACCACAGTCCCCATTCCCCATCCTCCTGTGCTTCTGCGAGGCAGGGAGTAAAAAAAAATGCAGTAAAATTAAGCCCAGGAAGAAGAGAGGGGTGGGGGGAAGGTGTTTGTAGGATTTGGTTTTATTTCTCATTATCCTAATCTGATTTGCTTGGCAATAAATTAATTTCTCCAAACGGAGTCTGTTTTGCCTGTGATGGTAATTGGCAAGTGATCTCCTTGTCCTTATCACAACCCATGAGCTTTTCATCGTATGTTCTCTCCACCTGTCCTGCAGAGGAGGGAGAGTGACAGAGTGGCTTGTTGGGCAGCCAAGCAAGGTCAACCCACCACAAACTGTGACTGAGTTTTCCCACTGTGATAGTATTCTGGAGCAATTCCAATTTAAATTTAAAGTACATAAGTAGTAGATAAGCCTGGATTTATATGTGGTCTTTGGCTCACACTTAGTTGGCATTATCTACATAGAAACTTAGCGTAGCACAGTCCAAAATCACCTTACCCTCTTTATATAAGCCTGTTCAACAAAACTGTCTTCTTTGCAACCTTACGACACTGCTGAGGAAGTTAAATGAATTACTATGTGAATGAAAGAGAATTTGATGCAAGAAAAAAAAGATAGTAGGTTTGTAAATGGTAAATATTGTAAAAATTGGTCTAAACTATCACCCTTAGAACTTACATAATATTTTTTGCATTACACTACAACAGACTCCTGGCAGCACGGAACATTCCGAAGTAAGGTTTGGGGGTTTTTGTTGTTTTTTTTTTTCTTTTTTTTTTCTTTGAAGTGGTTTCATATCCCAGTTGAAATAAAGAGTTACAAATTATATAATAATAAAGTCTCTGTAGTCTTGCAACTATAAGGAATTATAATCTATCCTGGAAATAGAAGCAGAAGAAAACAAAATCAAAATGTTACCACAAATGAGAACTGTGCTTTGTCTTTCTGAACTTTTTAATTCTCTTTTCCCATAACAGAATAAATGTTTAAGCTTTTATTTTCAGCAGTTATTTTTACACAGTGAATATTCCTTTTTCAGATGAAGCATAGTATTTAATTTTCTCTATTTTAGGTATAACTGCAATAGCAGAGCCTTCTAGCACTTTTAAACACCATTACCTATCTATCTACACAGCATGACACACTGAAATATTCAGAGTTGACAAAGTTTAGGGAAAGTATAACCCCACCCCCACACCCGATTGTGCCTATTTTGTTTTCCATGACAGGAAATGGCTTTTTTAGGTAATTTAGGTCATTGATCGACTCAGATTAATAATTTGACTCTGTTCCTGATTAGTAGAAAGTACAAAGAGATCCTGATGCCCATATTTATGTTAGAATAATTTGTTGTTCCAGACAAGGGGGGAAAATACCTTTTTCAAAACCTGTTTAATTAGGCTTATTCCACAATTTTATTTGATACAGATATCAATTAGCTATTTGGGATATGACAGCTATCTTCATCACATTTAAATTCTATAAAGATCTATGTTCTCCAAAATGTTTCTTAGACTTTGTCAGTGACTGGCTAAAAAGCAATTGTTTTGAATTTTGAAATTATTACAGGTAAACCATTATTTCCTTATCTAGCATGCATGTATGACTTCATAATGTAACACTAATTCAGACTAATTTGGAACACAGTATACAGTTTATATGTGAATTTGCACTGCTAAATGTGCTGTACAAAAGTGAAATACAAATGTACAAAGGATATAAACTGTTGCAGTTTTCAAAATAATGACAAAATATCCCACTGTGGTAGGACAGAATAATCCAGAACGAACAGAACTGCTTGTAACTTAATCATTCTGGATCTTTCTATGCATTTTTCCTATTATTTTTCAACAGAAATGGTGTTCCTGCATTAGTTATTTTGAAAATTTCAGTCTTAGAGTATTCTTTCACTGAAGAGCCTACTTTTAAATTTTCTTTTGTGACCTAATAAAGATAGTTAAATGTGTAACACAATTATGAATAACACGATAAAATATGTAATTTTGATCTAATGACCCTGACTGTAGTTAAGTCTGTAAGATGCTCCCATTGACTGTAAAACCTCAAAGATCATAGTTCTAGCATGGATGTTATGCTTCATCTCTTCTTTCCTGTACTCTGAACAGAAGGTATGCCCCAGTGAAAAAATAACATTGCCACAAAATTCATTCATCTATGATTATCATGGCAGAACTGGATAAATATAGCTCATCAAAGCCATAAAAAAAATAACTGCTTTTTTAAAAAATAAAATCTCAAAAATGTTACTTGAAGAGTGTCTCTGCTGATGGTTGGTCTCAGAAATGGTGAGCAGGTGGCTTAAAACCACTCCCTGTACTCTTATATTTAGAGGTTTATTGACTGTATATATTTAGAAACTCCAAACACAGATTTTTACATTCCTCAAGATATGTTTTTAATCTTGTCAATAATGAAGTATCCTTGATATAAAGTATGCATCTGATTATAATAAATTTTACTTCAAAACATGGCATGATAGTCCATTTATTTAAGCTAAAGTACTACAAAAGTTGGAAAACTGTATTTGAGACTAGCTTTGTGTATTAGCAAACAGTGTGTGAGGGTCTTTTTGTTTCATTTTGGGTTTGTTTGTTTTTTGGTTTTGTTTTTTTTTTCAGTTTGTTCAGTTTGTTTGTGTATTAGCAAACAGTGTGTGAGGGTTTTTTTGTTTTATTTTAGGTTTGGGGTTTTGTTTGGGTTTTTTTGTTCAGTTTGTTGGTTTGGTTTGGTTTGATTTGGTTTGGTTTGGTTTGGCTTTTTTCCCCAAGGACAAGGTATTCTAGAGGGCATAAAGCCAGCCACAATGGAATTGTGTTTGGAATATAGTAGAAAATCTGGATCTAGAGTCTTTTTTTTTTTTTTTTCCCTCTCCTGAATGATGCCTCACATAGCAAATTGGCATTAATATTTTCTGACTTAACACTACTTCTACCTCCTGTTTTTAAACATCTGATGAAAGTTTATTTTCATTTCATTTAGCAGCCCAAGGACACACAAAAATCTTACTGCTGCTTAAAAAGAGAGAAAGAGAACCTGTCCAACAGACTAATGATAACATGCTATGAAATCCATAGAGACTTGCTCCCTGAGGTATAGGTGTGGTCTAAGTATCGTGTTGCTGAAATCCCTTTTCTTGAATAAAATTGACAGATATGGTTTGAGCATTACAAGTAATTGGGAATGGATAGAAGCAATATTGGGCTTGTTGGCATTAGGAATGATGAAACACTGGAACAGCCTTTGACTGAGTAGATCTGAGTACTGCAGTAAAAATAAATGAATAAACAAGCAGCTTCCTCAAAAAAGTATTTTCTTTCAGAATTTGTCTACTACCTGCTATTCATTCTCTTGATTTAATACCCACAAAACTCTTCTGGAAGATTGTCTTGCTTTGGCTGTAATTAGTACTGAATTTGTTCTCTGTGTTGTTCAAATCTCCACTAATCTTGAGTAAAATCACCTTGTGACTCCACCTGTCTTGAGAGAAAACCCACCTCCTAGTCTTGTAAAAGTAAAACTTGACCCTATATATTTTTCCATCCCTTTGGAATCAGTATTCCACCTAGGCTTTGTTTTTAAGTAACTGCCATTTAATTGCTCTTTATATTTTCAAGGAAAATTGAATTCCAAGGCTCAGAAACTGGAGGCTTTGGTATTTCAGTGTACTATGTCAATCTTTTGCTGTTTTAATAAAACTGCCATCATTTTCAGCTCCATATATGTGTATGCCTTCAGACCTATTCTCACTTTGTTAAAACAGAGCCATGTAAAACTTGTTCTTTAACCTTCATTGGGAGAAAGAAAAATATTTTCATGGCACTAGAGTTCTTATTTTGCTCATTATTTGCCTTCAGTTTCATCTAATTCACATTTATTTTATAAAAGTTTGTAGGATCTGTGTAATGATCCCAAGCCATATTAGTCAGACCACTGGCAGTCAATGCCAGCAACAAATACTTCATAGAGAAATCAAACATCAGCCTAGTATTGTGGAGGTCACCACACTGCACAGAGTTATAACCATCCAGAAGGTGTGTTCATATGTCAGTCCAAGGTAAGCTATTTGAAATAAAAGCTTCCTTCTCGTTCAGACAGTGATGTACCCATCCCTGCCAATGGCGTGCTGACAACAGAGAAGCCAGGTGTTCTTCTACACTCAGCACCAGCCTGTCAAACCTCATTCAATCCTTTCAGACTAGTGTATTTGACATCTGGACCTTCTTTATGTCTTCTTTTGCTGCAAAAAAATGTTTTCTCCTCATGCAAAAAAACCAAACCCACCACCAACAAAACCCTTCTCGTGCAAAAAGAATGCAGATCTATTGTAATGGTCACCCACTTTATTGTGTACCAAATGAAGGTAACGATAACACCTTCTTAGATAATGCACTCAGTGTGGCACTGTGGGGTTACTCAGAGGATCCTCTGCTAACCTCAGAGGTGTGAAGGAAATGAGTATGAAGTTTAGTTTGGAGGGAGGAATGGGACAGCAGGGTCCCTTATTTGGAAAGCAGAGAACTGAAGGCTTTGGTGAAGACCTCCTCTGTAGGCTGGAAGGCTCCAATTCAAACCATTTGTCATGTCGCTTTTAGCTTGACTACCTTGTGGTGTGCGCCCAGATTTGATACTCCCCTTAGTACCTATCATGCAGAACCTTGGTATAGGCACAGGACATAGACATGGGAGGTTTGATCTAGTCTGTCCTTGTTCTAACACAGTTCCCAGCACAGCTGGTCAGGGTCATGAAAGGATGCAGCAGCTGCATGTGGTATAGGAGAGAGCGCTAAAAGGAACCTTGTAAACGTGCAAGGTTTTCCTAGGATTCCACCTACAGCTGTCCAAGGAGATACAACTGTAATATTCATAGTGCTTGCAGATGGCCTCCAGAATGGACACAGGTGAGGAATCTAGTGACTTCAGTGGAAACTCTTTAACTTAAGGGAACAGAGTCTTTTCGAATCTATATGGAGTTTACCAAACAATCAGAATGAAAGAGCATCTATTTAGATGTGTGATCTGTTGAATTCAATATTGTGATTTTGTGCATGCTAAGAACTGGAACCCTACAGAGTCCTCTTCAGTTTTCAGATGCCTAAATACCTAACAGGTTTTGAGAATATGACCTTTCAGGGAAGCACAATAATACAAATGCCATTAAACCCCTTTGCTACATCTCAGCATAAGGCACTGTACTGGGTATTTATTACTGTTGCAGTAACTGGCACTGGAAGGAAAATTACTAGTTACTGAAACTTAATATCCTTTTGCAATCCAACATAACATAAGAGATCAGATATCAGATTTTTACATAATCGAAAGTCCTGTAAATAGTAAATACTGTTTAAGTGGCATTATTTAAGATTGCATTATCAAAATGAAATAGTCAATTAAGTGGTATCTGAATGTTTCTCTCATGTAATGATACCTTATAAACAGCTGCAGCAGACTTGGTTTTGTGGTAAGACTTGCTGTTTGGATTCTGTGTTACAGAATTTGTAATACATTTTATGATAAACTTTAATAAAGCATTTTCTAAAAAGAGAAAAAAAAGGGAAGACTTTTGTGACCTGATCATGAATGTGCTTGCACAAAGAAAATTGCTATTACAAACTGCTTTAAATTAGTTGCATGACCTAAGCTAGTTCAGAATTTCACATTTAAATACATATTTTTTTAACAAGGTAACTTCACTATTATTACTTTTCACAGCAGCAGATCAACATTTTCTAAATCATTTTGCTAACACAAGTCCCTTAAAGGTTCTTCTATTTTTGAGGACAAATTCTTCAAATGAAACCTCTTCCTCCTTTCCCTCTAAAAACATAGGGCTGCTCCTTAAGTGCTCCAAGAAACTGCTCTAATTATTGTCTGCAAGTGTACCATTAGCCTGGGAACAGCTAACTGCCTTTAACTGCTGGAAACACCTGGGTAATTAATGATACCCAGACAGTATAAACACTTCATAATCTTCTTTGCATCCTCCTGTGACCCTCTTGGGTATTGTCACTCACAGTTTGAAAACACAGAACTGGAGAAGTTATGAAATTTACTATTGAAGGCAGAGAATTCAATTCCTTGTTGACAGAAATTTATACATCCTTTATCATAGTCACTCCCAATGTTTATTATTATAATAATTTATATGTTTGTAGTTATCATCCATTGTGTTGCACGTTGCTAAGAATAAGTAGTTTGTGTCCAAAAATGCTTAGCATATAAAACTTCAGTGATTAGTCCATAAATCTGTTTGCTTGTCTGTAGCAAACCTCTGTGGAAAAAATGTCCAGAAGAGATACAGTTAGTTTAGGCTGCCGTGGGCAAGAGAACAGTATGAAGAAGGCATGGCATGGGGAAGACTTGAGAAAAACACATTACGCTTTCTTTTGCTGCCTTAACTAGGAAGGAAAAGAAACAGACAACAAGTGTCCATAAAGTTAGGGTTTAGTTCACAGACTGTATTTCTGTCTATGTTCTCCTCACTTTTTCAGCCAATTCCTTCAGGGATGTCTACACTGTATAGTACAGTAACAGAATAAAGTTACCTAAGTTTTTTGGTAAATAAGGTAAGACAGTGACTACTGTCTAGTTACTAGTAGGTCAGGCTGTGATAACCTGAGAAACTGCCCAAACTAGTCTGCTTCTTTCCTAAGTTCATGCAAAACTGACTCAGTTATAGCTAAAATACGCTGCAGTCTGAACTCCAGGCATAGTTAGACCACATGGTTATGTGTGCTCATGGCCAAAAGACTGAACTAGAAATAAGAAAAACATAGTCCTTTTCTGTATATGTCATATGCTCCATCAAAAACAAGGAAATCATTGAATCTTTCATTGAACCTCAGTTCAGCACTTGCTAGGGATAAAAATGAATGTATGTAAATACCTGAAAACTGCTCAATTACTATGGCACTGTCTATATCTAGTTAAATACTGATATGCTTCTTTGTATATGTCTAACAGGAATGAGGTACACAGATGACACTGCACTAGCAGGTGTACGTGAAAGGGATTTACAAAGTATTATTAAAATAACATTATGCATTTTTTTGAATTTATATATTAGAATGAAAATTAATTAAATTTATGATAACTCATTAGAAATAAACGTAGGAAGTGAAACTAACTTCCATAATCAGTAACTGGTTAGATGAATAGTGACTCATAGACTGATCTGTTTTTATTTGTTCAATGGGAAATTCTGTTCAAAGAGGAAAGTCTCAGTAGAATGCAAGAAAGGAATTTTCAGAGTCCTACAAACTTTAAAAAGCTTAGAAATTTTGTAAACAGGATGTTGTTTTCAGTTTTTTGGTTTGTTTGTTTGTTTTTTTTTTAAATAGATTCCTCTGAAATTTCAGTCATCTGCATAATAAGTACTTGAAGATAAAATATCTGTGAAGTGTGGCAAGCTTATTTCTGAAATATTTGTTACCTTTTGTATAGCCTGGCATTACTGTCCATTAGCTAACCTCTTTTGTCTTTCTTTAACCTACCTTGACTTGTAAATCCAAGCCTATATTAGGTGAAAGTCTTGAGTTAAGAGTCTAAATACATAAAATGCACAGAGCCAACCATATAAAACACTGCATTAATTTGTCAAGAATGCTTTACCTCACAGATCATCTGCTCAATATGGAAAAAAAAATATAATGTGTAATTTCAGTGTTGAAACAAACAAAAAACCTAAGAAAAAATAGATGTTGCCATTCTGAGATTAAAAAAGCAGCTGAAGCAGCAGAAAGTGCTAAAAAAGTGTAAATAAAGTCTACTCAGAAGGAGACAGATATAAAGTAGTGTTTATAAGCCTGTAAATTTTACTACATTGTATTTTTCAGCAATGTGAACAGGTAAGATTATGAGCATTCCCGATTTCTTAGACCAATGAAAATTCTATGTAATGACATCCTAAGCCAACATGAAGAATAAAGTTATGAAAACCTACTAACTGGAAGACTTCTCAAGTGAATTTAGCAATAGAAAGAAGAGCAAACACCTCTTAAGAATTTGCTAGATTTAATTATTTTATGTAATATATTAGAATATAGCATAGAAAAATGTTTTGAGTTCTTTATGACTATGATAGTTACAATGACCAAAATTAACTCTGAACTTACCATCATACAAGAACAAGTTTTGTGGTGAACAAGTTACAGCTGCTGAACCCCTGCAAACATAAACTTTAATAAAATTTTGTATATTTCCAAGAAGACTGATCACCTGTGTCTCATTTGTAATGTCATTATATGTTGTATGTCTATACTCTAGAAGAAACTTATCAATGACAAACTTTTACTTTGTTTGATAGGTGGAAAACAAATTTATGCCATGCACTGCATCTGGGGCAAAAACCCAAAAAACCAAAAAACCAAAATACACAAGCCTTGTGTTCAATTTGAAATAACATTTTAGCCACTGCAGTTTAGTCAACCAATGTCTTTTAACTCTATTGGACTGGGATTCTAGAACATGTGCAAAGATTCAGGCAAGAAAAAACCCCAAATGTTAGATTGCTTTTCATTCAAATTGAGATAACCTAAAACAATAAACTTGCTAGTCACTAAGAAACCAGTTTTCAGAATGTGACACAGTCTAGGCAACAGAATCAACTTCCTGATACTTGCCTTAGCGTGGACTGAATAGTTCTCCTTGCTGTCCTATACTGTAATAAATCTTCAGGCCATTCAGTGCCTGTGTTTATCCTACTGTATCCTTGACAGTGCATCCTACGTTCAGGTATTTGAGACATACAGGTAGGCTTAGGTATGACAGAAAATTGACAGGAGCTAATATTTAGAGAGTGGATCAAACCCTAGATTTCCACCAATGATGATGGAAGTTTTAACATACAGATATCTAAGGAAGACATCTATATTTAGTTGTCTTAAACTGTCCTAGTCTACATCTGGAATGAATTTTTTTTTTTTCTTTTTTTCTTTTTCTCCTCTGTTTTTTCTACTGTCTTGGTCCACTGAAGGTTCGGCATCCCGGTGCAGGCTGGGGGCTGGGAGCTGTGTCTAGAAAAGCATCTCAGCTCACTGGATCTAATCCTTGCAGCATCAGGAGGAAGAGGATAATGTTAGTAGCTGGGTGACTCCCTGCAACCAGAGACAGAGGCCCCCATTTGCCACCCCAACCTGTCAACTCAGGAGACTGCTGGTTGAGAGGTTTTGAATCCAGAACATTGTGGAGAGGCTGTAGAGAGTTGTCTGGACCTTGGACTATTCCTTCAAGTCTCCCACATGGGCACCAAAGGTACAGCAAGGGGAGACCTGGAGCATATTGAGAGACTATATTGCTTTGCAGGTGAAGACATGGGCTCCTTGCCAGTGGGGGGGAAGGGCTTGTGGGGGAGTGAAGGGATCCTGAGGATCAACAACTGGTTATGCAGATGGTGTCAAAAACAGGGATTTGGCTTTTAGGCCCAAGGGACACTCTTTAAGAGCTGAGGACTGCTAGGAAGAGATGGCAACCATCTCACCAAGTGGGGCAAAAGCACTGACGTGGTGAGGAGAACTTTAAGCTAGGAGACAGAGATGGTGACCCATAATCAGCTGAGGCAGTTGATCAGTTGAGGCATCTTGGAAAGTGGAGGGTGCAAGGTGCAAGGATAAGAGAGCCCCTGAAAACAATAAAACAAAGCTGAAAGGGGCGCACCTTAATGTACACAAATAAGGAAGTGCCTACAGGACAATATTTTGGCGAAAGTTCTAACACCTTTCCTGGGAAATCAGCATGGCTAGCTGTCTCTGTGTAATGACCATATACTAATGCACACATCATGGGAAATAAAAAAAAAAAATAATCAAAGTTTCCTGTGTGAAGTTGCAGGCATATAATCTTATTGGGATCACAGAGAAGTGGTGAGATAGCTCATGCAACTGCAGTGCTACGATGGACAGAAATGGGCTGGAAAGACAAGGATAGTGATTGCACTTTTCCTGGGACAGCACTGGATATGCATGGAGCTCTGCCTGTGGACAGGTGATGAGCCAGCTGTGACTTTATGGGTCAGGATTAACAGGCAATGATTACAAATTTGTTATAGCCATTGCCTTAATAAGTCATCTGTTTTTTTTCAGCTTTCAAAACTGTTCCAGTGAGGTTACTTGAGAGAACTCTGACAGACAAACATTGACTGATGAGTGGCTGTATATCCTTTATACCTAAACCATTGACCAAGCCCGAGACTAGGACAGTGTCTAGCTGCAGCTAGACCCCTGTCTGAGAAAGGGGATCATTTCTGAACCACGTTTCTCAACAGGAGGGCTTTCCCTGCCCCAAGCAACACATCACTTGCAACACTACCTTGCAGCAAAGAAGGCAAACTGCCTCCTGGTCTGCATTAGGAAGAACATTGCCAGCCAGTCAAGGGAGGTAAGCCTTCTTTACTCAGCACTGGTGAGAAACATCCAGTTCTGGGCTCCCTGGTGCAAGGCAGACATGGAGATACTGGAGCAAGTCCAGAAAAAGACAGTGACATATCTGTCATACAAGGAGAGGCAGAGAGATCTGGGACTGTTAAGGCTGGAGAAGAAAAGTCTCAGGGGAGATTTATCAATATGTATAAATATCTGATGGGTAGAATAAAGAAGATTAAGCCAGACTTTTCTCAGTAGTATCCAGTGACAGAATGAGAAACAATGGGCACAAACACAAAGAAAGGCGATTCCACATTAACATAATAAAACACATCTTTACTATGAGTGATTGAAAACTGGAACAGGTTGCACAGAGAGGTCATGGAGCTTCAATTCTTAGAAATATTCAAAATCCAACTGGACATGGCCCGAAGAAACATGCTTTAAGTGACCTTGCTTTGAGCCCGGGGATTTCACTGAATGGCCCCCAGAAGTCCCTTTGGAACTCAATGTTCTGTGATTGAAAATAGTACACTATTTGAGCAGAAATGAAATACATAGTTTGCTAAACCTCATGTTGATTTTGAACTGTCCTTTAGGAAGGATGAATACCTAACTGCTATGAATCACAGAATGTTAACTAAATTACCATTTATAGTTGTTTTGTGTTTTTTTTTGACGTTTTGTGGCCTCTTTTTTTTGGTTGTTTGATTTTGTTTGGTTCAAGTATACAATGTCAGACAATCCAAAGAAATGCTATTTTGTTTAAGTATAGCTACTTAAGTAGTAGGGTGGAGCAAGAAAAAAAAATCCACTATATAAGCAGTATTATAAAACCTGTCTTGTCTTACTATGAATAAATATTAACTTATGCATTCAATTACTAAATTTGAAGACTGAGAAATTATAGACAATCCTTAGACTGTTATTTCTTCATGGTAGTTTCTATTTTGGAAACCTAACATACAGATTTGAAAGGGTATCTGAATAAACAGAATAGTTGAAGATAACACTGTATATAAGAAAATGTGAATAACTCTATTGTCTTATGATGTACCTAGTTCTGACCTTTCATATATAGTAGAAAGAATGACAGAATTGGTGGCTTAAAATAGATGCCCTCATACCCTCTTACTACATTTACATTCAGTTTAAAAACTGAATGGATAACTTATATCCTTACTTTTGAAACTGATTTTTCTTTCAGTCTTATTAATTTTGAAGTTGTCCATTTCATAGTCCATCCAAAAATCAGTATTTCAGTCAGAGGCAAATAGCAATTCCCTTCCTTATCCAATCAATTGCTGTCATTGTTCTTCGGGTCAGACAAATGCTAGCAGAATGCTAATCTATGTTTAGTAGCACAAGCCTTGTGGAGGTATCTCAACCTAAACTTGTAATGTTATACTCAGCCAACTTACCAATGGTCCATTTTAAAAGTTCTGATCATAGTTTTGTTCTTCCATAACAAATATACATATTTGCTATTAGTCATTATAAGAAAGTTTGAATCTTCAGAATACGACAGAAAATTGTCTGTCTTTCTGTATAGCATACCAATGTTCATTAATTCTGATACCATTCAGTCTACATGTCTGGCCAGTGGTTAGAAGGAGCCCATTAGGGAGAATTTCACCTTAAAACACACATGTGGTGTTTCATCTGTGTTTTATTTTGCTTGAGAAGTAGAGTGCTATTGGACACCTACCTGCAAATCACTGTCCATGCAAAGTTCTGTAACAGTGGTAAAAAGTCAAACACAGAAAAGAGTTCTAAATTCACTGCAAAGCTACATTTCAAACACACACATTTAATTGTCAACCCACTGAAGTCAGCGAATGAAACCTCGTATGTGAATAGGGCAAATATAAGTCTACTGCTTGGTCATGATTTAGAGCATATGCATGTTTGTTGTTGTAGTTGTTCTTCTGAAGTGTCTCTGTCTTTACATGGCAGCAACTTAGTGAATTTTGTCTCGGACTGAGACTGGCTGAGGTTCTACTATGTACTTAATTCATGTGGTTTTGTATCCAAGAAGACAAGTTGAATCCCAGCTAAAGCTTTGTGATTTTTATTACAGAGGTGCTTTTAAAGGAGAAAGAGTTGTGTGTTGACTACTCATTAATTTTCAGGAGACGAAGCATAAAAATCTCAGCTGTTTTTGTTTTAGATGTTTTTAACTATCATGGATGTAATTTTCAAGCTATGCTTTCATTTTCTTCACCTATTCTCACTTTCTCTGGTGACTTAATTACTCAGGGCCTTGTTTGGTTTACAATGCCAAGCAGGACTTGATTTCACTTCCAAAACAATATAATTTATTTTAGAAAATGGGCTTTTTCTTGCTCTGATTAATACAAATCAAAAAGTTTGTGTGTTCTCAATTCTCTGCTCACATGTAGTGTACAAACAAGAAATGAAGCTTAAACCAAAAATTTCAATACATTTTAAAACCTATACTCTTTGTATATTCTTTCCAATCTAAGTCTCAAACAAAAAGTAGTGAAAGAAAGATCAATGTTTTTTGGTGCCTGTGAGCTTTCAAACCCTCAACTTTGAACTTAGTGTTGAACCGCCAGATCGTAGCACTCATGCTTGAGATGGCTGTGTTCCACTGGTCCTGGTGAAGTTGTCATACTGTCTGTAGGAAGTCGAGATTCATAAATGGAGAGAACAAGCATGCCTTCCTATCACAGTGACTAAGACATTCACCTGAGAATAAGGACTCCTGTGTTCATAAGTCTGCCCCCACTATGCTTTCTGCATTTATTGTGCATAGGTTTTATTTTTTATTGGTTTATATTTGCTCTTATACTTTTAGTCTTGGGAAATAGTCAGTAGGAGATATGGAGGAGGAGTTTGCCATCTGGAACACAACACATGACAGGCAAATATTAAGCCTTTTAGCAAGGTTTACTATTTTTCAGCATTTTGCCATACTGTGTAATTCTTCTGGGACTTGAGTCATTGTGTTACTGTTGTCCATGATGGACTGGGAGTTTCTGCATAACTCTTCATTGTGCCAATTTGTTCAGGCACTGTGAGGATCTGAGGATCCATTCTGAGCTATGGAGTGCTCAGCTCTGAGGGTTAAAGTGCTGCACTCCACTACTCTTGACCCACTGAAACCAAAACTGAACAAACTAATGAACTTTGCCTCCTGTCCTGGTTTCAGCTGGGGTAGAGCTAATTTTCTTCTTAGTAGCTGGTGCAGTGCTGTGTTTTGGATTTGGTGTGAGAACAATGTTGATAGCACACTGATGGGTTTGGTTGTTGCTGGGTGATGTTTATATTAAGTCAAGGACTTTTCAGTTTCTTGGGCCCTGCTAGTGAAAGGCTGGAGGGGCATGGGACATTGGGAGGGGACACAGCCAGGACAGCTGGCCCAAATTAGCCAAAGGGATGTTCCATACCATGGGGTGTCATGCTGAGTGTATAAACTGGGGGAAGAAGAAGGAAGGGGGGGACATTTGGCATTATGACGTTTGTCTTCCCAAGTAACTTTTACGTGTGATGGAGCCCTGCTTTGCTGGGGATGGCTGAACACCTGCCTGCCCATGGGAAGTGGTGAATTAATTCCTTGTTTTGCTTTGCTTGTGTGCACGGTTTTTGCTTTACCTATTAAATTGTTCTTATCTCAGCCCTTGAGTGTTACATTCCCTTCTGATCCTCCCCCCCACCCCTCTGGGTGAGGGGGAGTGAGTGAGCAGCTGCCTGGTGCATGGTTGCTGGCTGGGGTTAAACCATGGCACCTCCCCTGATTTTTGTTGGATTGTTTTTACTATTGCTGGTTTTTTATTTCCTATCTGATTTCTTTGATTTTTTTTTAATAAAGTATAAAAGTATGAAGTACTTACAAACTTCAGCACTTGTGATTTATTCAGACCTTGATCACATTTCTCATCATCTTGTTCCTGGCATTTGTCTCTCAATGCCACATAGCACTACAGAAATATGGTGCTGACAATCCTGTTTTCTCAAATAACGTTTAGTGATGTCTTGTTTATGTAGTTTTCATCTCTGAGTGTGCATGCTGCCATGTCTAGCTAGCAAATGAAATTTACTTGTTCTTTATTGTTTCACTTGGTCCAGTGAAGTGCTAACCACCTTTGTCACTGGTAAATTATTTTATTAGATTTTTCAGTTACTCTGCCAGGACTAGCAAAGTTTTACTTCCTTAAAAGTATCTTCATACATTAAACATTAGTATAGATTTGAACACCTGCACGAACAAAGAATAAAGGTCAACTGTTCGAGTTTTGGGTTGGTTTTTTTTTAATTATTTTTTCGCCCAAGATTATATGGTAAAAGCCAAGAGGCATCATCACTGTGCCCAAAATATTTTTTTATGGTTGTTTGTTTTTTTCCATAAACAAGGCTCCACAAGAGAACAATGATGGATGAAGGATTAGGCTATTTGCAGAAAAATACAGACATATTCTACCTTTTTGCGAGATGACTAGAAGCCAAATAACTACATTAATATATGTTTAAGCTTGATCTAATATATCCAACCTCTCATAAAAGCATAAAAGTCTAATGCTGTGTTTGTGATAACAGGTTGTATGTTTTATTTCCATCTAGCTTAGAGTAAGCAAAGCAAACTCACACCTGTCTTCAAAATATCTGTAGGTATAACTGATCGCTTTTATTATTAGTTTTCCTTTTCTCCCAGCTATTACAATTGTGCACCAAAAATGTCACCTGACTGAACAGGCAGATAATAGAAACCATGGAGACTTGATTTTTTCACCCTTTTCTTCTTATGTCCACCCACATATGTACAATGCGTTCTTGCACAGGAGAGCAAAGTTGGGAGCAGATATTAGAGAGAACTAACTTCTTATGATAGAGTGATTCTTATTACTTTTAAAAGAGGTCATGTTCCAGGAATACAGTAATAGGGTACTTTTTTTTTTTCCCCTAAGGCTTTGTGTGGTAGGAGTATACTATGTAACTGTTGGCTAAGGGCTCAGCAAGGACTTAGTTTTACATAGTAGTTAAACTATTTTATAAAGCAGAGTGACTTTAATTCTCTTGATTTCCCTCATCTTTCAGAGACTCCAAAAGAATCAAAGACAAAAGATCCAGCAAGTGCATTTACCTAATAGCCAGACCCAAAAGGTTAGGGAAGGATATTGTTTTAAGAAGCCAAATTTCGAAACCCAACTACTGAAAGGGCAACATTTATGGGTGAAAATATGAGTTAATAGTTGGGGGCGTTTGCTGATATTAATGCACCATGGGTAGTACAATACTGTCCTCCTCTTCTCTGCCCCCGCTGCCCCCCTCCCCACTCCCCCAGTTCTGTCCTGTGGAGTGGAGCAGTTGTTTGGAAGGTTTTTGTTTCAATGGTAGCTGGATATCCCTGATAATATTATTTTCTCTTGCACTGTTGCCACAGAAACTTTCCAATAATGTAATATTTAATGGAATTCAGAATGAAGAGCAAGTCCATAGTTGTTGACCACTATAAAAAAGATACAGAATAATAACATTTATTTTTTATTTTTCATTTTTAGGCTTTAGAGGCTTTTCATGAAAGAAAACAAAGTAAAACTAACACCCTTAAAATCAGTAGCATTCCGAAAACAGGGAGCTTTCTAATCTTTAATGGAAAGTAGCTATTAAACCAGGCACTTCTTCAGGGGGTGGGGTGAACAAATAAACCAACAAACATCGTGAATATGTATCTTTTCCTTATATTTCTTGATCTATAACTTATTTTGGGGACTTTTACATTTAAAAAGATGTTGATGGTCTTGATCTTTCCTGAAAAAGCATTGTATGCCATGTTTTTGTATGCATATGCCAACTAAAAAATTTCATTTGACAATTGGCGTCTGTATTCTTTTTATAGTCTATCAGGTCATCTGTTATGCACAATAATGGCATATCAATAATTTGAATATATCTTGAAGAACTTAATTTTTATGAACTTTTAAAATTATTGTTTAATAAGACATCAGTGCAGAAGCATTATAGCACAGTTAAGAAAAATGCGAAAAATGTCAAATTTGATATGTCTGCATATGCCATTAAATTGCAGCAGCAGTCCTTTTAGGTTGACAGCTTCTGTGATTTTCTATTTAATCCTCTCATCATTCACAACAATTATGCTTTTACATAAAAAGTGACTATAAAGTGACAAAAAAATAAAGCCAATGCAGTTTCTACACCTCATTTTATAGCAACAGATGTGGTGAACTATGGATATTAAACCTTCAAAATTAGCACTACGAAGTAAAGGTACCGGCACGGATGTTTGGCCTAGAGCGCCACCTAGTGAAACTTTCATGAAGAAATAAAAGGAACGCACGTGTTCACTTGCGTAAATTGCAGTCTTTACTTACGCTCTATGGGGTTGCTGTCAGCCTCAGGTAACAGCATTTAGGAGCTCAAGGTGATGCTATAAAGTTACAGGGTATTTGCATTTCAGAAAAAAATGTTATTTTAATTAATACAGAAAATTCCTTCACTTCTTTCCTGCGATGATTTAGGAAGGTGAATAACCATGTTTAGAATGTTATAATTTTGTTATTGCTAAAGAATATGATAACTCTTCCCTCACCCCCCGAATTCCTGAGTATCCAAAAAAAGAATATTTCCTTCTTTATCGTATCTTCCTCTTTAACACTATTCAGTGATCGTTGAGATAGATTTCACTTGACCCATATAAGAGGCTCTTCTCCAATCACTATCAGATACCAACCTGAATCATAATGTCATCTTTGCTGGGTTCTGAGGATTATTAAGACATTAATTTAGAGCTGAGCCCATATTTAAATAGTGATATTGTGATGGTGAACATGTCAGAAGCTGTAGTGAATTTCAGCAACAGCACAAATAAGTTGGGAAAGCAAGTGACAAAGAAGAGACTAAGATGAGTGAAAGAAAGAGGAACGTTCTGTATTTTGCGCCTCTACCTGTATTGGTGCTCTATGGGAAAGGGAGGGCAAATACTGCACAGCTGCATTATGCTTACCATCCCGTGGAAGGCAATATAAGCTGTAGCAGTGGAAGAAAGTACTTTATGTTAATTTGCAAGTAAAAAAAATTAGTGAGACAAGTATACTGGGCAATTAACACAAATACTGGGAGAATACCATCTTCAAGATACTCATATTAGAATTTTAATAGAATTTCACCACCTATAGATTTTTTTTTTAAAGGGCAGCAGACCACATGTTAAAGAAACAAGTTATAATTTAATAAAGCTCATAATTAGCTCTTCCCTTCTAGATCCAGAGGTCAGATACACATAGACATAATATTCAAACTCTTAAAGTTTCTAGAATGTGGGGAAATGGCAGACTTCTGGTTGTTTGAGCACTGGATGACAGAATGTCCATGCGAGAGGGTAGGTTGGTGAGAATAATTTGTGAATATACAATTAAAAGCTTTAGCATTTTATCTATACACATGAGAAAAGTGCTAAAATTTCTCAAATGAACATAAATTTAGTTTTCTACCTTTCTAGGACTTTGCAACTTTAAGAGTATGCAACAGTTTTTATTTTGTGAATATTTTCCTGTAATTTTGTTTCTTTGCCTTATCTTATTTAAAATAAAAGATCCAGCAGTATGTACCTTTCAGTAGTCCGATTTTCTGAGTCATTATAGCTGTAAAAGAGATTGGTATAGCTTGAGAGAGCTAGTAGCTGAAGAAACTTTCTCTTATGCCATAGTTTGAGGACTCAGGACACTGACTGCTGAAAAGGAATGTGAGACTGGGAGTTTCTCTTACTGAGGATTCCCAAGTGCTGGAGGGAAGATGATAGTGGGCATGTTAATGCTCTGTTTTGTTTCTCTATATCTTTCTCATTGAGTAAAAGATTTATCTACTATCTACAGCTAAAGGGCTTTCTGAAATTGGGAAGACTGAAGGGACAAGCATCTCAGTAAATCACCTACATAATTTTCATCCCATACTGTGAGGCATAGACTTTGTTTTCCAGGTTCTGTATCTACCAAGAATACATTTGACTGGAGGGAGAAGTTAAGAATTGGAAAAAGACCTAAACAACATAGAGTATATCACCCATAGTTAAAGCCTGCTAATGCATGGAACATTGTTAACCACAGTGTATGGAGGGAATTGTTATTCATATTTACACATTTTATTCCTTGTGCCTTGCTAAAGCTGTCATTCACACTTAACACCAAATGATCACTATAATTTCCAGCAGAAAATAACCTGCAGTTTTAGGGAAGGAGTACATTCAGTAAAATAGCACATTCACCAACTCTAGCCAAAAAATAGCTTTCTTCAGGCTATAGCCTTGGATGCTTGACATGCCCTGCCACTTGCAGCCAGGTTTTTATGCTTTTGAGCACTGTTTGCAATTCAGAAGGTTTCCTTGAAGCGTTGGCTTGGTGAATGTGATTATGTTGCATGTGTTGCAGTTGACCTGCTTGAGCTGTGGAAGTGATGCATTTAATTAATGTGTCCTGCAGAAAGGCAAGCTGTTTCCTGGGGGGAGTGAGGTGAGGAAACCCAATAAATAACAGAAAATAGATCTGGAAATGACTTAGAGGTCATCTAATTAATCACCTTCCTCACAGTAAAATGTATAAGTTTATTGTTCATAGTTCTCATTTGAGAATATTTTGGTATTACCCGTGCAGAAGAAATATAATCTTGCATGCTGTCCCTAAATCATTCTCTGAAAAACAAATGGAATTTCACCATTAAGGCACAGGTAGCTGTCTGTAGTATAGCAACACATTGGCATTATGCTGAAGTTTCTGGAGTTACTGTTTCTGCAAAGACAGTGTTGAGCCTACTGTCCACAGGTACTGGGGAGGGGATTAGAGGGGAAGGCAACAGAGATGTAAAGTTTATGTAAAATGGGCTAGGCTGATCAATAGCAATGAAAAATACCACACTGAAGGAGGGGTGTAGCTGGCTTTTCAGCTGAAATCACAAGGAGTTCTAGTAATGTTTTTTCTCTCTCCTTCCTGGATATGCTTCTGTCTATATACAGTTCTATAAGACCACGGTGAATTCAGACATGTTAGCTTTTCCTTCTGAAAGTGGGATATGTACTTGGTGCTGCCACTAAATGTTCTGAATATAACTGAAAAAGAGTGTGAGAAAGAGGTGAGAAGTCAATTTCCAGATATTACTGGTGGTCCCTATACCTTAGTGCTTTTTGAATGAAGGAGCATTTTGTAAGGACCTCTCTTTGTTAACATTGAAATGATTGCTTTTCCTTATCTCTTTCCTTTTTCTGAAACAGTATTTAGATTGGGTCTCTGCAATCACTTGGGAGACAACAGGGGAGGAAAGGGGAAAATGCCGCCCAAAAGTTCTCTTACTATGATCACAGAAATAAAGCTTTTGTCAGACCTGTCCTAAATGGTGTTATCATGCACGTGACATCCCCAGATTCTCTACCACCTACCTGGTCATACATTGGCTACACTCCAAGTTGTCTGGATCCTGAAATCAACAGCACTTGGATTACTCCATAGGGGTACAGGAAAAGTTACATCATACCTGTCATTTGGATTCAGAAAACATCTCACAAGTTTGACCTTTCTAGAAGTATCGTGAATAAATACAAATATTTGTACATGGGTCTGTCACCGAAATTGGGAATCAAACCTCTTAACACCAATGTAGTATTAAGAAGCAGGCACTCCTTTACTGCAGCGCTGGGTGCTCAGTGGCATCTCCACAAATCAAGCACACCTGTGTAGATTTTACCGTTACATTTATACACAAAATTACAAGGTTGTACACTCCCAGTTACAATTATTGGTTAGTAATTTGCATTTAATTGTAATATTTGCCGTGTCATCCTTTTCTGTTACTACGCATGTGCAGGGGAAGGGTCTTCACCTGGGCAAGGATCTTCTTGACCTGTGGGCATGATTTTTAGTATTATAATGTTCAGGACACCTTAAAAGTAAGTTTTGTTGCCAAGTTGAATGGCTGGATATCGGCCTTGCCAAGCTGTCCAATAACTCATCCTATACACAATAGAACCCAGGTGCTCTGGTTATCGTCTGGAGAGTAAGGACTAAGGGTATTATGGTCTATAGCATAGGGACTTCAAGTAACAGTCTTGGATAACAAGCAGCACAGCAATTCATACGTCATTGGTTAATAACTGTTAACATAATTCTAACATGGAGGTTAACTCCTTAAAATCAAAACGCTCTTTTAACTAACTGTTACATGAACACAAAATATAGAAAGATTCAGTAAAATCTTAAGATAATCTGCAACAGGTCTGCCTGATCAGAAAGTTTCAAAGTAGGTCCAATAGCTAGCCTGAAAAAACTTACATACACTCATAAGACAGACAATTTGTAACTCATAAGACAGACAGATTATTTGTAAAAATAATCCAGATACCCTATTATATTAGCTGTCATTTAATATTCTTTATTTATCATTTATTTTTTAAAGCTGCATATGCTAGTAACTCTTATGAATGCAGCAAGTGAAAAACATTCATACAGAATAAAATTATCCTTAAAGAATAACCAGAATAATATTTCTGATTCGAAAAACCCACAGAAAGAACCATTGTCTTTCCTGGAAAGAAAAAATTTGTCTATCCTGAGGTTAGACATGGAACAAAATGCAAGGAGATGCATGCAATTTCCCTTAAGTAACTAGTTATGGACACACCTTCTGCAGGCAGGTCTGCTGCCTCTCCCTGCCCCAGGAGAGAGGTCTAGGCATTTTCTGCAGTCTGAGGTTTGCACTGCAGCCTCCCTCTCTGGCAGTTCCATCTGGGTGGAGACATTGGCCACCACCAGGGTAGATGATGCAGACCCCGCAGCCGGAGATGCAGCCTTTGCTCTCAAACGAGTGCCCGCCTTCTGCCTTGAGGGTCGGGTAGGTTGAGTGCCATTGACCTGTGTAGATGGTCACGGAGAGGTGCCTGGTTGCTAGGTTATGTGGACTTCAAGCGTCTCCACTTGGCCAATGGAATGCCCTTCCTCTAAAGTGGCACCCTGCCTCCACACCCTCCTGGTGAGCTGCCACACAAACAGCTGCATCACACCATCATGACTGAATCATGCCATCATGACAGAATCTGCATTGAAAATACAGAGCTTGTGTTATCTGATGGGTTACAGTGAACTTTGCAAGTTACCTTAGAATATGCTATTTAATGTCAGAGCAATAATACTGGTGGACAGAATACATTCTTACTGTGTCCTGTTCAACAGGGTTAAGTTCTCCCTTACGTTATTTCTTTATTCATATTATAATAGTTTCCCGTAACACAAACAGCCAAGCAACCCTAAGCTGTTTAAAGACTAGAAATAAAAAAACCATCCTTCTACCACCACAACCATTGCTGTTTCTCAAAGCAGGCTTTTTTCTGTGTAGATTGCAAAGACTACCTGAGACAACTACTAGCTATGAAAATTCCATAACAAAATGACTTGTTAAAATATGCTGCTCCAGCTTCATGACTGAAGTAATGAGTTTTGTTTAAATATTAGTATTAAACCCCTCTAGTGCCTGAGATAAGCTACATTCTTTGGGTTTTTTTGTGAACTGTGGCAAGGCAACAAATATGAAGTTTTGGGGGTTTAGGAAGTGGATGACCTTCTGTGAATAATTAAACATTTGAAATAAAGGATCACAAAAGGTTTTGTGATAGAGTCCTGAAAACCCCACAGGGAGATTATAAAGACTTTAATTTTTTTCTAGAGACTAGAGCACATGCAGCTGAAAAAGTCACCTTCGCTCAAAAAGGTCGTCTAGTCCAAGAAAGCTTCTTCATTCCTGTAGATTATTACATATAATGTATTTTTTCCAGAGAAAATAAGACTCCTTTCTTCAAAATCTCAAGTGTTCATAGTTTTAAATATATGAGCCATATAATAAGGTTTGACAATTAAGTTATTAAGTAATAGTCTCTAATAATGATTCATCTGATAGTAAAGGTGTTTGTAGAAAAGACAACTGAAAAGGAGGTCTGATAAATGCTTAGGTTTTTAAAAGACCATTGTAAAGACAAAAATGAACAAATAAGATACTATTCCCTGTCCCCAATGACTAACAAGAAGTAATGTATTAATTCCTACTAAGGAAAATTTTTGTTGGAGTGTCGATAATGACCTTAAATGTAATAAAACACAGGAGATTTTTGAGACAGTGTTGGACAAGAAAGGCAGTAAAGACGTTCAGCTATACTACTATTAGTATCTAAGTCTTCTTCAATACTAACTTGGATAAATGTACACATATATAGGTCTGTGGGTTATTTTAATGGGAAATATCATGTATCTTAGGAAGCATTCCAGAAGGCATTATTTTTTAAATTCTTGTCCTTGCCTTGAAAAGTCAATATAACTCTAAGTTATGCACTCCTATTGTAGTTTTCCAGACTGTAATTTTTTTCTTTTCTCAGTAATAAACTACTAAATTTTTATAAGAATAGTTAAGGTTGCAAGAGACCTCTGTGTGTCATTCAGGGTATTACCATAAGACATAGTTAAATGTATATTTCCTTAATTACTCATGAGGAGTAAAACTTAACTTGGAATATATTTTGCATTGGAAGGGAAAAAGCTGAAGTTATTTTTTGCTTTGTTTGTAAACAAGGTCTATAATAGAATTAAATAATTGTTTATAATCTGACATGGTGTAATATGGCTTTTGAAGTTTTTATGTACTATTCCTGACACTTAAACATGAATGTATAGGGTGTTGAAATGTAAATGTAAAACAATATTTTAACTAAAAGTGATCTAAGCCTTTTGCTAACATAAAATCCTTAAATTGTTTTAATGCCAAATGATTGCAAAAAAAAAAGAGGCTCAAGAGAGTCAAAAGGCTAGTACTTTCCATACTGAGATATGTAAAAGGATAAAGATCAATAATTCTACACATTTTTTAAAAGAAGCTAATTCATGCAATTATGAGAAAATGTTCAATATGCACATTTGGGAAATAAGGAAATAGGATGATAGGAAAGATGGAACAAATTGTAGTTAATTCCAGAAATGTATTCTTTTGCAGTTGTGAATTAAAGAACTGCCATATTTTGAGATTTTTAATAACTTTTCCACTAATGTTAGTATTGAATCAGTCCACTGAAGAAAACATTATAGCACTGAAGTTGCTTCACAGTAGCTGCATAGGAGTTAAAGCAAATTTGAGCATGTTGCAACAGATTATCTGTCATGATCATCTTAATATTAGATTGGGAGTTACCTAAAATATTGGGTTTCCTTCTCAGCAAAAATCTTGTATATATTGCCATAGAGAATATGGTGAGAGTGGATGCACTCCCACTCCATCCTCATGTAAAAGTGTGTTTCATACATGTAAGTATTAATGATGGAATTAAACTTTTCTGCTTTAGCAAACATTGGGCAGAAAAGGAATCTCAAGATGGCTTTATTTGCAAAAAAATAAAATGTTTGTCTTTATTTCCTTTTTTAACTATTATTTTATAAATTCTTTCTTTAACTTTTCAGTGGAAAATTGAATATTTCCCCACAGAGTTAAAAAAAAAACAACAACCAAACAACCAAACAAAAAAAAAAACCACAAAAAAAGAAGAAAAAGCAACATAAACCCAACTCTGATCTGTCAAAAATAGTTACAATGTTTAAATTTTGCTGAGTCTGCATTTCAAAGTTTGCAACACTGTCAAGACCTCATAGTAAAAATGCACAAATAATAATGGCAATGATAATGATAATAACAGGTCCAATAGTAATAACAACAGTAAAGAAAAAGGGTCTGAGTGTTAGACCAACTTTTATGATCTCTGTCCTTTATATTTAGTCCACTGAAAAGACACAGTGGCTTTCAAGTCTTGCTATTTTCCAGAAAGGTCTCAAGTATCAAGAAATCATCTCTGCAGAAATCATCTCAAATGGAAATTACAGAGATTTGCTGTAGGTCTGCCATATTTAGCCTCTCAGAGAGGGAAAGGGAAAGGATGAAGAGGGAGACTTGCAGAAAGAGAACATTTGGATTGACTGAGTGATAACTGGGATGAAGTGGGGGCCTCACAGCTTGGTGTTGGTTCAGTAAAAGCCAGAAAGACTCTTAGACATTTGTACCAAATCCCCTGCCCTGTACTGAACCACCAGACCCCACTGGCCTTCCAGAATTGACATTCTTTGTAAAGGGCCAATCAAACACAATTGACTTAGTCCCACCTCGCCATGAGTATAAACCTGACATTTAGAATTCTCTGTTTTGAGGATGTGAATTCCAACTACTGGATGGTTCAACAGGCCTGGATCTCTCTCCCCCGAGGCAAGGATGCCTCTTTGGTGATACTTGCACCTCCAACTACATCAGATGTTACCCAAGACAGTATCATTAAAAAAAAAAAAAAAAGTGTTTAACACAGCTCAATTTTTGTAATAATTTATCAATGGCAATTCCAAATTTGTTATATCTGTTGCCTTAATAAATATTTTTTTTCACCTTTTCGAAACTGTTCCAGTGAGGGTCCTTGAGAAGGCTCTGACAGGCAAACATTGACTTTGATGAGTGGCTGTATGTATAATCCTTTATACCTAAACCATTGACCCAGTCTGAGACTAGCATTGGATCTAGCCATACCTAGACTCCTCTCTGAGAAGGAGTTTAGAAAGCAAGAGGATCCTTTCTGAACCTTGTGATTCAGTGGCAGGGTATTTTTCCCCCTGGCCACACACCAGACTTGTACCCATAGCACTACACTAACAAACTGCACCCTAGTGCCAGAAGGGCATTTTGTGTACTTCAGAAGAAAAGAAAGGGCAAATACCAGGTAGTATTGACTAGACTGACCTGCTGTAGGGAATATTATCCCTAATTAGTATATTAACTGACCCATAAAACCTCTTCAAGTTCATGGATCAATCTCTGATCCTATTTTATTTAACAGTGGAGTATTATCCCTATCTATAATTTCCATTTAGCTGCACATAGCTGGTGACTGTCACTTGCACAGCAGCCCAGCTTTGTACCCTGAGACACACTGTCTCATCTGTGATGAGCTATTATGTTATTTAAGACCCTGAACTGTCGGTCCTGCACCAACATTATGTAAGAATTTTAGCCTCAGATGGCATATAAAAACATAGAAACCCAAAATCAGAATTGCACTTGTAATAGGGTTAAGCATTATGACCCAAACAGGCCTACTTCATGAGCACAGAATGATCCAGAATATGAAGTATTTGTCTCAATGGAACTTAGAGATTTTCTTATCAGAGTCCAGAATTTTGTGATCAAAAATATTAAAATAGCAGTTAGACCTTTTAATGGTTTCTATATATGAGTTAGGCATCTAACATAATTGTTTGCAGTCATGTCATGCATGACATGCATAATGTCAGTGAAGTTTTGACTTCATAATGTCAGATGATTTGCCATGATAATTAAAAATGTATTTACAGTGAAAACAGAATCATTAAACATAAAATATAAAAAGACCTCAAACTTTAAAGTTTTGATCTCTTAGAGAATGAGGAATGAAAACAGTAATCTGATTATACAAAATAATGTAGAAATATCTGCTTTTCCTCTTACTGTTAGGTGTTATATTTCTAATGAATATGTTTCCATTTACCCAAGCTTTTATCTACACTTATTACATACTGCGAGAGCATGGTTCATCAGGGAAGAAGGAAACAAGCAGACAGTAAACGGAAGGTCTATGCCAGACATATACTCCCACTTTGGACACTGTAGAGGAATCCTTTTAATGAGATAGCTTTCCTAGCCCCTGGTAGAGGGAAAGTAGGTTTAATGGGCTGATGTGCAGGGAAAGCACATGGCTATGCAAATATCACCTATCAGACAGCACTGCAGGAAAGCACAAAGCATCCTGTGGATCCAGGGCAAGAACTAGTATCTCCCATCACCATTCCATGCTTTCATTCCTGAAATAAAGGGAGAATCAAGGACAAATTGATAGGAATCAAAATCTCATATCTGCTTGGGCCTGGTCACAGGGCAAAGTTATACCTTTAAAATGGATGTACATTCTTACACTGCAGGTTCACATAGTTGAGGAATTTGTAAAGAGACATGACAGGAAAACTTAAAAAAGCTGAACACATAGTGCTATGCCTACAGACTTTCTGTGCCAGGGCAGACAAACATGGTGAGCTTATTTGGGGTAGCCTGTATTTTTCTGGATAAAATGTTAAAATGAGGATTTCAGCAAACTAAAAAAAATAGAAAAGGAGTTTAGAAAAGCTAAAAATCTTCCTTAATATCTACTACAACATACCATGTGCCTTACTAACCATATATTATACTAAACTGAAGCAGTTTATGAAATCCCCAGGTCAATAAACGTCAAAATAAAAATGGTTACGTGTAGCTATCGGAGCATTGCTAGCAGATGTGAAACTGAATAAAGAAAAAACCACAACACATACACACACATATACAAAAGATGATGGACATGTTTGAACAGAATATAAGAAAGCTTGAGGTCTTTATCAAACCACGCAGCCACTCGCTCACTCCTACAGCAGGACTGGGGAAAGAATCAGAAGGGTAAAGTGACAAAACTCGTGGGTTGAGATGAAGACAGTTTAATAGGTACAGCAAAAGCCATGCACACCAGCAAAGCAAAACAAGGAATTAATTCACTACTTCCTGTCAGCAGGCACGTGTTCAGCTATGACCAGGAAAGCAGGGCTCCATAATACTAACAATTACTTGGGAAGACAAATGCCATCCCTCTAAATGACCCCCTCCTTCCTTCTTCTTCCTTGAGCTTTATATGCTGAGCATGACATCACATGATTAGAAATATCCCTTTGGTTGGTTGGGGTCAGCTGTCCCAGCTGTGTCCTCTCCCAGCTTCTAGTGCACCCCCGGCCTGCTTGCTGGTGTGGCAGAGTGAGGAGTAGAAAAGGCCTTGGCTCTGTGTGAGCACTGCTCAGCAATAAAAAACATCCCCGAATTATCAACATTGTTCCCAGCATGAATCCAAACCATAGCCCCATACTAGCTAGTATGAAGAAAATTAACTCTACTCCAGCCAAAACCAGCACAAAAGAAAAATAAAAAACCCGACCAACCAAAAATCCCGCAATATTTGCTTCTGTTTCTTCCTTTTATGCTATGAGTTACTAAAATAACTGTTGTGGTTTAACCCCAGTTGGCAACTAAGTACCACGCAGCTGCTCTGTCTCTCTCCTCTGTCCCTGGTGGGATGGGGAGAGAATCAGCAAAAAGGTAAAATTCATGGGTTGAGAGAAGAACAATTTAATAATCAAAGAAAATATAATAATAACAACAATTATAATAACAATAACAACAACAACAATTGCAATGAGAAGGATGGAGAAAGGGGAGAGGAATAAAATCCAAAGAGAAGGGAGAAAAAATCCCCAGCAAGTGATGCACAATAGAACTGCTCACCATCTGCTGACCAATGCCCAGGCAGTCCCCCAGCAGTCATCAGCCCAACCTTGCAAGCCTCCCGCAGTTAATGAACTCAGCATGACATTCTATAGCATGGAATATCCCTTTGGCTAGTTCAGGTCACCTGTCCTGGCTGTGTCCCCTCCTAATCTTATGTGTTTCTCCAGCCCTCTCGCTGGCAGGGCCTAAGAAACTCAAAAGTCCTTGGCTCAGTATAAACATCACCCAGCAACAACTAAAACCATCAGTGTGCTATCCACCCTGTTCTCATACAAAATCCAAAGCACAGCATTCTATCAGCTTTGATACAATTTTTAAAAGAAAATTAACTCTATCCCAGCTGAAACCAGGACAGTGATCTTAGGTTTTTACAGTAAGATAACATAAGCAACCACCTTTCTTTTGGAAAACAAACAAATAAAACTCTTTACTCAGGGGACCATGGTAGGATTGTTGGTTTTGTGGGGTTTTCTTGCAAAAAAGCTCTGTGATTATATTTTACCATGAACAAAGTGAACCATCAATACTTGCCTTCTTTAGGTTTTTGGCAGGTAGTGGATTATACTCTTCTGTAATAGGGATTAAGTAATGAAAAAATATTTGAAATATTTTTATTAATTTATTTGGCCCTTATTGTATTGCTACTTTTGCCAGCCAACATGCTATTCTCTTATTTTGCTGTAACACAAACTTTTAAGTGAGCTAGATAATTTTCATCATATCTTATGCATATTCTTTGTATCATTGTAAGTTTTAATAATTATTATCCATCATTATATTTTATGAAGTTCAGGATACTGATATTGTATTTTTTTAATGCTAAACCCCTCCTGTAACATACAATGCTATATAATAAAATCCATAGGAAAAGTCAATATGAAACAAACACTTCTATGGTACAAGTAAATCTTTTGTACAAGTAAAGATTGGTCAGCATTGAGAGAGTTTAAGTACACAAACATGACAAAAAGCTTTTGTATTCATACGGAAGACTGAATGTCAACAGTTTTGTTCCCTGTATTTCAGAATATTATGTTTGAATCCATCATTCACAAAAACCTGCATGACATATAGGCTCCACAGATCGTTGTAGGATAACAGGAAGCTCCTATGATAGATTAATTTTGTTTCATTTTCTAATAGCTGTACTGAGTTGTTGGATGTATGTGCAGTAATTACAAAGCAGCACAGCTGGAAATCTAATCAAACTGAAAAGTCTCTAAGTGGGTAAAAACCCCCAAACTCACAGATCCTTCTAGGCAAGTGAATAAATGCATTTCCTTTAATGATTACTGTTATTTTAATGAGAAAAAAACCCAACAAAAAATAACCCTAAGTAAAAGTTCACTTATTTAATAGATTCCTGTTAGAATTAAAGAGCTGAATTTTAAGGGCTGCTAGTAAGAAGTGTAATATTT
Organism: Falco rusticolus; assembly: GCF_015220075.1. Classification (NCBI taxonomy): domain Eukaryota; kingdom Metazoa; phylum Chordata; class Aves; order Falconiformes; family Falconidae; genus Falco; species Falco rusticolus. Next base: position 49,862,443 of record NC_051188.1, on the reverse strand, counting down.
TCTTTAAAGTGTTCTTGCTGTTTGAGATATATTAAATCACTGATTTAATGTGTACAAGAGCCAATTTTTAACAGTTTGAAGTCTCATACATGTGCAGATGGCAAAAACTTGAAAATTGCATGTGGGAATTTTTTACTGTATTTCTTTATGTATTTATTTATTGTTTAAGTATTGTTTAAGTAGCTAAATTGTTTTTGACAGCTGGAATGCTTAATTATATTGCTTTTCAAAGAGTCCATATTACCCAAGAGCCAAATTAATAAAAGGTGTAGGATCTTTCAGTTTAGGCTGTGTAACTTCAAATCTTTTTTTATGGAAAAATATGGAAAAAACTAGCTTCAGCCTGAGCAAGCTATCTTCTATAAGTGTCGAACGCTCCCTCCTTGTATTATTCACATCAGGTAATTTGTCATCCTGACCAACTGACTTCTAAAGAAGCGTCTCCTTATACATAACAGTATGGTTGGTTAGTCAGAGGCTATTTTCTAAAGAACCCCTTATGAAGTCTTCTTAATATGCCTGTTTTCCCCTCTCACATGCACATACTTCTCTTGAAGAGCACCATAATGATCTAAAAGAAGTTGCTACACAAGGAAGTTTTATTGAGAAGTATAACTATTCCAGATAGGAATTCCTTGAAGACAGCCTCCCTCTCTATGACTTAAGTCAGGTTAGGGCATCTAAGCAGAGGAATACTCACTGCTGGATTCAAATTGGAGCTAGATGACCGGTGTCAAAATGCTGAAGCTTGGGCTAACCCAGGTATGGTCAGAGGTGGAATTGTCTCAAAAACTAGGGAACTTCTAATTCAACAGAGAAAGATGTTGGAAATCTAAGTATTTCCAGGATTAGCTGGCAGCTACCCAAGGGAATTTTTTTGTTTGCTTAGAATTGCAGTATTATATGCACAGATGTTCAGGCAATGATGTTCTAATTGTCTGTACTCAGTTTCACTCTGCTCGTTATAAGAGTGTAATATTTGCCAGCCATTTTTTCCCCTTCGAATTTATTATAAATAGATGTTCCAAAAAACCCTATTGGGAAACAACACTATTTATCAATTAGATGTAAAGTAACACACCAGAAATAAAGAGTTTTTAAAAGAAAATTAAAACTGAAATCAGAATCAGTGCCACACGGGAACTGGATGAACTTTTGATTGCTTGCTACTGCAATGGAACTAGCAGTATCAACTAAGGCTCAGCATACACAATATTCAAAGGACTGAGCAAGCAGAAATAATTATGTAGATTAATTTAATATGATCTGCATTCCTTTTTGTGTGTGTGTGTGTTTTGGGGTAGATATTTTTTAATTTTTAGTAGGAAATAAAAAATTCTGGAATGAGTGAGTTAAAAATAGCATCAGAGAAAGCTATAGAAACCCTAAGTTGAAGCACATTTTAGTGAATTTTAGGCCACAATATAACAATTTAATTATCTTGAATTTCAGAATAACAGAACTAATTGTTTTAGGTGTTTTTCACCCACAAAGAAGATTTTCAAATAATATTTCTTAATATAACTCAACTGATTGATGGGAAGCTCTGCAAGTATAAAATATCAAGAATTTCTGTAGTAGGGAAGGTGTTGCCCACTTCAGTTGTAATGTAAAATCGTTTGACATTTTTATCTCACAATGGGATCAAAGTTATGACAGATTTGTGCAAACACAAGAAAGAACTTAAAGTACCTAGGTGGCCCACAAAAACAAACAAATAAACAAAAAGTTTCTACTTCCACATATTGATGTTCACAGCAACATAGAATAACTCAGGTTGGAAGGGACATCAAAAGGTCAACTGGTCCAACATTTCATGGAAAAGGAAGCCCAGACAGGATTATCTAGCTCCCTGTCCAGTTGTGTCTTGAAAACCTCTGGAGTCTACCATAGTCTACCATATTCCTGGAGACGTTGTTCCATTGACTAATTGTTTCCTACTAATAGTAGGAAAAAACCCCAACCCATAGGAATTAACTCTATTAATTATATGATAGAGAAATTATAACTCTAATTTTATCTCTGTGTATTCTTAGACTCTTCAAAATCTGCCTGAAAAATTATACCTACTTTTTGGCAGATGTGCTAAAATCCAATCTCAATTCAAGAAAAAAATCTTTGTTAAAAGAAGTGTCTTAACTGATTCACAAGTATATTTCTTCCTCGAATTAGCCTGAACAATAGGATCTTTTTTGTTATTTTTGCATGGCATCTGTTAGAATGGGATTATGACCAAGCAGGATGTCTAAATATGGGAATAACATAGATGGCAGAGATAAAACATACTGGCACCTGTGACACAAGAAATTTAATCAACTGATTAATAACTTCAATATTGTGTTTTCAAATTCCTTAAATAAAGCCCTACCTATTTTACTCCTACAAAGGTACATAGCTACATACATTCATTCCTACATATGATATCTACTTATTTTGCTCTGTTTTAATCATTAGAGGAAAACACATTAATTAAATTAATCCTTTTGGGTGTGTATTTGAAACATTGCCTAAATGTTATTATAATTTGCTTAATAAAATATGACAATTAACTTAATCTTCCCAAAAGTATGATGCAGTGGATGTAGTTTAATGAATCTTATTGGAAAAAACTCTGCTGTTCAGTGAATATTTGCTGCCACCTGCAGCCAAAATGCAAGAAATGCTTTTCTAGAAATTGTCAAACATTTAATATTCACCCCTCCTCCCCTCAAGAAAATTTGCTTGTTATGATTAAATAATTTTTAACTAAAGAATTCAAGTGACTACAACTATTGGCTAGAATAAGCTCCCGGGAAATAAGCATTTAATACACATTTTGTTTTTCTGTTGGAATTTTATATATTTTTTTAAAATATTGCATAGATACTTATAGCTCTTAATTTAATTGGGTTTAATAATAGTTTTTAATAATGTTTTTAAACATAAAATATTATTTTTAAAGGTTTCTGTAGCAGAAAGTAGTGCCCTCTGAAGTGTGAACTTTGAATTTGACTGGACCAAAATTTTTACACTCCAGCTAGCAAATTTTAGTAATAGAGCTTTCTCAGTTTCCCACTGCAAAAGACCAGTCTTGCTATCTTTGTATAGTCTTTCATGGACAAGGACTATTGATTTTTTTTTCCTGTTCTACAGATCTCAGCTTCAAACAGCTGATCTCAGCTACTCTGTTCATATCCTATTTCTAATTAATCAAGAAGTGATTAGCTGTTGTGCCCTTTATCCCAAACTCCTCTTAACAATAGATTATTATTTATATGGTACCTACAGAATTTTTCCCTGTAGAAATTTAGATGGAATTTTATAGAATTTTTATTCATATTTCTTCAACTAAAAACAAGTTTATAAAATTAGGTAGTATTATAAGAGGGGTGATTTGGAACAACACTGAGCACAGGATCTATAGACAAACATGGAGGGACATAAATGTAGGTAAATGTTTGACTGTAGCATCAATGTGGTTCCATTAAAACATGTTTACATAATCAAACAAAGCAATTTTCTTTTTTTCTGGGCTTTTCTGAAAAGCTCAGAACTTTGCAGAAGTATGTCACTGTAGGTCATCCCAGCATGGACAGCATTAAAGAAGACAACTTCTTAGTAGTTTAGGTCACATTTTGCTTGCAATGACTAGTGAGACACTAAATTGTGTCAACAAAAGCCAAAAAGCAAATGAGGAAAATATTTAATGAAAACATACATCAAAACAAATTGCTACTTATTCAGTGTCATTGTTTAAGAATTTCATAGACTAATTCATATTTTCTTCAACATAATTTTCACATAATATGCAGTCTACTTTATTTTCAGTAATAACCATTATTTGTGAAGACAAATTATTAGGTCATAGTGATTGAAATGCTCCATTTTATATAGATTCTACTCTGCAGCTTTCATAATAATTAAATAAATGTTTTCTAGCAATATAATAAATCATGTAGGTCATATTTATCATACATGTTTTTTATTTTCTTCTATTTTCTAATGAGGGAATGAGATCTAGTGTTTCATTTATATCATAGAATCATAGAATCCTCGAGTAGTTTGGTTTGGAAGGGAACTTTAAAGATCATCTACTTCCAACACCCTTGCCATGGACAGGGACATCTCCCACTAGATCAGGTTGCTCAAAGCTCCATCTAGCCCTACCTTGAACACTTCCAATGGTGTGGCATTCACAACTCTGAGCAAGCTGTTTGAGTCTCACCATCCTCACTGTAAAACAATCTTCTTTATGTTTGCCTTATAGTCCCCTTTTAAGTATTGAAAGGTTGTAGCAAGGTCTCCAAAGCAAGGGTGGAGACAGATACAAGGGTGTGTTTTTTTTTATTTCAGTGCACAGGGTTTTATGAATTTATGTTGAAGAACAGAATCAGAATTTTGAGGGAATAATGAGGTTTGATAGGATGGCAATATGTTTATCATTCTCACAGTGATGAATAGGTTTTTCTCCTGGACAGGTGAGTGAAACTAATTAAGTCCATATATATTATTTGGGGAGTCTTAATATAATCAACTATTTGTTAACAGGCTTGCAAAATTACAAAGCTTATGCAGTAGCGATTGCAGTATTCATCATTAAAATGAGACTTGGATTCAAAGCAGAACCGAACATAATTTATCTTATGGGAATTTCTGATGGTTTATTTTACTGGCCATTTAAATCTAGGGTTTTGGCTCAGATATTTGATCTGTTATAATTGGGCTATTAGATATCTTGTGTTTGTATTGTTTTCAGTCTTTCCTGTTCTTTTTCTAAAACCTGATGAGATTTTAATGATTGCATCAAACCTTTTTTTCTAGGTTTATTTGTAATACATAACAATATATATCTGAAAATTTTTGGTTTGGCCTAACATTTTGTGATATTGTGTACTTATTGTTACAAGCCTTCAGAAGAACTATAAATAAAGTTCAGTCAATGAAAATCTGAATTATGATAATATCTGTATATTATCAGCTTAACAATGGAACAGGAATTTTGTCTTGCCCTGAAGAAGTTACAGTTACATTTGAATAAAGGTAAGTAAAAATGGCAAATAACAGCAATGGAAATAATTTTATTAGATAATGTCAGCTATTACACAGCTGAGGCTTCCAATAATTTCTATAAAATATGTTAAATTTTTTCTTAAAATAATTATAAAATAAAATACTTTATACTGACTGCTGCTGAATCACTGTTTACCCACAGTGGTACCAAGAACATGGGGATGTCAGGGAAGGACTTGTAGCAGTAACTAGTGAAAAAACTCATATAGAAAAGTTATTCCATAAAGAAGAGTGTTTAGAAAAAAACCAAACATATATATTCCACCCGCCCACCCCCACCCCCTTTTTTTTTTCCTTGGTGTTAGACCTTCATCTGAAAAGTTGTTTTATGATGCCACTGACTAGTCATTCATTGGAAAAGGATTTGTTTCTTGGTATTCAGAGACTGAAGAAATCCTAAGATTGAATTACATTTAGAGGTAGGTTTTCCCTGTATATAAAAATAGTAACTATAATGAGAGGGTTTTTAAGTCTCAGATAGTATGTAGAACATTTCTAGTGTCAGGGACACTTGTACAGTGAAAAATTTGCTCTTCATTTTTTATTTGCAGTATTATCGTATACATGACTGAAGAATTAGGAAAAAAAGAACCCCAGATATATTAAGCACAAAAAAATGTCAAGAAAAAAACCACCTGTATTTAAAATGTGATTCATTGTTTTGTATTGAGTTGTGATTAGGAAACATTGGATATATTTGATAGACCTCCTATGCAGAGCTTAATTAATAAGATATATAATTTGGCACTATGTTTGCCTCTGTAGTCTTCAAATGCCTTAAAAGAAAGGAAAAAAAAAGGCCTTTCTTATTAATCAGAATGAAAGGATCTGCACTGGCTAAGCACTTTTTTCCCAATAAAAGCTATTTGTTGCCTATTAGCAACTCGTGGTTACTATGGTTCCTTCCCATAAAACCTACTTTGGTACCCATGAAGAGCTCATGGTTACCACAGAAGGTGTCTGAGAGGGCTGTGAGTGCTGATGGGCTCTGCATACCTCCAACCCCAGGGTTCAGCTGTGGTGCCCCCAGGTGGCACTGGTACATCAAAAATGGGTGAACTGGGGACAAGCAGCATGAGGGAGAGCTGGAAGAAGGTTCACCAGGGCCTCCTTACCCTCCTTGGAAGCTGTATTTGCGCTGAAGCACTCCTACCTGGTCTCTGCCTGAGCTACATACCAAGCGTGTTAGGGCTGAGCTGCACACCAAGCATGTTAGGCCTGGTCATCTGCTTTCTTGATGCCAGCCTTGACTTCCCAGGTTGGCCTCAGGCCTGCCTGGTCCCTGTGGACTTGCCTGGACATCAGTAGGCTCTCAGCTGACCCCATTCATCATCCCCCATCCAAGCCCTGCTCTCCTGGACCGGTACCATGAGACTGCACCTGTTTGTGAGTTGCTGCCCTGCCCTCACCCTCAGCACCTGTCTCCTTGCCCTTGACAGCTTCTCGATGTCACTGTTCCCTTACACTGGCATAGGAAGCATAACAAGTAGCAAAGACAAGTTAGAAAAGCAGGAAATTTGAACTAGGTATTGAAATAACTACTTCCCTGTGAGGGTGGTTGTCCTGGTTTCAGCTGGGATAGTTAACTTTCTTCTTAGTAGCTGGTGCAGTGCTGTGTTTTGGATTTGGTGTGAGAACAATGTTGATAGCACACTGATGGGTTTGGTTGTTGCTGGGTGATGTTTATACTCAGTCAAGGACTTTTCAGTTTCTCGGACCCTGCTAGTGAAAGGCTGGAGGGGCACGGGGAATTGGGAGGGGACACAGCCAGGGCAGCTGACCCAAACTAGCCAAAGGGATATCCCATACCATGGGGCGTCATGCTGAGTGTATAAGCTGGGGGAAGAAGAAGGAAGGGGAGGACATTTGGCATTATGACGTTTGTCTTCCCAAGTAACCATTATGTGTGCTGGAGCCCTGCTTCCCTGGGGATGGCTGAACACCTGCCTGCCCATGGGAAGTGGTGAATGAATTCCTTGTTTTGCTTTGCTTGTGTGTGCGGTTTTTGCTTTACCTATTAAATTGTTCTTACCTCAACCCTTGAGTTTTACATTCCTTTCTGATTCTGCCCCCCACCCCTCTGCGTGAAGGGGGAGTGAGCGAGTGGCTGCGTGGTGCTTGGTTGCTGGCTGGGGTTAAACCACAACAGCCCTTTTTGGTGCCCAGCAGTGAGGCCCTCTTGCTGGCAGGGCCCAAGAAACTGAAAAATCCTTGGCTTAATATAAACATCATCCAGCAACAGCCAAACCCATCAGTGTGCTATCAACATTGCTCTCACACCAAATCCAAAACACAGCACTGCACCAGCTACTAAGAGGAAAATTAACTCTATCCCAGCTGAAACCAGGACAGAGGCCAAATACAGGAAGAGGTTGCCCAGAAAGGCATCTCCCACCTCTGGGTGTCATCAGGGCTCAGCTTGACCGGACCTAGAGCACCCTCTTCTGTTTGGCCCTGCTTTGAACAGAAGGCAGTTCCAGATCATCTCCAGAGGTCCTTTCCAACCTATCCTGTGATTACTGAAAATATTTGTGGCAAAGTTCTGCCTCTTAAGTAATCAACAGAAAATATTGTTCTGTGTTTGTACACTAACATTTCTGCCCTCAGGAGGTGACGTCCAACTATAACAGCAGTACCTTGTAATGCCTTGGTTCCAACCAGCTGTGGGTGAACCGAAATTCAAATTTCAAACCTGCAAATTTCAAATGCAGCATGCCAGATTTATTTCTTTCAGTTAATGCGGAAGGCTAAAGTATTTTATTTTTTGGTTAATCCTTCTCAATAAAATACATATCATTGCATAGATTTCTTTATTGTAATTAATGCCTTAAAACGTTGTAATATCCTGACATGTCATTTGATGGAAAAATATGAACCATGTTTTTATAATTTATATCAGAAAATTTGGACTCCCAAAAGTCTGTTTAAAATGCAGGGGGTCATTATATTAACTGTAACAGTTGTCTTAATATATACATATTTATGAACTATAGATCTCTGTACTATATTCACTTTTGTATCAGCATGTATGTTAAAATGAATCTTTGCAACCAATATACCTATGTGAACTTCTGGTGTCTCTGTGGTCATTCAGGATTTTACTAATAAGGAAGTGAGGGTGACACAAAGCCACTATACAGCATTACTTGCCTTACAGAAAAAGATAAATGCAATTTCATCGTATTTGTTCCCAAAATACACAAAAAGATTGAACTGACTGTGTCTATTAGTCATATGTCCAAGATTAAGGGTCTTTGGTGTTTCAAAGATGACAAAGCTAGCTGTATGAGAGATGAACAGATAGATCCTCTATGATTTTTAAATAAGAATTTTACTTTTCCTTTTTTAAATAAACTTTTTTACAATGAAATGTTAGAGTATCCTAAGAAAATAGTGTAGTCTTTTTTTTTTTTTTTTTTTTTTTTTTAAATCAATATCAAAATCTCAGGAATCAGAAGGATACATATTGTGGGTATTTTTAACTGTTGTATAGTAGTAAGAACATAAGGCTGAAAAGAGGTAATTTTTCAAAACTCAGTCATCTTATTTTAGGATAATTTTGGGGCAATTCTGTTTTCTGTTAAGCTGACAATTAAATAGTAATTCATCTGAAATCAGTAAACTTATTATTCAGAAAGCTGGCATGCAGTTAAGAATCTTAGGTCATGTCTTTAAGTGGATTTGGTATCTAAATCATTACAGTCCATTTACTTTGAAAAATCCTCTGGTCACAGAGTGCTGTTTGGAACCAGAGTTCAGAAAATACAAAGGAGGCTAACACTTCTGTATTTAATCCTTCTACCATCACCCTTCTTTCCCCTTTGCAAAAAAAAAAAAAAAAAAAAAATAAATGTGGTAAAAAGGGTCTTCCAAACTCTGGCTACTGCATAAAAATCTTTCTGATTGTTTTAAAATGCTGCAGTTTTGTGCAGCACAGCTTAATTATTCTCTTGAGTGCTGTCTTTTAGAAGCATGAGGTGTTAATTACTATGCCAAAATTTATTTTTAAATCTGAAATTCTGTTTGGATGTGCAGTTCATTTCTTTCAATTAATTCAGCTGCAATGTGTGCCTTGCTTTCTGCCCTCCGCATTACAATAGCAGTGACTTCCTTGCCTCTGTGGGCACCTAGCCAGAAAGACAAACTAACCCCAGTGTCTCCCTGCCCTTTCACTGCCACCTCAATGGACTATTGCTGTCAGCAGTAAAAATACAATAAATTGAGACTCTTTCTTCAGTAGAAATCCTATGACAGAATTAAGGAGTACTTTAATATTTTACAAGAGACTGAGACCATCTGTTAAGATCCAGCTGGATGGCTTTTTGTCTAATAGAGTGGAAATGCATCTTGTGACTATCTATTCAGGTGGTTTCCTCAGCTGTCTTTCCCATTGTTAATCTTTCAGTAATCACATTCTCTATCACGGAGCAGTCAGAGCAATTTCCGCTCTCAGGTCAAACCTTAGGGGTTATGCTTTTAATTTATTTAGTTAATTACCAACTTGCTCATTTAAGTAATGTCCTGTTAAGCTTTACCCAGAGGGAAGGAAAAGAGGAGGAATATTGGAGTGGAGAAGGCATTTCTGCTTGAAAAGGGCAAATTTAGGACTCAGATGTCATACTGCTAAGTAAAGAGCAACAGAAAGGTTAGGAGATATTGAAAGTTCGTCTTCCCAGGATATTTTGTGATGCTGCATATGCTGCCATGGTAAAAAAAAAAAAAAAAAAAAAAAAAAAAAAAAAAAAAAGACAAAAAAAAAGTGGATTATCTATTCACTAAACTGCAAAAGAGGTGTTTTGCCATATCCATCAACGTTGGATACCAACTTCATGAAGTTCATCCCACATTTTCATTTTATGCTTCAGAAGCATTGCCAAAGATAGTATAAAATACCTGTTTACCTTCATGTAAATAGAGTTGCTACCCTGGCGGGTATTCATATGCTCATAAGTTGACTCAAGGAATTAATGACTGAGTGAAGTTCACCTTTGTACTGACTTTCTTTATATATATGATCATTATGGTCTCTTGCAACTTCCAAGTCAGCATCCTGTGACTTTTAATCCTGTTTTCACTTTAAAATATCCTACTAACTGTAGTGGTATGGCTTTAGTGGGGTCTGTAAAACAAAATGTATGCTTAAAATCCTTCAATGGTTCTAGATATTAAAAAAATACATCTTGTATAGGTAAGAAAATCTGAACAAATATTTTTGGGTTTTTTTCTGTACAAAATTGAAGTATCTTACAGTAATTTACTCATCAGTATTGTATCAGTCAGTAAGACATATGGTAGTCCAGTAAAATGGGTAGGCAACAATATATTTGTCCAACCCAAAAGCACAGCCACTATTTACTCTAGAATATGGTAGACTTCAGAGGAACATTTAGGAAGATTAACTTCTAACATTCTTTCTAACACTGAAAGATGAGATTGGCAAAGTCTGGGCTGTTTTATTTCTTGAGACTCATTGTGCCAAAGGCTAAAACCCAACTGTAAAGATTCATGGTCTTCTAAGATACATCAACAGGGATTTCAGTCCTGGGCTATATGCTTAATATTTAATTTGCCAACAATTGCAGGAGAATTACTTTGATTCTTTCATTGGTCTGTGTTCCTGCATTCACTCATCCTGTGGTTTATGGGGACTATGAAGATTCCAAACTCAACCTCACTGGGCAAGCTTTGCAATTGTATGTATGATGGATGTACTCTGTATCCAAGAAACGGACTAAATGTGCTTTAAAAATTTCTGTAATTTCCAGAAACAAGTTGTGCTTCATATGAACTCTGTAAGATGTTTCTCATCACTCAACAATTGTCTGTCCTTGATCACAACATTATTGGGTCATAAAGGTAGAAATGTATAAAGTGGAATAAATCCAATTGTGCTTATTTCTGTTAATGTGTTTTCTCAGTTTATGGTTTAGTCAGAGGAAACAGTCTATGATACAGAGTTAATAGCTTGGTTGCCAAATTCTATTTTGTCTATAGCCTACAGTGTTGCTATGTTTTAAAATATGAGCACTGCATACATCTGGAAGCATATTTTCCTATTATGCTAAATAATTAAAATGTAGATAAAGAATTGAGAAGGGGAGGTCTAAGTACTGTGCTTGTGCTGTTATCGGTATATACTCTAGGAGTGATCCTTGCTTCACAAACCAGATAGTTCAAAGCAGCTTGTGCCCACCCTGCTCGGGGCACACTTGGTTCAGAGCAGAGTAACTGCACCCATTCTGCAGGGAACTGGAAAGACTCCCTGCACCTGCCACAGGAGTCTGCTCATCCACCACCATCTCTTCAAGGGAATACGAAAACAGCAAGAGATGGCATGGACATCAGTGTTAACCTTTTTAGATTTTGAATAAAACTGCTTTATCTGTACTAAGATCTCTCAGCACGAGGTTTCCCTGCCTCACAGCTAAGGAACCAACAAGACTTTTGCCACTCTGAATTCCTGCTCCTTATTCCCACACCCTTCCCCGATCTGATATAAGTCGAGATGCACTTTCTCAAAAAAAAAAAAAAAAAAAAAAAGATTTCTTCTCGGCCTATAAAACACCCATTTGGGTCTGAGATATTTTAACAAGTTTTTGATATAGTTTTTAGGCATTGTTTGCCACATTCGTCTTTTATAACATGATATAAATATTTATGTTTCTTGCAGTAGGTTATGTCATAAGGGTTAACACTGGCTGAGGCTGGATCTTACAGAGTGATTGCTGCAGAGGGCTGGCTGTTCTAGTCAGTGAATTTAGCAGTGACTTATACAGACAGTGATTCATGAATGGAAACATTACCTACTTTTGTCTAGAGGGCACTACAGTTGTTCCATCTGCAGGGTAGGGGGGAAAAGCAGAAACTGAATTAATGTAATTTGGAGGTCTGGGGTAACAGCACCCTGGAAAGAAAAAGACACAGCCATTAAAATTTATGTCAAAGTATAAAACTGTCTTAATTGTGTGGCTATATTTCTAAGAAAAAATTCTCAACACAAACTTCTTCCATTACTCATGATATTCTTATACTCTTTCAGATGGTCAAACTTTTGCCCCTGAATTGGAGAAATATGGGTTCAATGGATGGACTATTAGATGGATAAGGAATTGCCTGGATGGCCACATCCAAAGAGTTACAATGGTTCAATGTCCAAACAGAAACCACAAAGGGGTGGTGTCTCTCAAGGGTCTGTATTGGGACCAGTACTGTTCAGTCTTTATTAATGACATAGACAGTAGGATTGAGTGCACCCTCAGCAAGTTTGCAGATGACACCAAGCTGAGTGGTGCAGTTGACACACCTGAGGGATGGGATGCCATTCTGAGGAACCTTGACAGGCTTGAGGAGTGGGCTGATGCAAAACTCACGAAGTTCAACAAGGACAAGTGCAAGGTCCTGCACTTGGATCAAGACAATCCCCAATATCAATACAGACTAGGGGATGAATGGATTGAGAGTAGCCCTGCAGAGAAGGACTTGGGGGTACTGGTGGATGAAAAATTAGACATGAACCAGCAATGTGTGCTTGGAGTGCAGAAAACCAACATATCCTGGCCTAGACTGCATAGAAAGAAGCATTGCCAGCAGGTTGAGGGAAGTGATTCTGCCTCTATACTCTGCTTTCATGAAAGCCATGAGGAGTTCTGCACCCAGCTCTGGGGATCTCAACACAAGACATAGGCCTGCTTGTGTGGGGCCAAATGAAGGCTACAGAAATGATCAGACGGCTGGGACACTTCTATGAATAAAGCCTGAAAGAGCTTTTGTTAAGCATGGAGAAAAGAAGGCTCTGAGGAGACCTTATTGCAGACTTTCAATATATAAGGTAGGCTTATAAGCAAGATGGAGAGGCATTTTTACCAAAGCCTGTAGTGACAGGACAAAACACAGCAGTTTTAAACTGAACGAGGGTAGGTTCACGTTAGACATATGGAAGAAATTTGTTATGATCGGGGTGGTGAGAAACAGGATCAGGTTGCCCAAAGAAGCTGTGAATGCCCCATCCCTGAAGGTGTTCAAAGTCAGGTTGGATGGGACTTCAAGCAACCCAACTTACTGGAAGATGTCCTTGCCTATGGCAGGGAAGTTGGACTAGATGATCTTTAAAGGTCCCTTCCATCCCACCCTAACTATTCTATGATTCTATGATTCTACAGTATGGAATGCATTTAGAGAGGAGTTCTACACAGAAGTAGAGCCAATCTCAAGATATTTTATTTTAAATTAAAAAAACCCAACCAACCAAACCACAACCCCCCTGAAAATTAAAGTTCAAAGATAAACTCACAGAACGCATTACTACGTCATTTTCCACATTTGGAGTGAAAGAGAAAATTGAGAACCAACTTTAAAAAGACAAGACATGAAAATAGAATTGATGTAATACATAGTATATATATCTAAGTATTGTACTCATTATATTATGAGACATCTTTATTTCAGGTGGCACAGAGGTGTAGGCTGTTCATTAATGTTTTTATAGCTTGAAAGTACAAACTTTTTCTTTTAAGAAAATTTTCAGTGTAAAATGAGAAATTTCACCTTCATCACATTTTCAAGTTTTAGTCATTTTTTTCCCACTTTAGGCAAGTCTTCCACTCAAATGAAAAAATAGCAAATTGCTTGCAATTTCTTCTTCCTCTTTAACTGGAACAGAATAAAATAGCTTTTGAAAAACTGACAGATTAATATACAGTCTCAAACAGGAAAGCCAATTAGTGCAAGTTAAGCAAGATATAAAAGACAAATGATAAAAGCTAGGTCATCTCAGTGAGCACTTAGGAGGATGGGTAGGTAATGCATCACTCAATCATTTTGTGTCCTAAGTAAGGTAATAATATCATGCACATTAGAGTTTTTGTGCTCTCTCACACACACACTCACATCACACAGACTCTATATACTATTTAAGGATTTCGGGGGTTGTTTTTGTTTGTGGTTTGTGGTTTTTGGTTTGTTTGGTTTTTTGTGGGTTTTTTTTCCCCTTCTCTTTATGCCCTGTTTATTTAATAAACACAAAATACCAAATCCACACAAATTTTCTGCCCATAGGCTTTCCCTTTTCTTCATTTTCATTTCCCTTTTCCCATTTCTTCAGGAGCTGAACACAGGCATCTAAATGAGTGTTTTGTCTCAATTCCATATGTGTGTGTTCAGTACAGTTGTGGTTTAATGTCCCAATTGATCAATGTAACTTATTGACCTAGCTGCAATGATGTAACTCTAATTAAAGTGTGATTAAAGACCATGATTACTAATTTTACTTAAGTAGACAGACTGTATTCCATAGCAACTAAAAGCAGAATTATACTTCTAAACCTCCAGAGTTTCATAATCATGATGTGAAATCCAGGAAAACTGTGACCGCTTAAATCTGACTTCGACATTTACTGGTAGAAAATAATTTGACAGAACTATCAGAAATCTCATTTTAAAAATCTCTGTTTGATTAGTGTTATTCAATGATTTCACAATTAAATGTATGTGTAGGGAACACATTTTAAAGGATTGTGAGAAGTTTCTAGACAATGTATAAATAATAAAATCACACATAGTAAAAGGACAGCTCCTGTCCAAGAAAGTTTAATAATCCAAAGGAATTATACAGATAATGAGAAGGACTACAGAACCCAAGTGATCTGCAGACAGTCAGTTAACAGTTTAAAAGTGGATTTGAGTGTCTTGACTTCTGGGCCACTGGCTTAACCTTGTCTCCTTTGCCTTAGAGATATTTCAGAATTGCTTAACTAGCATCCCATACATCCCAGGGACAATTTTGAAAGTTAATGTCAAGGACCGCTTCATAAATGGAAGATTGATTAAATTTAATACTTTTTCAAATGACTGTTGTGAAATCAAACTCCCCATTACCTCTTCTAATGACCTTTAATGTTTCATGTGTATTAACTGGAGGATGAAATTGCTGAAGGACAAATTTATGTTTCTCAAATTATATGTCAAAGGTTACAGAAAAAAAATTACATTGGCTCTGAACTTTGTTGGAGAACAGGATAGTTTTGTAGTAATCCTAAATAGAGACTAAAAGGAACTACATTCCAGTTTCAACTTATGCTGTTATTCTCTTCAAGGCAATATTTGAGAATTAGAATATGACTTTTTTTCATATTCTTATACCTCGAGGATACTTCTGTGATCATTCTCCCATTTTTTTTTCTGATGTTACAATGATACCACATTGCTTTCTCATCAAAACACTCAATAACAAACTGCACTGAAAATTGTGTTAATTTCTAATCAAAACCTAATGAAAGACTTGATTCAGCAAGGAATGTATAAACGTATAAATAAATGTACAAATTGTAATTTAGAAGTCAGTGAATTTATTTGCATTCTGGATATATATAAGCTACATGGAGTCCTAGTTTACTCTGTTTAACCAGTCAGAATAAACATGTTCATCTTTACTTTTTCCATATCAATTAAAGTCCCTGACAACCTTTTAACTGTATGCAGAGATTCCTTATGTCCCATGGTATAATATAAACTTCAGAGTGCCATGCATGTATTTCTTTAATGAATCCAGTTGTCACTTGTTTGAGTTTCTTCTCTGTGTGGATATAATACAAATATAATGTGATTTCAGGAAATGTTCCAATTGTGCTAAAGTTCTGGAATTATAATACTTGATTACCTGTGGGAGGCAAGGTCTTAATCTGAATTCATGAGCTTATAAATTCTTAAAGGCTGAATGCTCAGCAGGTGTAATGCAACACAGATTCATTAAAACTAGTGGAAGTAGGCAAATTTACATAGTCTGAGGATCTGTCCCTTAATATTTAATCTAGTTTCCCAAATGATTTTTCTAATTGCCCAGATTTACAGCTATCTGGCAGTTACAGTGGGAGGGTTATCAAATATTTAATTAAATTGTGAAGTCACAGCCATATTTTATTTCAAAACAATCCCAAATGGTTTAAATCAATTTGTTAAATACTAAAATTTTAAACACTAACAGGCCCAACTTCTTGGTCTGTATCAGTTAGCTTGGCATCATTCTGTGAAAGTCCACTTCTGGTTTAAATAAAGAGATCAAAGCAAACATTTCCTGCCTAATTACTTACATTTCTTCCCACAGTCACTGATTATTTTTTTTTAAGTTTCTGTTGTTTCCAGATGAACTTACAGCCAAAACCCACCTGTTGTGAGAGTTTTCAAAATCACCTCTATGTTGTTGGTTTTTTGGTTTCTTTCCCCAAGGGAAAAAAAATTAGAGACATTTGTATTTCTTTAATTGGACTTGAGAATAGGATTGAAGAGACTATATGCTTTAAGCAAAACTCTGGAGTCAGAGTTGTTGTAATACTAAAAGAAAAGCAGAATAAGCAAAATTTCTTTTAACAACTTTTAACAATGGTGCGTCTTTGTTGCCAGAGAACAATGTGCACATTCATTTGTGCACACTGAGTATTTTTGTCTGTATAGTGGGTCCTCATTTATCGGTAATGATATGAAAGTAGGTTTCTCCTCAGGAAGGCTATCTTTACACACAGATATAGATATATATATATATATACACACACACTTTTTTTTTTTTTCTCTTCGCAGAAAGAAGAGTTCAGATGAAAGTCAGAGCTTTGAGAATAGTTAGAAAGCCTCTAAGAAACTGATTGTTTGCAAAGAAGCATAAATGATAAATGATAATTAATAGTTAAACTCTCGATACATAGTCTGGCATTCTTGCATTAAGCCTAAACAGGTTATGTTTAGTCTGGGTGATGACAAAGGTCCATAAAATAACAGATTAAAGTAAATGGAAATAAATATGAAGTGATACACTGCATTGGATTGAGGTATGAGCTAAGCCCCACACAGCCACTCACTAGCTCACCCACAGTAGGATGGGGGAGAGAACTGGAAGGGTAAAAGTGATAAAACTTGTGGGTTGATAAAGACAATTTAATAAGTAAAAGAGAAAAAAGAAAAAAAATAAAGGCAAAGTAATGCAAAAGCAATAGCTCACCAGCCAACTGATACCCACTCAGACCCTGAGTAATGGTAATCTTTGGTAAACTCTTCATCAGCTTTTATTGCTGAGCATGACATCATATGGTACGGAATACGCCTTTCTTCAGCTGGGGTCACCTGTGTCGGCTGTGTCATCTCCCAGCCTCCCACGCACTCCCAGCCTATTGTCCTTGGGTTGAAGGGGAGAGCATGAGAGCAGACTGAGAAACAGAAAAGGCCTTGATGCTGTATAAACACTGTTCAGCAAGTTCAAGGCATCAGTGTGTTATCAACAATGTTTTACTCACAAATCCAAAACATAACACCATACAGGCTGTTATGAAGAAAATTAACCCCAGAAGGGAAAGTTCAGAGAGGTGGAGAAAGATGAACAAGGGTTTAGAAAAGCCTCTGTATACAGAATGACGAAACTCTTCAGACTAGAATGGGTTACTGAGGAGATACATGATAGAATTATATCAAATCATGAAAGGCATAAAGATTATGAAGAGTGAAGAGTATTCACTTTCTTTTCAAATAGAAGACAGAGTTCAAAAGAAAGTAGCGACTGACAGTTTGAAACAGGTGGCACTACAAACATTAAGCAATAGTTCTTTTTTCTTTGGAATGTTGTGGATACTAAGTTTAAGAAAATTGAAGTCTTGGGGAAAAACAAATGAGAAAAATCCATAGAGGGCAAAGAAATACAGAAATGTGATGACTTTAGGTATTTTCCAGGCATGATTGTTTTGGATGCTGTGATAGTATTCAGGAGGAGCATGATTTCATAATTGACTTTTTCTTAGGCATTTGCCTTTGGTTCCTGATGAAGACAAGATGAAAGATAAGATAGATGGATTTTTTTTAATCCCAGTACCAACACTTTTATGTTTAATTATTTTTTTCTTCATCCTCTAGAACGAGCGTTTTCATCCAAACAAGTATAATGTAGTTTTTACATTGGTGTTTAAATGTGCTCCCCAAGAAAGTTTGCTTTCAGTGTTTGTTATAAAGAATGCTGCTTTTTATTCCCATTATTTTGCCAGTAAAAGTTTCTCCCTGTAGCAGATGGACAGGACAAGAAATTGGAGTTTGACAAGAAGATCCAGATTTGAAGCAGTAATAAGAATATGATTAATGTTACAGTAAGAAAAAAAAGGTATTTATTTTAATTTGATAGATTTTGATGCTGCAAAAGACAATGTCTGGTTAGTTATAAGAAAAGGTTAAAGCTTAATTTTCACACTGCTAAACAGCTCTCAATGCTAAATGGCATCAGATATGTTAGCTCATGATTTGCTTCTGTCTTGATACTGCAGGTCAGTATGTAATTTGTTTTAGTTATTTACTAACATTGAGTGATATGGAGTTCTAGCCTTCTAATGATAGAACACAGATTTTTTTTTGTTGTTAATATGCTACTCAATATTTTGTATCATATCAGCAGCATGAGATTTCACACTTGCTATGGAACTATATTAAACTTGATTTAATAAAGAACCACAATAGTATTTTATTCTGGGGGGAGCATTGTCTTCTGTAAGACACTCTTGTATCATATGCAAGACTAATTAATTTAAGTGAAGATGAAATTATTTACTACAGCTTGATATGATCTAGTGGTTTACTGCTGAAAGGGTGATATCACACTGTCCTTCTTTCTTGCTTCTACCATGCCCTCACTTGGTACTCACTGGACTCTTCATAGATATGATTCAATTAATCAAACTGCAAATATATGGTTGTGTATAAAACTTATTTTAAAAAGTAATTAATTTTCTGATGAATTGGTAAATTCCATTAGATCATAAAGTCCCATAAAAGCTATACCAAGTACAAGAGAAGCAGTGATCAGAAATATGAGCAGAAAGAAGAGAAAGAGTATCCCTGTTTAGGAGGCAGTGGCCTGTTCGTTCACTAAACTGTAAAAGAAGAAAATAATATAGGAAAAAATTCTAGATCTTACCCTCCATGGGATAAAACTTACTCCAATATCATTGTTCTCAACCTCAGGTGCAAAGGGCTAGAAAATCACTCAAAGACAATGTTGTATTTTGAAATAGAGATTAATTTTATTGCTTTTCCTTTTCTATCAGATTTTCCTTTTAACTCATTCTGTCAGTTTGTTGTTTCATGCCACACATCGACCTTTACCACCACTCAACTGTGGTTTTTTAGTCTACAAAATCTTGTCTCAAATGTTCTTTTTTTACAGTGATAGTTCTTTTTCTTTTTCTGTCCTAAGACACACTTTGAGAAGAGATTTGTTCAGTCCTTTTGTCCCAGGGCTCTTCTGGTCTGTGTCCAAGGTAAGGATATCAGTCAGTCTGCGATCTTCTAGTTTCCTGGTGGGTATACTAATCTCTGGCTGACAGTTTCTTTTTGGTCTAGCAAATACTTGGTTTATACAAACTCAAATACCATTAGCAGGATATTAGGGTTTCTTTCACAGTGAAGCATTCCAGTTGATGAGCTCACCTGAAATGTGGAACACACAGCTCTAAGTCTTCATTTTGCCTTGGGGATTAACAGTGAGCTATATCAGACACACATTTTCAGTGATACTTGAAGGATATATCTTAGTGAGTAAATTTCATCTCCATTGTGCTGTAAGATTCAATAGCCATCTGAATTAAGGATAATTATTTTTGCAAAGTGAAAAAGAGCTGATAAAAGAAGTTGTGAGAGAGCATTCCTGGAAATGTTGAAAGCACTCTCCTGTGTATCTATTAGGTTGACTTTTTTGTTTTGTTTTAGTTGCTAATTGTGATAAACTTAATTCTTAATTTTCTTCTAATTAACCTGCATTGATTAAAGTAGAATACTGAAGCATGGATTGTTTCTGAGATGGTTCCATCAAGACCAAGGAGGCTCTTTACTAAGAGATAAACTGAAAGTAAAAAAATGTTTCCAGGGGAAAATTACATAACTTTTGAAAACTTTTGAGTAGCCACATTTACTAGTTACCTCTGAAAAAGCCTAAGAAAATAATATAGACTATCAATGATTTAGAAGGATCAGAGAAGAAACTTATTCCTGAAACATTTCATAAGATCATTGCATGGGGAAAATGGGATTCTTTTGTTCGTCTTTTCCACTGTTGACAAAAGAACAGATAATTGTTGCATTATTTTATCAATTATTTTTTTCATCAAGCAAGAAAAGTATTGTGGGTTTTGGTTTGGGTTTGGGTTTTTTTTGACTTTTACCTTCTTTGTCTCCCCATAGCTAATCTACTAAATCAGTAATCAGTATGGAATACCTGCAGCGTATGTACCAACTCTGTCTGGTTCTGAAGAAAATTATTGATTTTGGTGAGGCAACAATCTGATTTCAGGTTGTTTTGTGTTAAAAGAAAGAAAAAAGAGCAACAGAACAAAAAGAAAAGATCTTTATGTTCTATAGTATTCTACCAGGACAATTACTTAGATATTTGCTAAGCTTGTTCTGCCATATCTCTATCCTCAGCATGGTAGTGACATGGGGAATCAGAGTCCACAATCTATCAGATTGTAAAGTCGGTATGTTTATTCAGTGCTGGGCAACACGGGGGTAGTCCCGCCAAAGCTGCACGCTCCTGGGGCAACAACTTGCCTTAATTTATACAACCAAATTTTGCATATACATAAGGTTTCCAAATATGCCTATACATATTCATAACCTAGCCCTGCTTCGTATTAAAATTAGTTCCAAGAAGTCATTTCCATAAGTCCCTCCCAACTGCACTTGTGTGGTGCCTCTTGGTGGTGGTCGAGGTGGTCATGAGGATGAAGGCTTGGTAGACTCCCTCGCTCTGAATTTTTTACCTTTTCTCTTCCTGCAGACTTAGTTGTTCCTTGGTCTTTGTCCAGACTATAGAGTTGGTTTTAGCTAGTTCTCATTGCCAACTGTCCTTCAGGAGGAACTGCAGACTCCTTGCTTCAGTTAATTTACACAATGGTTAGTAAAACAAAGCATTATTTATCAACAACCATCCAGGTAATCCTTAAGCAGTTAGATCTGCTAACATTTCTTTAACCCCTTCCCTCAGTAGAAAATCTGAAATCCGCTATTCATAAATTCTTTCTAGACATTTCTTAGAAAGACTTTTAGTATAAGCAAGAGGTAACTCTTTCTTATAGTAAGATATTTGTCTAATGATTTGATTGAATATTTAGGAGGGATACTGCAAACAGCAAAATATTATCACTTTCAGAAAAAACTTCTTGGCAAAATAGGATACGAAACAAGCATGCCATTAATTTTCTGTATGATACTAAAGAAACATCCTTTTCATACTACAGAGTAAAAAATAATTAAATATTAATTATTTTTCTGATCTATGAAATGGTAGAAAGAAGAAGGAATTAATTGTTCTGAACATTATTCACCCACATGATGCACTGAAAAGAATCTGTTACCATCATGACTTGTCACTTACAGTTATATAAATAAAAAAAAATATTCCATCTTCTTTTTCTTCTTTTTTGGAAAGGGGATAAACCAATTTATTTCTCCTATTTGATTTTCTATCTTTGACCTTTCTAGCTTAAGAAAGTGGCTAAATAAACTATAAAAAAATAAAAATGCATTCAGATACATAGTTTACTAGTGAGATAGTTTTCAGGTAAGGTCAAATACAACTGAAATGGTTAGGTGGGACATTGCATGCATTTGTGCA
Source organism: Falco rusticolus (assembly GCF_015220075.1). NCBI lineage: Eukaryota > Metazoa > Chordata > Aves > Falconiformes > Falconidae > Falco > Falco rusticolus. The sequence continues at coordinate 49,840,767 of NC_051188.1, read as the reverse complement.
GATGTTATGGCCAATTTCTGTCCCTCAGAAGGAACTGACTGCTCAATCCTGTTTGACAGTGGACAGTGAACTTGCAGTACTTTTGAAAATTTTACAGGGGTGGTGAAGCCTGTGCAGCTGCTTCCCACCCAAACAGCTCCTTTCCCTCAGCACAGCACAAGGGGAGAGCGTCCTGAAACAGACTTTCACTACTCTGTGCTAATAAAAAGTAAAGCGTGAAGGGCTGAAACCAGTGGTATTTCCTAGACCCCACAGAGAGAAAACAGTCTCTTGATTTCTCTCCCTACCCTTTTCACTGAGATGAAAGGAATACTGGAAAAAGGAAGAAGATCAACCACAGCATATGCTTCCTTCCTGTCTGCTAATATATTTACAAACTTCTACTCTCACTGTAGTGCTAATCATCAAGAACAAGTAGTGGGTATTGAAGCTGTAGCTTTTAAACTTATCATCTGTATTTTTTATAGCACTGTAACTTCATTAAGTGAAGACAGATATTTGGGACTTATTGCTTTGTCTTCTTTGAAAAGTTGGTGATTTTAAGAACAGTGTGCTCTAAAAGGCTGTGTTTATGAACCTACCTAGTCAAACATCATATTTTGTGGCAAAGCAATGTTATGCCTTCATGAAAAAGCAGTTCCACATGTCTCTGGATAACTTTAGAAGTTTGACTTTCCTGTTTTGCATCTAAGATAACCTCACTACTAAATAAACACCATACCTCAGTTCTTGTAGTTGTGCACACAAAGAGAATGTTTATCTGTACTCCTGAAGGGAACTAGTTGTGTGAAAAAAAGGTAGTTCAAACATTTTTCTAGAAAACAAAACAGAACCATGTTTTCTTTGCTGTAAATTGTATATTATATCAGAAACTGTTCTCACAAAAATACTTTGCAAGCAAACCAAAAAAAGGAAAGGAAGGTATGATTCAAGGGTGACCTGATCATTGTCTATCTTATTGCCGTTATTTTGGCATCTTTCGTGAAGATTATGCATCTCATTTGGAGATAATTTGAATCATGTAAAAAAAGGTGACCAGGAGTAAAAAGCCCTGAAGAACACTGCAGAATGTCATAACATCCCTTTTTTTTGGCCTGAATTAAAGCATGAGTTCACTCCATACAACTTAGACTTTTTAATATTTTAAAGCAGGACTTGGAAGTTGGCCTTACTGTTTTAAAGTATGAAAATGAAAACAGGGCTTTCAGTTGCTAAGATATTTTTTTTTTATTTCTTTTAAGTTTAAATGTAAACATGAAAGCAATAGTCACCAGTTACACAGGACAAAAGAGGGACAGATTTTATAATGATTGTTTCATTATTTAAGAGAAAGCTGGCAGAACAACAATAGCAGTTCATTATATGCCTTTCATTATTAGGTTTCTCTTTTCTTCAATATAATAACTAGTTTCAAAATCTCTGTGTATGCAGGTGTGCACAATGTCTATTTCAAAGAAATATACCTTCTTTCTGTATAACTCATTGCTATGTCCCTTAAAAGCTGTTGTATATTTCAAGTTCCTTTCTGGCACTTTTGAGTGCTTTGGAATAGATTATTGTTTATATAATGGGTCTGACACTACACTTCAAAACAAAGCAATATGAATGCAGTGGCTAGAACACATAATTGTAAATAAGCCACATTTCCTGTAATTTGCAGAGTTTATAAAATCTTCAAAGCTAATATGATTTGTTGGTAATAGCTCAGTTCCCTGATTCAGCCCTGGATTCTGTACCCCTGAACATTACAATACATGAATTACATGAAAGCTAGCTCAGTACAAAGTTGTATTTTGGAGTCAGGCATCATGTTACCTCTGAGACAAAATATGGGAGAATATTTTGGGACAGTCCATTCCAGGGACAACTCCCAAAAGACAATACAAGAGAATGGCACCATCTGGGATCATACTGCCTTACACAGTTCAATATTAATTCAGTCATCCTTGTACTTGAATACACTCACAGGCCACAGCCGTAAATATCTATCACATTCCTTCAATTTTGTGCTTCAACAGTCTTAATTTTACTTCATATACTTTAGATTTAAAACATCCCAAAATACAATGCAAACTCTTAGGTCTATGGAGATATAACATAGAATCCAGAACCAAATGATGCGTAGTCTGGATAGTTTGCTCTAGAAACAGCTACCCTGCCCAGTGTGGGAACTAATTATTCTGCCATTCTGGTGAGATGATTTTATCAGTGTAGATACAGACTATAAAAAGCAACTGGTAATTGACAGGTTGTTGCAGGATTCATGTCCCTTATAGGGAATAGAGAAGGTTCTGAAATGGAATTGTCAGGGGGTATTATTTCTGCTTTTTCTTATTGGCATAGCAGCAGTGGAGAGATGGGACAGTAATCCTCTGAAAAATGTTGCCTGAAAATATGATTATATTTTCCAATCAAAAGAGGAGTGATGTTCTTAAAAAACATTTAGTAGGAGGATCAGGAGCATGAAGTTTACGTAATGAAGTTGGTGAACAGGTTATCCTATGTTCTTGTTGACAGGAGAAGACTGGGCTTCCTGCCATCAAAGCGTCTGTCACTCTTGCATGTCTATATCCCTTTGTCTTTCACAGAAAGATTAGATAACATATCCAAACTCCATCAAAATATTTTTTTAACAACTGCCAGCACTAAGAGGGGATATATTGGTGTTACTCTATTGTATAATGTATTCAGTATTTATTATGAATGGTGAAATTTGTCTTTTGCTCACAGCTTTATTCTACTCACTAACCCTTGACTACAGATCCTTAATTAGGAGTTTTCAAAAACTCCTCTGCACGTTAAGTCATTCTGCTACACCTTCTTTTCATCTGCGCTCAGAGAATACTGAAGGGGAGACCTGACTTTAAACAGTAAGAGTATTACTGCTGTTGCTCTGAGAGATAGTGCACTCAAATCTCAAAGATTTGTCTTTGATGTGCTTGTAATCTTCTTATGGTATTAGTACCTACTAGTAGTAATGACACTAGCAGGCTGCAAAGTAGTAAATTTGCAACTAGAAGGCTGTAGAAGGCTACAAATAGTCAAAGGAATTGGAGTCTGCCTGAAAAATATTTCAGTATGTGCAAACCACTTCATGGTTACAAACTTGAGAACTTTCTATAAATCGAGTTCTAGGAACTGCAAATCACTTATAAATTTAGTCATTTATCTCCATGCTTCTGCTTCAGGACACCATATCAGAACGAGTTAGACACAGACCTCCCCATTCTAATCTCATTCAATTATTCAAATCTCATAAACAATCAATGAAGCAAAAGCTTACTTTTAACTGAACCTTTATGTTTAGTTTCCTTGCTGGTTGTGATAGCACAAACAAAAATGGCCAATCATATCACTTCTTTGTCCTCTAAAAAATTTTGTCCAAGTGACTGTAGCCTCTAAAGTAAGATGGTTTCTTCAGAAATATAGCTTGAATTTAAACTAACTTTTCTTATTGTGCAAAGGATAATTCCATCAATAATCAAATAAAATAATTAAATATACACAATTAGTGTTATTTTCCTCTAACATCGTAAAAGTCTGATTAATTAAAACACAATTCTGTTTTATGGTATACTGAAGGAAAAACAGGTTTTCAGATTTGACTAGCAGCAGTCAGTCTGCCAGATTTCAGGGATTCAAAGAAGCAAAATTCATCTCTGGACTGTAAGTAATAGCAGTTCAAAAATAGAATGCCTATGGAAGAAAAAAGAATAACTGTAAGTTTTCTTCTGAGATATTCCTGCCGTTCACTAGTGTATAAACAGCTTGACGGTGTTCATTGCACTTCAGATATGTGCCTCAGCTAGCCAAAGACAATGCTGATCAGAGCTATCAAATAAAGAAACACTACAAAGGACCAAGAGGCACATCAACCAACACATGTTAGCAGAAATCACTGCGCCTTTGTGACCTCAAACAAAATGGTCTCTGTACAAAGAGATTATTCAAATAATTAAACTGGTTTAAATAACTAAAATGGAAATATGAGCCATCTAAAGAGGCTGTGTGAAAGCTGGAAAAGGTAAATGAGAAAAAAACCAGCAAAACAATTGAGTGTTGGATATTTTCTTGATTTTTTTCTTTTATTTTTTTAATTTTCTTTCTTTTTTCTTTTTTTTTTTTTTTAGGAAATAAATAGCTGTTAAACTCAAGCTTTTAACATGTGAACTAGGAGATATGTCATTGGATCAGCTCAATCTTTCATTTGCTCAAAGTTTTACACTGTATTCAGTTTGCTGAATTCCCATTAAATGAGAACTTAGCAGTGTATTATTATTAGAACCATCAAACTCCATAATGAGTAGAAAATTTTGAAAATAAATAGTGATGAAATTGATCTACTATTGAAGCAATTTTTTTTTTCAGAAAAGGAAAGGAAAATTTGTTTAACTTACTCAAGACAGATTAATGTTCTGTGAACATCTGGCTAGATTTCCTTTCCTTTTTCCTAGCACACATGATTTTGAAAAATTCTGCTACCCAAGGGTTTTCTCAAGGCAGTTTCACAGCTGCTTTTCTAGTACTATGAAAGGTAGTTTCAATCTATAAACCTATATGTATTTTTTTTAAAGTAACCTGGAAAATATGAGTCACATCATTGTTTCATGAATACAAAATGATCTGGTAGCCATAATATCTAGTAGCCTAAATTATCTATTATCCATAGAAATTAAAGACTCAAAGCACTGCTTCAAAGCTTTCTGAAGTAAATGGGAAAGCTCCTTTCAATTTTCTGGGTGAACTGCAGCTAGTAAATACCTAAATGCATAATTAAGTGAGCAAATAAGCACTTCCTAGCCACTCCTTATTTGGAGAGATAGTTGTGATATGTGATAAGCCATCATTCAGAACCTAAAGAATTTATACTAACCAAGATATTGATTAGATTTCTATTAAGTACTGACTTTAAACCAGTGTGTTTACATTCTGAAGTACATTTTGATAATGCATTTTGTTTTGTGTTACCTTTATATTTGCAATAGGTAAGCCAAATTCTTATTTTTTTCATTGCATCTCAGTGTTAAAAAATGAACATATTGCAAAAGCAAGAACAAGATAAACTGGGTTTGTGCCCCAATACTGTTTATAAACACAGAGATCTGGTTTCAGGAACTTCATGCATATGGAAAAACAGTGAAATAGCTATAAATGTGTGCATGAAATATATAGGAAGACTAATCCAATAAATCTCTAAATGCTTAGGACTAGTTTGTGACATAAAATTAAAACAAATTGGTTAAATCCAACATTTATTGGATGTGCCAAAGAGGAAAACTGAAGCATGATCTATCACTTTTTCCTTCAGAATCTCTTTTCTCTAAGACTGAAATAATTTTTCTTGAGATGTTTAGTCTGTTATGTGATTTGCCAATCACAGGGGGAGGGGTAGTGTTAAAACTCTGCTTCCTCACATCTCTTCCCCACCCCCCAACCCCCCACCCCACCCACCACCCCCCCCAGGCCCCTGCCTTTGTTGTTTTTTTTTTAAGGAAACAGTGTAGTAGCTCAGAGTCCGAAAATCATGGTACAGCATAGTAGTACACAGCTTACAAAGCTACAGAGATTAGTCATTCCTTGCATCATTGGTCATATCTTCCACAGTATAACACAAAGCCTGTGTAAGAATGCAGGTTCTTTTCCAGTGTTAAAGGCTGCATCCATCACCACTGAGAAAGCCTGGGCAAGCAGTAAGTACCAATATGAAGTTAACTCAAGTTCAGGTATAAATATAGGGTATGTAATAAACAGAGTTACTTTATTCTCTTGAATAATTCTGTCTCAAGAAATAGAGAAACCCCATTAATCTGCCTTCTGCACAAACTTCTGTACTTGACAGAGAAAGTAAAGTAACAGAGGATAATGAGGACAGAGTAGAGGCAGCAGAGAAAAGCATTGGCGCTAGCACATAACCTTGCAGAGCACAATGAGGATCAAGACAAAATTATTATGTCAATACTATGTTTTGTAATGACCCATGGCCTTGTGAGCAGCCTGTGGACAGCCTCCCAGGACATGCCTGCAAGCATATTAAGGTGGGCATGGTTTGTGAATGTGGTAAAAACTCCAAGCCATACAGAATCCCACATATTTTAGGAACGACCTTGATCTGTACCTGCAGGCTTGCTGACTGGACAAACAGTGAATCTACTCTCAAGGGCAGTCAAAGCCAGTATAGTCAGATAAAATGTCTCTCATAGTATTTCTACAGCTGAGTGAGTTTATAAAGCATGTCCTTGCTCAGGGCCATATTCACTACAATAGTTAGGAATAATTTACAGTATCTAAGAGTATAGTTTAATCGATTAGGCAGACTGGTCTTTACTGAAAAGATTAACATGACACATTTTGGAGTACTTGATATTAGAGTATTTTATCATAACTTCCTATTACATCTTGACAATATTAAAATAAATTGAAATTCTGGTTAAAACTTTTCCAAAAAAATAAAGATTTGAAGATTTGATTGAGAACAGAGACATTAAGGCCAGATGTGAATATTGCAAGACTTCTGATGTCTGAATAACATACCACTTTCACTGGTAGTGAAACCTTAAAAGATTTTCCACTTCCCATTCTCTGTTGCAGCCCTTAACACATTATGGAAAGGCTTGAGCAAATCTTGTCATTTCAAGCGGAAACATTATGAGTAGGGGAATCACTGGTGCTGGAACACAAATTGGCAGTAATAAGATAAAAGACACCAAGGTAAAAACTTGCAAGGAAAAAAGGTGTAAAAAACCAACACTGATTTTAAGTTTGGGTAATGAAAAAGATCCATAATGAGACACAGACCACAAAGAAACAGAGTTAGCTTCAAGTTTATTTCTTCTGTGTTCCAATATCATTGATTATTTAAACACTATCTTTGCTTAAAAGTAACTGTCTTTTTTTTTTGGTTTTTTGTTGTTGTTCTTTTTTTTTTTTTTTTTTTTTTAATAAGACAATGTTTAATATGAAAAAATAGCTTACTTTCTAATTAGTCTTTTTTTTACCCTGGGTTAATTTGCAATGTGTGCTCTTCCATTCTAAGTCAGCAACAAACAAATTCTATTGGAATATATTTGGGTGGTCATGGGAACAATATTCTGCAGAAGGAGAAACAGCTGCCATGTAATCAGTAAGAGCAACCTACACCAAAAAGTGATTGGAAATGTGTATCAGTTGTTCACCATTATCTCTTAGATGGAAATAATACTCTGATGGAACACAGAGAGAAAGTGGAGATCTGCCAACTACAGATATTTAGGGAAATGTGATGAAAGAGAATTTTAATAAAAACCATTGCTTCACTTAGACTACAGTATTTTGCTTGAAGTATTTTCCCAGAAATCATTAGGAAATTGAAAACAGCATTCAGAAAATCTCTGACTGGATGCAGCATGCTGCTATGCATCCTGATGCTTCTGCAGTACACAGATTCAAGGCAGCAAACAATGCCAGAGGTCCTAGGCTGCCTACCACAGAAAGCTACGAACTCCACAGCTGGTCTTGGGATTTTTTCATAGTAAGGCCCCAGGAACCAGGTTCTTACTATGAAATTTCTGCTATGGAGTCATGACTGTCGGTCTGGAAAGGAAGGTTGTTATGAAGTACTAGTCCAAAAGAATAAAAAATTACGTAAAGATTATTAACAACCATTAAAGTGTTTTAGAAGATATTATCTTCAAGAATAAGGTGTGGTCTGAGGTAGAACTTGCGTTATTAAAACTGCTTCCATCCATTTTGTCTCTGTATCTCACACTAACTCTACTGTCAGTTTTCACAGCAGTTAACTAATGCATGCAGTCATATTTGGGTGTTCAGGGGTTTTCTCTACCTCAGAGAGAATGGAAGTGGATGTTTAGCTATTCTGTTGTCAGTTCTGTAAGTTCAATTTTGATAGAAGTTTTAAAGAAAATCACATCTAAGCATTACTTTTAAAATTAATGCTGAAATGTAATTTCTCTGTTTTTAAAATATGCAGACTTTTCTCAGGCTGATATTCAGACTACAGAAAGGAAGGCAACTTAGATATGTTTCATCTTAATTATGTTTCTTCCCATATGATTCCTAATGCAACAGTTTGCTGTTGTTGAATTTGTTTAATAAATTTGTCATGGTGAATATTAATTGCCTGCATTTACTTGGGAGGAATATGTTGCAATATGTATATAAGCTATGAGTAATGGATTAAAAGTATGAAGACACTGAAATCAACAAAGTTAAACTAGGAACAGCTTTGTTCCTATTTATTGAAAATATATTTGGTTCAGAATATAAAAATAATTGCACTAAATATTGAAAGTATGCTTGTTTGTATCCACGAACCAGCCCTGGTTCCTTGGTTTCCTTGTTGCTAAGCATCTGGGACATGAGCATTTGAAGTTCACAGCTCCATTCCTACTACAAGTGTTCAGGCCTCCTTGCACACATGAACATGCACACAAACACACACACACACACACAGAGAGACTCTGGATTCCTCCAACAACTGGCCTTAGACACTCAATCTATCCAGCAGCTGGTCCTTGGATCCTCTCAGCTCCAGCTGCCTCACACAGAGACAGCACATGCAGATAAGTCTCAGTCGACCTCTGAGACCCCCATACTTGACTTGGACTTTCTGGTCACTTCAGTAGCCAGTTTGCAGACCCTTTGGCCTCTCCAGTATCTGGCAGACTTACAGCCTCTTTAATGCCTGCCTCCCACACTTATACCCTGTTTGCAGATTGGTCCAAGTTGATAATCACTAGGAATCACGCACGTATGTCTGAATGTATCTGTGTGATAGGCATACAGCCTGCAGAGTAGGTTTGTTCTGTTCAGTGTCTTAGTTGTATCTCTCACCTGCCCACGCTGGGACACCTATAGCACCATGGCTTTCTGTGAGGCGTGACCTCAGTCAGGATTGCCTTCAGAGGAAGTGAGTATGTCAGCAGACGGGAAGAGGAAGAGATGGCCGTGAATGTATGCACATGGTGTCAGAAGTTGACTGAGATGCACAAATTGACCTGGGAAGTTGGAAGCTCTCCCAAGTCTTATCCTCATGTGTATAGAATAAGTGCAACAGAATATAGCCTGCCTATGGAAGAAGCTAAAAGTAATCATATAAGTAAGCAGAACCTTTCTGGAAAACCAAAATGAACAAACAAATGAAACCAAAAAACCAACAGCAATTCAGATGCAATGCACTGTATTACATACATTTAATCAGTAATTCAGTTCCAAATATGATTTTAAATAATCACAAGTATATATTATAAAGTCAATCAGACAGCTAATCAACACATAACGATTTTTTAATGAATGTCAATCATTAGAATTTGGCCCAGTTTATTTAAACATTAGACTCCTTTAAAATAGGTCATTCAACTTGCAAATGTAATAGAATTCTCAATCTCATCAGAGAGATTAAATGTGTATTATTAAGGATTTACTCAGTTCTTTTAATCACTGTACAATTTATAAGTCAGTTTCTTTTATCTGTAACTTGAATCCATGAACACAGAGCACTTGAGGGATTGAGCATCATTTTCATTAACTATAATTGCTTTGAAGTACAGTCTTCTGTCTATTGAAGCATGTTAATTTAAATCACTGCTCTGCTTTGCCTGCAATGAGCTTCATTTTTACAGCACTTGACTGTAACTGTGAGTTACAGACAAAACAGATTCTGAATACGTAAAGCAGGTGTAATTGGCACAGGGTGCACAGGGTGCAGCTGGTGCTTTTTTTTTTTTTACTTTAGCTTGCTTTCTGAAAAACTGCTTTTAGCATCTGCACTGGTTAGAAAATGATCAGTTCTTTTCCTAGGTTAGAGCTCCACTTGGCGGTTAATCAGACAACATGTAACACTGTCATTAACTTTTCACTATGAAAAAGAATTACAAATATAGTCATGTCATTTTTATAAATCAAGAAATAATAAAAAAAATAACACCAACTAGGAAAATGTGTTCTTTACCTGTTCTATAAACTAAGAGAATTTTTAAGCATAGGAATAGTTTCTTAAAGCAGATGCTGATAGAACTTTAATTAATTCTCTCTAATTTCTCAGATTATATAACAAAATATTGTTACTTTTGATTGGCAGATTAGATCAGATGGCACAAGAATGACCAAATTTTTCCCAAGATAATAAAAATAAATGATTCTGACTTTGTATTGGGATTCAGGGTGGGGTATGGGAGTGAGGGAAAAAAGATAGATAAATACTTGGATTTAAAATTACATGCATAGTGAATTTGTTAAACTCTCTGCATTGTGTCAGATAGCTAAACAGTATATCAAGATTTCTCATCTATTGAAATCTAGACTATTCCTAAAATGATAAGGTAATGTCTGCTTATCCATGTTACAAATAAAATGGTGCTCACTGGAAAATCATTACTGGGAAAATTTCCTTTTTCTTTTAACTTACTGGTTTTGGTATCAATTAACTCATTTCACTTCATCATAAACTTTCATGACAGCAATTTGGAATTGACAAAAGACACATGAGCGATCTACCACCTGACAGACACTGGGCAAGAAACATCAGTTTCCCAGTTTCTCTGCCACACTCATTCTTAAGCTATTGGAAGAAGTATAGAATTAATAATTAATAAGTAGTGGTCCAGCTACTACTTGCTGTCAGCTCCTTGTCCAACTTCCAGTTTACAGAAATCCTGCCCTGATTCAGTGACTCTGTTACAAAATCTCAACAGAAGGCTCAAATTATATATGCTAGCTTAATTTCAGTGTTTCTGGGAAAGACAGTATAATCACACCCTTAATGGCATGCCTCCTGTCACTCTCCAGTGACCTCCATGTCGGAATACCTTCTAAACAAAGAGGGCACACAGAAAAATCATGTCCATAGCGCTTTATTCACCATTCATAAATAGGCAATGTGTATAAACTGAAACACAGGAGGAAACACTTTTTCACTGTGAGGGTGACCAAGCACTGGCACAGGTTGCCCAGAGCAGTTGTGGAATCTCCCATCTTTGGAGATCTTTAAAAGCCATCTGGACACAGTCCTGGGCAACTCAACTTTAAGTAGTCTTGCTTGTGCAGGGTCTTTGGACAAGATGATCTCCAGAGGTTCCTCCCAACTTCAACCATTCTGTGATTCTGTGATTTTGCTTAAAGGAGACGCTCTGAAAACTTGCATTTCTGAGGATAAAAGATATCGCAGATAATAAAAATCCCTACGAGTTCTCGTTACTTCTACTGATGGTTTTACTTTATCTTTGTAATATTTCTCATTGTCAGGCAAAATTTGACTGCTACCATAACTGATCAAAAACTTCATTCTTTTGGAAACTTATTGTTTATTCTATTAGCTGTCCAATGTAGCTCTTAGAAAACTACAGTTTTGGAAAAGTCAGATGAAAATATTTTTCTATAAATTCTCTCAAGCATTCTTATTCTAGATAAGATTAAAAAAATAATCCTGACCCAAGGGTGTAAAGAGTTTTTATATGAGTTTATAGACAATTTCAAAATAGACAACTCGGGAGAAAAACAAATGGAAAACAGAAAAAAAACCCAAACCACTTTTAAATTGCCATTCTGTAGGATAATTATGACATTTTGTAATAATTTACTGAAAAACCTCTAGACTCTCTATATACTATTTCTTCAGCCCTCATAAGATTTGTGATAAGATGCACTGCTACTTAGAAGAAAACACATCTGAGTTATTCAATGCATGCATAAAGAACTTTATGTTACTAAGGCTGGTTTTTTTGTTTAAACATTGCTTTCACATAGTAAATCATATGAATTTATATATGAATTTCTCTTAAACCTAATCTTTGAAGAAGAAATGCATCCACACAAGTAAAAACACCCACAAGGTCTGCCTGTACGAAGGTGGCAGGGAAACATTCATAATTTAGGTGTTTAACTTGGTTCTGAAAAAAATCCAACAACCTATACATCTTTAACATTTACTTAACACATTATAAATTCTGTATTATTTTATTAATCTTCACAACACTTTAGTATGATGATTAAAAACCTGAAAAGCTAGCCCCAAAATTCTGAACAATAAACTCCTTTTGCAGTGGTCTACAAAGTTACAATGTATTGCATTAAATATGAAGATAAATTACAAAAATAGGGAGTTCATTATGCTTAACCTCAAATTTCATTTTTACCCTCACAGTTCAAAAAGGGAAACAGAGAGTCTGAACCAGTTGCAGATGTTGTTACAAATCAGATTTTTGAAAGTGCATGTTATACACAAATCCAAAGAATCAGATATCAGGTAAGATTCCTTACACCTAGCTTTAGTCACCCAAAAGTTAGAAACATCTGACCTAGTCTTCCTATGATTCCCTTATCATCGATGGGTAAAAATAGACTACTTTTGAATAGGTTGGACAAAGCAGTCCTGCACGTCTACCTAAGCAAAAAGTGAATTATCTTGGGGAGGCATCTATTTATGTCTGAATGACAGTCTGCTTCTCTATTGAGAGTACTGAATTCACTGTGCCTGTGACTGTTCTCTGGCCCTGAGGTTGAATAATAGGAGAATAGCCACCTCCAAAAAGACTTTAGGGAACTGTGTTTTGCTCATTCTCATTCTTGATTTGTGTTCAGGTAGTCTTTGGAAAAGGTTGAGTTGCCTTAGAATGAAACCATGTCAGGAACTGTGAAATAATTTAACAGTAGAGGTGATTAAATGTTCATGCCCAAGAAAGTGTTGAGGCACTATTTGATTTACTGAAATAGGTGTAGTTATTAGCACCTACTTTCATCTCAGATACCTTTCATGCAGTTCCACCAACTTATGTCCAAAAGTGCTACTTCTGATACCATAACACAGCATTACTGAGTGCCAAATTTCCTTCCATAAATGAGACTTAGTCATTTATAAACCAGCCTGATGAACTCAACTTGTATGATAAATATAAAAGCTCAATACAATCTGAAGAGACTGGGTTTTACTTGAGATTTTTTATGGAACTTTGTGGCCTAGAATTACAATGGAGCTTAAATGTCTCAAAGTAGCCTCCATCTAAAAACCCATATTCATAATTCTTGTCTGAGCATCATGTAATTCTGAAAACCTTTGAAGTGAGATGTTAGCAAAGATTTGCCCTCTTTGAACACAGTTATTACACTCAAGAATTAAAAGGTAAAACAATAAAAGATTATGTCTTAGAGATCAGCTGAGAAATAAGAGATCACCAGGGTTTATGTGTGAATTAGGAAAATGGTTGGAATTACAAACTAGTAAAACAGCAGGATTATCTTCACATATGCATTAACAGTATTTCAAAAGGAGATCATGGTTTGCTAATATTTTAGAATTTTTTGAATGTGTCTTTTATATTCAGTTCACAATAAAGCAGTAGATAAAAGATAAATGAATGGTATAAGACTTTCAAAAGACTATTGATAGAGTAACTCAGGAAGAAGATCCCTTAAAGCTAAAACATAGAGTGAAAGACAAATAATAGAGATTAGAATCAAGCTGAAATATGGGAAAGAGGAAAATTGATTAATTTTCTGCAGAGCAAAATGCTAATCCACAATGTTACTGTTTTTACTGAAGAATATTGTGATTATTTTTACCTTTATTAGCATTTTTTTTAAAAAGGAAGTTGTTATCTCCATAGCCTTTTTCATATGTAATTCTGCAAACTGTGGTTTAAATAAGAAATCAAGCCTATGGATGTTTAAAGAATAGCCATTATACTTTTCCATTAGCATTTTCGTATATGTTGTCCACCATCATCTCTTAGTTTCTGGTTAATACCAGCTGTTCTATGTCAGAATATCCAAAATAAACAGATCTATAGGGAGTTCAAAGAGAATGCTAAGTGAAATGTAAACTAATTTCACCAGAGACTGAAATGATATTGTATTTTACTTTATGTGAAAATAAATGAGAGGAAAGATATGTGAAAATTTACAAATTATATACAGAAAATAGATACCTGTTTTATTTCATAGCATTCAAAAAATATAAAGCAAAACTTACTGAAATTACAAAGGAAATTAATTCAGTACTGGTGAAAGGAGTATTACTCACACACACACAGGCACTGGAACATGGAAATCAGAAATGGAAATTATTAATTATAAAGGTTAATATGGAATACCTGATATTTCATAGATGTTTATTTACTGTTTTTCTGTTTATAACTCATGATAATGCAACTTGGCTTACGAGTTTTATTTCTGGACCAACCCAAGACAACATCTCATTTTCCAGAGGCAAAAAAACCCCATATGGACACATATATTATCTCAGCTGCCCCATGAAAGATTATGAACAACCTTTTAATGGTTACAAGGAGGTAATGCCTTTGATGGCACATCTTAAGCTTCCCCATAGAACTCTTGACTACCTGTGCAACGTCAGGTCCTTGGTAGCATGAACAGACACCAAGTCTATAAGCAAGAATCAGGCTGCCATCATACTGGAGAAAGACTTGTGGAAGTGTACCAAGCCTGACCATGAACCCACGGTACTTAGAAGTTTGGCTGATTAATTCTGAGGGAAAGAAAAAGTGCTGAAGAAGGCTTATATGCTTGAAAATATTTTTTTGTTTTTATTTGTTTTTTGTTTTGTCTCCAGCTATTCTTAATAAAGGTTTTTATATGTACACATAATTTTATTTTGGCTATTTTAAGCAGAGGCTTTGAGGGCTGAAAAGACAGGCAGTTATGTTAGAGACTTTTAAATTAAATGAGATAGTAAGGTAAATGCACCTTAAGGTTTTGCAATGTTTCTGAGAAACAATTAAGGATAGGATTCTAAGTATGAATTTTCATTCTAAAAAAAAAAAAAAAAAAAATCAAACCAAAACCACAAAAAAACCCCATGAAACATAAACATTCTCAAAAAAAAAAAAAAACAACCAACCACCAAAACCCGAAAAACAACCAACCAAAAAAAAACCCCAACAAAGTAATCCTGCTACAGTTTAGAAAATATTGTGACAGGGAAACATAATTTCAACACCATTTACCCAAGTAATACTTTATATCTGAAGTTTATTACATCTGTCTTTCTCAACAGATACAGTTGTATTTTTAGGCAGCTCCTGAATCCTTCAAAAGGGCTGTCACTCATTCATTCCCCTGCCACCTCTGGTGAGAGGACCGTGCCCTCCGCTGCCAGGCTTTGCCTGCGGTTGAACACAGGCACGCAAAGGCCGGTGCTGGCCGCCTCCTTTCCCCTGGGTGGCAGTGCTATATAACACTTTCCCTACAGACACAGAACAGAGCAGTGCAGGGTGACATTGCTACGCTGGGTAGAGAGAAGGACATCAGTAACTGTATGTATAAAGAAAAGTATCCTGTCAGACTGAGGATGGGAAATAGCTCTGGATGCCTAGAGAAGTCATCATGTAGGACCAGTAGGAATAAATTGGTAGGAACGTGGCTTAAATATCCTTCAAAGAGTGTAGGATCGCAGTTTAGCTGCAACAGTGATGATACAAACACAACTTCTTTAAGTGCCGCATTGGTTTTGGCTAGGATACAGTTAATTTTCTTCATAGTAAGTTATATGGTGCTATGTTTTGGATTTATGATGAAAACAGTGTGGAACACCCCCCCATATTTTAACTATTGCTGGGCATGCTTAAACAGCGTGAAGACCTTTTCTGATCTTCACGCCACTCCACCAGTGATTAGGCTATGGGTGCACAAGAAATTGGAAGGGGACACAGCTGGGACAGCTGACCGCAACTGACCAAAGTGATATTCCATACCATACGATGCCATGCTCAGCAATAAAGGCCAAGGGAAGAAGGAGCAAGAGGGAGCATTTTGAGTGATGGCATTTGTCTTCACAAGTAACCATTATGCATGATGGAGCCCTGCTTTCCTGGAGACGGCTGAACAGCTGCCTGCTGATGGGAAGTGGTGAATAAGCTCCACGTTTTGCTTTGCTTGCACATGCAGCCTTTGCTTTACCCATTAAACTGTATTTCAGCCCATGAATCTTCTCACTTTTACCCTCTGAACTCTACCCCATCCCACTGTGGGGGGGTGGGAGATCAGCTCTGTGGTGTTTAGCTGCCTAGCAGGGTTAAACCACAAAGAAATGCTTCAAGTGACCTGTTTCTTTTGAGGAATTTGCCTAATGAGAAATCTGGCTGGATGAAGATGGCGTTGAGGTGCTGGCGCACATATCAGTGTGAAGAGTAAAAGCTGTGTTGTGAAATTTAAACAATCATTCAGTCTACAATTATGCTGTATTTTATTTATTACAATGTTAATATATAGTCAGTGATGTATGGCCCTACTGTAAAGATTGTTAACAAAATCAACTTGTGTACAATAATTACATTTATTTTATTAGATAAGATTTCTCTTATATATCGACAAACACCTGCATCACTATCATAATCTCATCCATTTTTCATATGGTCTACATTTTTCCTTTTTTAATCCCTTTGAAATCTTTAAAAATATTGCAAATAGCAGTCATTATTACTCTTGATGTCAAAAGCAATGGACTGAATTATCTAAGACTACCCTTGTCTATCTAAAAGACAGCATTGGCAGCTAGATTTGCTTTTTTTTACTTTTACATAGCAGGTATCAAGGAGCTATACTAATGCATGAAATATGAAGTGAGACCTTGTCTTCTTTGTTGAAGGTGACTTCTCAATCTGTTTGGCTAAGAGGATGGGACTGCATACTTCACTCTCTCTTTTCCATGGGCTACCGGAGACAGCAGGAATCTCTGCCCAGAACTCTCATGAGTAGCCACTGAGGCTGGTTTTACACTGGTCATTCAAGAGTAGAGATCCCATCCCACCCCACGCCATCCCATCCCTCTGTTCTGCTTAATAACAAAGGATTATGGAAATGAATTCTGGCAACGAGGCGAAAAGGCATCATCTGATTAATATCTCACAGACAGATTGGTCTTGCAGAAAGCTAACTGAAGTAGTTCCAAATAAGTCCAGGGGCCAAGCTAGTGTTAAGGATCAGGGATCCAATTGCTCAGATTTGCCTTTTTATTTGTCAGTATGCATGTACTCAGTATCTTTCCTGCTGCTGAGAGTGAAATTAAGACTGTTTTCATGATTCACTTTATGATCTTGCCCATAAAATTAATCTTGTGTGGCCAGACTTCAAAAAAAGGATTTAGGTATTGTGACACACAGAGCTGCAGTATTTAAAGTTAGGGACTGAGCTTCAATAGTAGTATTCATAATGGAGAGTTTCTAATGTCGGAGATGATAATATTTTGTGGAGGAAGAGCACATATGAATGACATTCAGAAAATCTAGCACATTCAAAGATGCCACACCATATAGACAATGGAAAATTTCACAGTGTAACTGGCACTCTTTCAGAGCTGTGGATTTTCCCTTGTCAGAGGAAGAAGCAGTTCTGAGGCCAGCATTCAGAGTGTAGAAGGCTTTCAGTGTTGACTTTCAAAAATGCTGAGCGTTGTCTGCTTCTAGTGACTTTAATGAAACATGCGGTTTCTGTAGTCTGAATCATTGACTGAAGCCCAGATGTATCAGGAAGTATGTGTCCATGTGTGTGTGTCTGAGAGAAAGAGAGGAAAGGGTTAAGTCACTATTTGTCATACTGCTTTGATGACTATTATCAGACTGTATCTAGAAAAGTAGCAATTTCTAGTGAACAGCTGGGAATTAAAAAGGGGGGGGGGGGGGGCAGAGGGGGAGTAAATTGTACACTTACAAGGAAGAAATATATACTAAGACTTCCTGACAAAAAAGAAGTCAAATGATAGGCCTTAAAGCTCATTCCAAAAATGAAGTCTACAGAAGTTCACTCTTCCATCATATTCAGCTTCTTAGCCTCAACGTAAACTGATTGTTGTGAAACATCTAACATAGAGTTTTATAATTGTTTATCTACTTGTTTACACAAATATTTTTGTGAGGAAAGTATTTGCATTACTCAACAAATGCTATTAATAAAGAAGAGGAAATACATCAGATGTCAACTATAAGGCAGAACAGAGCTGAGGTGTAAAGCCATTGCCTAGGCTTGCTTCTCTTACACTCTTCTGCTGGGAAGTTTTAACTTTTAGTTTCTGATGAGACATAATCCAAAGTAGAATATTATAATGAGATAAATGAGAATGAAAAGTATTCACAAACAAACAAAACACCTTATGAGAAATTACTTTTTTGTGCTATCTTATATCATGCCTCTTTGAGTCTGGGAACTTCTGCATTTTACTTTATGTAATCATATTAATTTTCAGCTTCTGAAACCTATTCTTGTAATCAAAACAAAAATCAAATCCACTGTATTTCCTGAATTAACAATCCAAAGAATACATCAAAAAAGAAACAAGATCCAGATCATTCTACAAGTTAAAAATACAGTTTTCTTTTCTCTTGTCTATAAAATATAATTTGTAATAAATGGATTTTGTTGTCTTATAATAACTTTACAAAAATGCTTCTGGCCTTCTTTTTCAGTAATTATGAAACCCTGAAACTGGATATTTGAAAAGTCTAAAAACTTTCAAACTTTAACTAAAATTTTCCTCATAAATTCAATGAAACATTTTAATATGCTGTTGACCCCAAAGGGTCAAGATATGTAGTAATTTAACAGGTAATTCAGCTTAAAAAAGATACACACACACAACCACCACCACCACCAAACCCTACACTGTATGGTATGATTGGGATGATCATGAATAATTGATTTGCTTTGGTTAGGAATAATCAATACAGCATTTCAGATGTGATATGAGAACAGGTGTCAACACTAAATGCATTTTCCTCCAAAGTAATCATAATATTTTGTGCAACAGCTGATCTTCTTTGGTATATTATTCTCTTGAAATACAATTCCACAGTATAGCAAAACTGTGACAAAGGAGTGATCTATGATCTAAAACACACTTTTTTTTAAAAAAAAAAAAAAAAAAAAAAGCATGCCATTGTGGCCAAAAGATCAGGTGCTAAGATATATGCCAGTATCAGCTCATTAGGAAATACTCCAAGCTGACAGCTGTACCCTGCCCTTCTGTTTCAAACTCCCATGTCCTCTGGCAACGTGTTGCATACCCATTAGATGTTTTACAAAAGCTGTTTTTCAAATTATATCTTCAGTTTAGGCTCACCATTAATGCCAAAGCTCAGAGCTTGAGTTCATTATATTGAGTTCATTATAGCTAACAATTGACACAAGAATTCTGGATTAAAAAACCCCAACCAACCAACCAAAAAAAACCCCAAAAACAAAACCAAAAAGAAGTATTAATTCTTGGTACTGAAACTTATGCTCCCACCAGTTATTTCCTATGTGACACCCAGCCGACTGAAAATTTGTTAGAGGTTGAGGAGTACTCAGAGTACGATAATAGTAATTCAGACCATAAAATATATAATCTTACCACATCCGACAAGTTTTGCCTCGTTTGCAATGATTTCTCTTGAAGTTTTTAAACAAGTTGTGATCTAAAATAGGACCGTTCCGATTTATTTATATTTTATTCCTAAGGGTATTTTAATTTCTTTTAAGCACACAGAAAAAGCACTAATTAAAAAAAAAAATCTAAATATAAAAGAATGTCTATATTTCATTTGTAAGAAGAGGACTTTCAGCTTAGCCATGATCTGACTCACCATGTATTACCGGAGGGAAAAAATCATGCTGCTGTTTTTACTGTTGATTTACATTGACTCTTGTGTCATGAGTGCTCTTGATACTCTCTCAGGCTTCACAACTATAAAATAACATTCTTCTTTAGCAGAGCTATCTGCATCTGCTTCTGTAAGGAACAGTACCTTGGCAACAATAGGCTTTGTTATATAACTGGGGACTAACAATAATGGGGGGGGGGCGGGGGGGCGGGAAGCCTTATTTTTACAGCTACCCAATTTCCTTAGGAAGAAGGGGTAGATGGTACATTAAGAATTTAAAAGAAAGGTTGTGAAGGGAGTAAGGAAAAATGCTTTTATCAGGAGCTTAGAATTTCATAATGAGTGACAGCTGATGCCACAAACTCACTCTAATTAATGATGCTCTGATGAGAGTAAATGTCCCCTGGAGAGGAAACAAAATAGAGCAGTGACAGATTTAGAGATGGAGGGAAAGCTAAGGATAAGATGAAGGAAATAGTATGGTATAAAAGCTCTGTATCTAAAGGAAAACAGAACTCAAGTTCATTAAACAGCAATGATCAAACTATTGTAATTACTTCTATTGTTTCCATTGCACTTGTCACATTTTGGGGAGACAGAGTTCACCTTTGAGGAACCTGAATTTAGATGCTTCTGTGTTGCAGTAATTAGTGATTTCTAGCTTCATTTGTAAAAGGCTTGCTGGCCGTGGGAGGAAAAATGCCTTAAAATTTTATTTTTGAAGTTGCGTTACTGTTCACAGGAAATCAAATTCAGATACAACAGATAAAATTATCGCAGGGATAATTCCTTCTGATGTGATTACTTGAATTTAGCACATTTTAGACCTACTGTCCACATTTATGGAACATTTACTTACATGAATAGTCCCATAGGCTGTTTTGTCTGAGCTGCTGCAGGAGGATGCCTCAGGTTTTCCACCTCTCCCTCCACATACCTGGACAGAAGCATTGGCAGCAGATTCCTGGTTTTGTACCTCATGCTCACTTAGCACTTACTAAAGGCATTTTGCAATCCTGCACCATCATTTTATAAGATTTGGAGCTCACCTTGAAACATGTAATTTCTCACTGGCATGCCCTAGCTACATTGACAGCAGAGGGAAAGTTGATAAATGTGTGGTCCACAGTCTGGGCTCAGTTTCAGACCTTACACATGCCAGTCTTTTCCTGCTCTTTCTCTAAGGTTTAGTTGTGCCTGTAAAGCACGTGGAAGCAGAGTTGCACATTGTTTTTTGTTGGGTTCTTTTTTTCCTGTGAGATCAACTGTTGTGAACCGAAGTGTTCCTGTGCAGAGCAGGACCATGCACTGTCCTTCTCAGACTCCAGAAGGGCCACATAGTGGTATGTCCTACAGCCATCTTCCCCCATTTACCTCCTATTTGGCCCAGGTGCTAAATGCCCTTTTCTTTTGCCAGGCCCATAATGACCAAAGTGATTATGGTGAAAGGAAATGGTAGTTTCCCTTTTTTTCAGGAAACAACACACATTGTCAAATGTTACGTATTTTACTCTTGTTTTGAACTCCACATCTTCATTACACAGTTTAAAAATATTTTTCAGGAAAGAAAAAGCTAACAGTGATCTTCCAAGGATGAGGAAAAGAAAAACAGATTATCTCCTTTGTGGTCCTTTGGATGCTGCTCAAGACACTGCAGAGACCATGCCACTTGGCGTAGCTTTCAACACACTTGCCAGGGGTCTGGGATTTTCTTGCATGGGCTACAAGTGGAAGAATTTGATAGCAAGTGAATGCAAGAAGAACTCTTTCCACTTTTTCTGGCTTTCCAGAAAGATTCTTGAGATTAACTGTTGCCCGGACCAACAGCAACTGGCCTTAAGCAATACTGTTGGACTGAAAAAACACAGGCATGTACTTGCAAGTGAAGGTGAAGGTCTGCTGGCCTCTGTGCTCAGGCAGCTGGCCTGAACTGAACAACACACAGCAAGAAGTCACTTTTTAAAGGAAAATTATTCTGAATAACAGCACTGCATTCACCCCCTCTGTCCTCCTTATAAAACCGAAGCCTCAGAAAAAGTTTTTTTAAAACTCAAGTCTCCGGAGCATGTTAAGACTGGTCTTTATTTGGACTATGAAGATTGCATAATCAGCAGCTTTGCCTCAAGAATCTAACTTGTGGTACAATGGAAAATTAGGGTGTCCAATGCAGTCACATTAATTAAATACATTGTTATCTAATCTACTCTGCTAACCTGTTCGATTTTCCACCAAAACCAGTGTTGCCAGATATGACAGAAAGAATCTCTGGGTAAGTAAACTTAATTGTTCTGCAGAAATGTATGGGTAGCTCAGGTGTCTCCACAGCACTTTGCAGTACTAACATATGTTTTGCCAACAATAAAGATATTTTTTTTCCCAGAGGGCTTACTAAATTTGATGTTTTTTTCTGTAGGAATGCCAGATTTTTGAGTCCAATGTGAGAAACATAAATTTCATCTGAAATAACAGTATATTGCTACCCCTTTAGCATTAGAGAGAAGTTGAAGTGATTTAATTTCTAACTTTCAAAATTTCAAATTTTTCTATTTTGAAAATTCATCCTTAAGAACCCAGCCAACGTGTTTACTATTTCTTAGGTCATAATATTTGTAAGGTGTGTCTTTTTTTTTTTTTCTTTTCTGTTTCTTTCCCCTTGGTGGTATTGTTTGTAAGGTTAGGTGGTAAAACTGATTAACTATCAATTGTACAGTACATATGTACTGTTATGTGTATACATTCTTGTATGTACATATTGTCCATTGCTTTCTTTGTTAGAAGGAAGAAGATGGTTAGGGAAGAAACCTGGCTGGTTGCCTTGCCTTCAGTGTCCTTTACTGAGTCAGGGTTGGGAGAAATTACACTTTCCTAAGATTAAAATAACATGCTCAAGTGGGGTAAGTTTTGTATTAAATGGTAGAACAAGGAATTTGTTAAGAGACTTGCAGGCTTCCGGGAGGAAAAAAGAATATATTTGTACTAGGGAAAGGAACCTGAGTCACCTTCAGAAGTAATGAAGAGGAGACTTTCCCAGGGAGAAAAAGGACCCCATCT
This sequence comes from Falco rusticolus, assembly GCF_015220075.1. Classification (NCBI taxonomy): domain Eukaryota; kingdom Metazoa; phylum Chordata; class Aves; order Falconiformes; family Falconidae; genus Falco; species Falco rusticolus. The sequence goes on along the minus strand of NC_051188.1, from coordinate 49,818,133 downwards.
GGAATTTATTACAATACAAGAAGCTATTAAAATTGCTGAACAGAAAAGATGAGCAGGGACAAGGATGCAGCAATCAGACACCTTTTAATATTAAGCCTGTGTCATCCTGCAGGTTTGAGGTTCTGGTTTTTAAGAGTTAATATGGTATAGTATCATAAATTAATAAATCTACAAATGGGGATTAAAGCTCTGGCTAATTCATGAGCCTATTTCTGATAAATGTCACAGTGATGAATGTAGAAACAAGGGAAAAATACTATAATGAACCACAACTTTTTTTTACTTTATTAAAAATATCTAGACAATCAGATAAAGGTGGTTTTACCTGTTCCAATTAAAAACTAGAAGCATTCTGGTGCACTTACTTGCTGCTAATTCATCTAGTTAATCTGTGTCTTACTTAACATGCTATCCCACCCTTAGAAATTATTTTCCTGATAGTCATTTAAGCCCAGCTTCTTGTAGCTCATTGAAATGCTTACCATTCCTGCTTTCTCAAGGCTGCAGCGACAAAACGTTTAGTACCCAAGACTTCTTCAGAAAAAACAACCAGCAATCTTCTCTTTTTCCTACCGTTCTAATTGCTCGTTTTCTTTGTTTAAAGGCACAGCAAGGCCAAGTGAGTTACTGTTCCCAAATATTTTGTTAGTTCAAAGCTGACGAACACATCCAGGCAAATAACTACGTATTTACTTGGTCCCTTATGTAACAACATTTCCTATTTTCATTTTTGCAGCTGTATTTATCTCTTTTACTATTCAACTGCAAAATAAATAAATTTCTGTAGAATGATGATCCATGAGGAGTTTGGTATGTGATAATGTGACAAAAGTGTCACTGAAGTTTAAGGAAAAGTGCAAATGTCAGTGATGTGTAAAGATTTAGTTTAAGTCTCTGGTGGTTCATGTCCTTTCTCTGAACTTCCTAACAACTGCTAGTTTCTGGACTTGGACATCAAATATACTTAAGCTAATCTTTGAAATTTGAATTATTGCATTCATTAATTTTCCCTTCTTTAAATCTTCCTTCAGAAAAAAACAAAAGGCAAGTAGAATTGAAATTAATTGTTGATTTGTGTTTTTTGGTTGTGATTTTTTTGGTTTTTGTTTTTTTTTTTTTTTAAATTTAAGTAGAAATTGATGATAAATTGCTGAAGTTTCTATATGATCAGAGTTGGGAAAAATATCATATAATCTTGCAACCACTTACACTGAATTATTTTCCCCATAGTATCTCAGTGTAATACCTCAGTTTTGAAATGGGAAGGTTAAATATAGAGTAGAATGGGGGAGGGATTTTTTTTTATTGTCTCTGAAACAACCAGAGGAAATATCAGTGCTAAGAATGGCTATTCTTTGAAGGAAATATGAATGTAGTTAAGAATAAAAATAAGAGCAAAAGTTCATTTAACAAAGCCAGGTTGTCTTTTAACTGTAATGGTCCAGAAATATTTTGAATCAGTTGTCCAATTTTGAGAATCATTTGAGTTATGCATGAGAATGAAATATTTTCTTCTTTTTTTCTTTTACTGACAAAAAAGTAGAGATTTAGTAAGCTTCTTAAAACACTGTGCTTTTTTTCAGCTTTGAACAATATAGTCACTTTTCTAAGCTGTTTTTCTGGCATGATGAATGGAGTGATACAGTATTTGGTTGTGGGGGAAGAAGTGTGAAAAGTACTTTGTCACTCTATTTTCCTATTCTAAGCAACATTTAACTTAAAGCATTAAGGACTCTTTTTGCTCTTCAATTCAGTGGGAGTTTGCTCATTGATTTTATAAGAGAGGAATAAGTCACTAAAGTAGGTGCTTTCAGTGTCTTTCAGTAATGCATTTTGTCAGTTTTATTACCTCCTGAATCTTGTATTGTCACTTTAAATCTGAGTAATCTGTATCATAAGTGACATAAAACTTTGCTATATGAAGTCTGCCATTTTGAATTTATCATCTAAGTTGGCAATTCAGCTGGAACTGCTGCAGGGGCTGAAAGCACATTTTGTGACCTTTGCTTCTCACCTTGGCCACTGCCCTGTATGCAAGCTGCACATCCCAGTACCCTGCCCTGCTAAATCAGTTTCTCATCTTTTGGAAGAGACTCCAGTGCCACAGGGAGCTGTCATTACTACTGTATCTCTGTTTTGTTCAAGCAGAGATGGAATAGCCATAGCCATCTTGCTCTGTATGGACATTTTTACATTTTTCATTAGTAGAAATCTACCTCATCAGAAAATATCCTTCAAGGAGTGTCACATAGACATTGCAACTAGATAGAAGAAGTGAATTTTAATTTTGGAAATGAATCTGTAATTATAACTTACAAAACTTTAACAGGTACTGAAGGAAAAGGTAACCTGAAAACAAATATCCTTATTTGTATACATGATGATGTCCTGACTTTACTTATTTCTATATATCCTGTATTAAATAAAAAGTGAAACATACTGTAGTTGTAGGCTGGCAGGGCTTGATGATGCAATAGTATAATCTAGGGCAATTTACAAGCAGTCATCTCAAGAAAATATGTCAATACTACAAATCTGTACATACAAACTTTTTAATAGCTCTAAATTTTGGTATCTTGTATTTTGCAAACTTATAAATAGCAGATAGTTAATGGCTACATATTAAACATGTAAATGCCCCTCAACATAAAATAAAAGCTTATCAATGTAATTTTCAGAAATAAGGATCTTAATTCCCTTGAAAAAATATATCTTTCTTGTGGTTTTATTATTACTGTCTTGCTGAGAGAGTCAGTAAGGGTTAATCCAATCTCAGTTCGCCTTGGACTGAAGGTTTCAGTCAGGCCAGTAGACTGTACTCAAAGCAACAATGGGGATTTTCATTTCTTTGAAGTATTTCTGCAGTGATCAGGTATCAGGAAACATTCTATTATGGACTATGAGGGGAAAGACTGAGCTGGAGAGGTAAAGATTAAGTCTTTAGGTTAGGAAGCAAAGGACTGGGAAGTAGATGAAGGAGAGTCTCTGGAGGGGAGATGCTACAGCTCAGTTGCACTCCCTTCTGTTCCCATCTCAAATGTATACACTTAGCTATGCAGTAAAGTGAAGTCAGTTCCACAGTGGATTGAGAGATGTTCCCATCTGCATTGATTCTTTACGGAATGTAGTATTTTTAATTTATTATTTGAAATTACTGGACACTGTTTCATTAATCTTCAGTTACCGAATAAATACAAATTTGATACATTCTTACTGGTTAGCAGTATTCATTCTGTGTTTAAGATGTTGCACATGAAAGGAATTTAGTCTTGCCAAGAAAGATATGAAAATATTCTATTAAAGGGCTGAAGGCTGATGCATATGCTACAGAAATAGAGCAGGAACTGTGAAGTAAAATAGTACATTTGAAACCAGCAGTAATATCAGGAGTGATACGCTCTTTGAACAATCAACGGGTCTTGCATCTTACGTCCACGTTGTGTTCTCTTTTTTCTTCCAGTGTCGTAAGAGCCTGGTCTTCTGAGAAAACATACACTAGGGGAAAATGCAACTGCCAAAGAAAACTAGGTACTGTAAACCAAAGATGTTGATACAATCTTAACAGAATTGACAAGAATTGCCTGTTGATTTACAGCTGGCTTTCTTTTGCTTTTCTCTTAAAAAACCAAATCATTCTTCAAGAAGCAGACTAAAAAAAAAAAAAAAAAAAAAATGCCTTAGTACATTTTGCAAAGAACTTTAAGAACATAGCTGGTAAAAACCACATTAGCTGTTGCTGTTTTCTAATTACCTAAAGTGAGCTCCAAAATCCATAAACACATCACACTACGATTCTGAGGTCTTTAGTGTTTTCACTGAGATGTATGCTCATGGGTACTTTACTAAATGCTGTTAACAGTTTAATACTGCAAAAGTGATGTAAAAATACTTAAAGAAAAATTATTTTACTTACTGCATACCTATTATACAATGTGATTCCCCACATAAGGGACTTGTGTGATCCAGTGGCTCTTTACCGACACCATAATGAGTGGCAATGATAATTACATTTCTGAGAGATAATTTATTAATTTGGGCAGGTCTATTGATTTTTATGTGGTACTAATCTTTTTGTTTGCTTTTATTTGTCTTTGATATCTGACAACTTCAGAAATATTGTGATACAGGTTCTGTAGTATATGGCAAGGAAGAGAAAACTCATCTCAGGATTATTGACAAGGTAGAGAAAATATGCCACCCTTGAATTTTCTGAATTGGGCAATAGACTTCCCCTCTGCAGTCAGCTAGAGTTTGCCTTTCTCTTATCAAGCCTGGATATCCTGCCTGTGATCTTTTGTTACAGCTCCTCTCCCTCCTGCTCCCTTTTGCCGTTATCAGACATCTGTCCATCTGTTATGAGTGCTCCTGCAATGGCATGAGGAGGGTGCTCTCATCTGTCCTCACTACACTTTCATAGCTTCCCCTGGGATCAAAATTGGCACTGCTACAATATTAATGAAAGGAGTTGAATAGTTTATTATTGTTTATCACTGTAAAGAGAAAGGCTCAGATTTATATTAATCACTTGCTCCTAGGACATGGAGCATGATGGGAAGAACTGGTGATTTGTGCGGCTCTGAATTGTTCTGTCTGTCTCTCTGACCTTTTTGAATTGAAATTTTATGGACCTCAGCAGTTTGCTCTATAAGCCTTATAGAGATTTAACAGCTTATGTATTTTACTCTTTCTTTCAGGATAATTATAATTGTGTGACCCAGTCACAGCAAATGCTGTTACAAAAACAAAGACTTTAATAACCTTGGTGTTACGCATATTTTGAAAGACAGGAACAAGCATTCCAAAACTAAGGTCCAAATTGCTTCCACTTCATTTTAATGTCTACATTGCCATTTCAGTATGGATTGCTTGAAAACAAGAATTCTATTTTCAAAAAGGAAATTATTATATTAAATTTTTTGGGTTTGCAATACATCAAAAAGGCACTTTGAGAAACAGTATTGTGAACAGTTAATAGAATCATAGAAACATTTAGGTTGGAAAAGACCTTTGAGATCATCATGTCCAACCATTAACCCAGGAGTGCCAAGTCCATCACTAAACCATGTCCCTGAGCGCCACATCTACATATTTTTCAAACACCTCAGGGATGGTGATTCCACCAACTCCCTGGCCATCCTGTTTCAATGCTTGACCACCCTTTCTGTGAAGAAATGTTTCCTAATATCCAATCTAAACCTCTCCTGGTGTAACTTGAGGCCATATCCTCTTGTCCTGTCACTACTTATCTGGGAGAAGAGACCTAAACCCACCTGCCTACAACCTCCTTTCAGGTAGTTGTAGAGACCAGTTAAGGTCCTCCCTGAGCCTCCTCCTCCCCAGACTAAACAATGCCAGTACCCTCAGCCGCTCCTTATAAGACTTGGGTTCTAGACCCTTCACCAGCTTCATTGCTGTTCTCTGGACACAGTCCCTCTTGAAGTGAGGGGCCCAAAACAAACACAGTATTCAATGTTGATACATTGGCCTCACCAGTGCTGAGTACAGGGGGATGATCACTTCCCTAGTCCTGCTGGCCACACTGTTTCTGATACAAGCCAGGATACTGCTGTCTTTTTTGGCCACCTGGGCACACTGCTGGCTCATGTTCAGCTGGCTGTCAACCAGCATCCCCAGGTCCTTTCCCACCAGCCAGCTCTCCAGCCACTTGTCCCCAAGCCTGTAGTGTTGTGTGGGGTCGTTGTGACCCAAGGGCAGGACTCAGCAATTCTTCTTGTTGAATGTCATACAATTGGCCTTGGCCCATGGCTCCAGCCTGTCCAGATCCCTCTGCAGAGCCTTCCTATCCTGAAGCAGATCAACACTCCCCCCCAGTTTGGTGTCATGTGCAGACTTACTGCGGGTACACATGATCCCCTCATCCAAATTGTTGATATTAAACAGAACTAGCCCTAATACTGAGCCCTGGGGAACACTACTTGTGACCATCTGGCAGTTGGATGTAACTCCATTCACTACCACCCTTTGGGCTCAACTGTCTAGTTAGCTTTTTACCCACTGTAAGGTACAAGCATCCAAGCCATGAGTAGCCAGTTTCTCCAGGAGAATGCTGTGGGTGATGCTGTCAAAGGCTTTACTAAGGTCTAGGTAGTTAACATCCACAGCCTTTCCCTCATCCACTAGGTGGGTCATCTTGCAGCAGGAGATCAGGTTCATCAAGCAGGACCTGCCTTTCATAAACACATGCTGGCTGGGCCTGACTGATCCCCCAGATGTCCTGCAAGTGCTGCATGATGATGCTCAGGATGATTTGCTCCATAACATTCCCCTGCACCAAGATCAGGCTGACAGGCCTGTAGTTTCCTAGATCCTCCTTCCTGCCCTTCTTGTAGATGGGTGTCACAATGGCTAACCCCCAGTCTTCTGGGAACGCCCCAGTTAGCCACGACTGTTGATAAATGATGGAGGGAGGCTTGGCTAGCTCTTCTGCTGTCTCCCTTAGTGGCCTTGGGTGGATTCCATCCAACCCTGTAGACTTGTGTGTAAGTGGAGCAGCAGGTCACTAACTGTTTCCTCCTGGACTTTCCTGTGGGGACTTAATTCTGCTCTCCATCCATGCCTTCCAGCTCAGGGGGCTGAGTACTCTGAGGGTAACTGGTCTTACTATTAAAGACTGAGGCAAAGAAGGCATTAAGTACCTCAGTTTATTCCTCATCCTATGTTCCCCACCCCCCAACATCCAATAAAGGATGCAGATAATTCTTGACCCTCCTTTTGTTTCTAATGTATTTGTAAAAACATTTTTTTGTTATCTTTTACAAGTGGCCAGCCTGAGTTCTAGCTGGGCTTTTGTCTTTCTAATCTCACTGCATAACCTCACAATGTCTTTATAGTGCTCCTGAGTTGCCTGCCCCTTCTTCCAAATGTGTTAAACTCTTTTCTGTGAGTTCCAGCCAAAGCTCTCTGTTCAGTCAGGCTTGTCTTCTTTCCCAGCAGCTCATCTTTTGGTACACAGGGACAGCCCGCTCTTGTGCTTTTAAGATTTCCTTATTGAAGAATGTCCAGCCTTCCTGGACCCTTGGACCTTCAGGTCTGTCTCCCAAGAGACTCTGTTGACCAGGCTCTTAAATAGGACAAAGCTGGTCCTCTGGAAGTCTAAGGCAGTGATTCTTCTGACACTCCTCCTTACTTCTCTGAGAATAGAAAACTCTTACTGTCTTGTGACTGCTATACCCAAGACATCCTCTGACCACCACATCATGCGTCAGTCCTTCCCTGTTCGTAAACAGCAGGTCCACTATAGCACAAGGGTTATTAATAGCATGAGGGTTAGAGCACTCAGCTGGCATACAGAATAAACTGACCTATGTCTCTCTTTTGCATGATTTGGTAGAGGTGTTTAAGACCAGCTGAGGGCTTAGCAGGAGTTTAAAAAGCCTTTTGACTTTTTTAACCTTAAACCCAACATTTATCGACTGAACGTATGCAGCTCATTTAATCCCAGTTTTGCAGATTTCTCTACTTTCTCTAGGTACTTCTATTCCAGACACTTCTGGCCAGCCTGCCAAGAAAGCAGATGTGGTACATGGCCTCTTAAAGCAAGAAACACTGACAGCACACAGCAACTACAGTTCCTGTACCTAGCTGCAGGTGCAAACTCCTGTGTTGGCCTTGTTCTTGTTGTGTGATGTAACTCAAAGCAGGGGAGTATAACCATACAGTTGGCAGCTGTGCCTGATTCAGCATGACTCCTGCAAAGTTTGGGTGACAGCCTACATAAAATTTACCCAGCTGCTGTGAAACAAGCCTTGTCCCTGAATCAGAAAGATTTACATTGACTTTTGGGTTCCCTTCTATCCTAGGTAAGCATATACTAGTTTCAAGCAGTAGTTCTGCCTGGGACAATTCTACAAAAATGCAAAAGGGAAATGACAGTTCATGCTGAAATCCTGTAAACATTTAGCTTCTGTTACTGAACACTGAGCTATATGAAAAAAATAAGTCTTGAGGCTGTATTTTTTTGATGGTATATTTTTAAATTTGCTTAAAGCCTGGAAAACAAGAAGACTATATCTGTACTCACATTATTTTTGACAAATATCTTTTGGAAAGAGGCTTTTACATCACATGTAACAATTGTAAACTTGCTACTTTTTCTTGATTTGTATTTCTTTGGTTTAGGGTCAAAAAGAAATATTTTGTGTAGAAACAAAATACAAAACCTAAAAGTTATAATTTCACTAGAGGGCAGAAAATACCTGAGGTTTGTCATCTACAGAATCATGTTTGAGTTTATTTGACATAAGCGTTCTAAAACAGCTGTACACCGAGCTGTCTAACCTCTGAATCATCATACACCAGGCAAATCAATAATACTTCATGGTAGTCACTGTTCAAAGAAAGAACACTGTGATGGAAATGCCTTCACTTAGACAGTCATGTACTGTAGGTGTACCCAGTGAGTAATAATGCTTTCCAAGGAAGTAATCATGAAAAAATAATTCATTATTTCTCTCCTCAGTTCTCCTGGGAGTGAGACACAAAAGGGGAGCGAGGAGAAAGAAAGACAACAAATCAAACTTTCACCTTCAAAAGCAACTTTAAAACTTTCTTGTTTGCATTTTAGTATCTGTGATCAAATCTTAAAAGTTATTTTCATTTATAGACAGATATTTTGGGTAAAATTCAATGCTTAATGAACATTATTGGAAAAACTGACGTATAAAGCTAGTATTTCTGAAATTTTTTTTTTCACATTAAAACCATTAAATTTTTTTAAAACTAACAGATATTTACAAATTTTTGTATCACTCCCAGAAAGTGTCTATATTTACACATTAATTTCACTGCATAATAAAAGAAAGATTCTGTATATGAATATAACATAATAATATTATACTACAATGAAATATAATACACAAAACAAAGATACTGCATACTGAAATTACTTTCTAGCTTATAGGGTCTTTTTATCATTTTAATGAAGCCCTTCCTTATACAGCTTTAATTTTTAAGTCTGCAAAAGACACAAAAAAGAAATTGCACACTGTTTTAATTTATGTTTACATAACTCAATTTCAAACTTAATTGGTAAGTCAGGTGAGAACTCATAAAACCAGCAACCCTTTGTAAGTTCACATGTCTCTTGTGGAGTAAGAATAGTCAAACACAGCATGATCTTGACTTTCAGAATCATTGTGTTTTTTCTGTGACATTTCATTGAATTAAAGAACATTGAACTGCTTGAGAACTTTAAAAAGTATATGAATAGGCCCTAAATACTTGTGAATGTATTGATACAAATAGTGCACATAGTGCCAGGCTATTAAGCTGAAGGAAAAACTGCTCTTTTTTACAGCAATATTGCACATTTTTTAGGGTCAACATTTTTTTTGTTTTGGATTCATTGCTTTTTCTGCTTAAGCTGAAACTTCAAAAGTAAAGAAACAAAAAAAGATTAATGTAGTTATTAAAAACTGCTGACCAGACCGTGGAAAATTGTTGCCTGTAAATATTCTTGAGGAAATAGGCAAATCCTAATTATTAATGTTATCCCCCACAGAAACCTTAAAAAAGACACTTGTTTGGCATTGCAGGGAACTTCATAGTGGCAAGATAAATGATAATTTTGCTCAGCTTGGTATGAATGTCAGTCTTCAATGGCAAATTAACTTCTATCTGAAAAAGCTAAAAATACATGGAATATGCAACAAGTGAGAATACACTTGAATTTGATTTTTTGCAATTATGGTTTTACGTGAGTCACACTTTCCAGAAAATGAGTTCTGTAGTAGCTGTAATAGCTGTTCAGTGAAGTCCCCGAAATGGCAAACACCACATTAATCCTTCTGATTTTAAAAGCATGGGATGGAAATAATTTCACATAACTTTGTATCCCTGAGATTTAATGCCTACATTTAATTCAGTTAACCTAACTCCCTTTTGAGGCAACAGAGCTATGCTGATTTGCAAACAGCAAGTACATGATCTTATTACCCTTGATAAATTTTGATATTCAAGGTAACTATAGGATTGACATTAATTTGTATATGAAGTAAGGATGGGCTGTAACTTGCATAAACACCAAATACATAACATTTTGGAGTCTTAGTCTAAGTCACTTTACCTAGAAAAGGGTGAAGAACAATTCATATCTGCACCTCCAGGGAGAGGTTCGTTTGATGTGTCCTGAAGCATGCAACTAAGGTGACATGAGTTGTCTTCAGGAAGTGGGCATTTCTTTCTGTAAAAGGATTGTAAGATAATTAGGTTGGATTTTGATATCTAACTTCAAACCCATGTTGAATCATTATCACTTACTGATTCTATAGTTACTTGTATGAGAAAACAGTGGTGCAAGGACAGTAACATCTTATAGTTCCTTCTAAATGTAGCTTTGTCTACAATCCACGTGATACCCAGATACATATTTATTTAGGAAAGCAAACAGATGGCTTCAAAAATGTAATTAAGTAGAAAGCCCTCATATCCCATTTAAACTAAACTGTGCAGGAAGTCAGCTACAGCATTTGCTTCTTGGTACATACAAGCTAAGCATTGTGGCTTTATTTTTTTTTCTTTTTTTCTTTCTTCACTTTGCCTGCTGAGACTAACAGGCTTTACTATATTTCCCATACTCTGAATAAATTTTTTACCTCACTTTTTTGAAAATTATGTAACACACCTTTTATTTATTATTATCTTTTATTAACCAATTTCGTCAGTATTCTTCATTTATTTCACACTACTTATATGATGTGAAGCTGCTCTCACTAAGCTATTGCATTGCAATTACACTGAGTCTAGCTGAAAGACAGTCAATTTTCTTCATAAGCAGCCCATATGGGTCTGTGTTTTGGATCTGTGAATAAACCAGTGTTGATAACAGACAGGTGTTTTAGTTATTGCTGAACACTGAACATCATCAAGGACTTCTCTGTTTCTCACTCTACCCTGCAGCAAGTAGGCTGAGGTTGGCCAAGTTGCTGGGAGGGGAAACAGCTGGGACAGCTGACCCCAACTGACCAAAGGGATATTCCATACTATATAGCAAAATGTTCAGCAAAAAAGTCTTGTGGACAGTGGGCAGGACACCTTCCAAGTTAGACGTTGCTCAGAGACTGGACAGGCGTTGGTCTGCTCATGGGAGGTGTTGAGTGACTGTTTTTGTATTACTTGGTTTTTTTGTTACTCCACCCCCCTTCACTTATTAAAATGAATTAATCTTAACCTATAAGATTTTTCTCACTTTTGTTCTTCCAGTTCTCTTCAACATCCCCCGGGGGGCAGGGGTGTGTATGGGCATGGTGGAGTGACTGAGCGAGCAGCTCGTGGGTGCTTTATTGCTTGCTAGGGTCAACCCACCACAGAATTTTTAGATATTCAAAACAAAATGTCAGGAAGCTTAAATACTGACTGAAAGAAAATTGCATCTCTCTCCACACATTTTCCACTGTTAATAATTGTCCTGAAGAAAGCTATTCAAAAGTTTATCAACTTTTATCAACTGCAAATAAACAAAGTACCAAACCTTCACATAAAGTTTATGGATAGGAACAGTTGCCTTGTTAATTTTAGTGTCCTAGTTTCAGCATTGCATAAGTCTCCTTCAAAATATTCAGCTTCAGAGCTTCTATCTTTCACTCTATTCAGCAGCAATTTAACCAATTTAGAGATAATAGCAAAAAGAAAATAATATTTTGCCTTTTTACTAGTTGCTATAAAGTCCTCAAAAGTTATATTCTATATATATAAAAAAGTCTAACTAGCTCCTCAATGTGAATCTCATTACTTCGCTGTTTTAAGGCAGTAGCTTCTTTTAATAATTATGTTAAATATACATTACAAGAAGCTGTCCTACATAATTTTTGACTAAAATGTGATAACATGCTCAGTAATATTATTAGAAATTAGCATAGGCCATTGACTGTAAATCCAATTAATAAAATTTACCTCTGCTGTGCATTTTTTTGTTCTATGTGCATTTGTATAAAAGTATAGCTGAATCATGTGATAATCTGTGTACACTTGTGACAGGACCCTAAGTCTGTCCCAAGTTTGAGGCAAATCTGCCTAGATTTTGTCCTTTTATGAACAACCCCGTTTCGATTCTGAAAGGCTTTAAACTCAGAATGTTATGGAGAGGGGTGAATAAAAATTATGAAACCTTTTCCTCTTTAGGAAGAGAAAACTGAATGGGACCAGAAAACATAAAATATAAATAACAACAACAACAACAACAATAATAATAACATGGAAATTAGCTTAAAATTGTAATTCATAATTATAATTGTGAATTTAATACTATAATTACAATTGAAAGATTCAACATTAAAATTTATTTTAAAATACATTTAAATATTAAAATAAATTCAGTTTGGTTTAATCTTAGTTTTTAATAGGTCATATATTTAACTATCATTACAACTGTAGGAGGGAAGGTGTGGGTGATTTATAATTAAGCTAGAGTGAAGTGTTTACTGTAGGAATATGTTCAAACATGCTGTAACTGTAAAGTCTCAAGTGTGTCTTGTTTTCAGATGGAATGGGCTGATATGTATTGAAGATGAGCACTCTGGTTTGGTTCCAATAATTTTCTTTTTTTTTTAATTACCACTATTTTAGTGAAGCCAGGTTCTCTGTGCTACTCTTTAGCTTGCTACTATTCTTATCGGAGGTCTCTGCCATATGGTCTCACCTTTTTGAGTTCCTTCTATACAATTAACCCAGAACAATTTAGAGCTATGCAAATCCATTTGCCCCGGGGCAAAATCTTTAGAGATGGTGACTGTACACAGTCTTATATCACCTGCTGTTTCATTCTAAATCTGAGGTGAAAAAGTTGGTTGACTTTTACAGAAGATTGAGAATATTATGCAGTTTAAGAAGAGATGAGATAAATTCCTTTATGTTTTGCTTCTCCTCAGCAACAGCCACAGCACCTCCTGAAAATAAAGATACAAGTGGACAGAAAATTGTGCTTTTAGACTGAGGGACAATTAGTGCCTAAATATAAAGCAGGCTAAAACAAGACTAGTTCAGCAATTAGGACTGAAAATTCAACAGAGGTTACCTAATTATCAACTGAAATCGTCTGCCCACTCAATAGACAGAAATCCTGAGAAAACTGAGTATTTGTGATAGTAAAACTCTAACATCTTCAATTTTAGCAAAAGCAACTCTAAACTCGGATAACGAGCTAAATAAATCTCAAATTTTTAACAACTGGAGCAGAGAAATAATAGGATTAGCATTAAAGCCTTTATAGCTAAGATACTGAGCAATTTTTTACTTCATTTTACTTATTACTATACCTCCTACTATTTTCTTTACTCATTTGCTCTAAAAAGTTCCATAGTTGAGGCACAAAAAAGATTAGGTATGTATATCAGAAAATATCACTTTCTTTTTCTCGCAGAGTATGCCCACATATATTCTCTGCTGTCACCAGTTCACTGAGAATATTTGAGAGGCCAATGTCCTTGTTTTGGGGTATTTGTTTGTTTACATGTGTATTTGTATCCTGCAGTATGAATAAAACTCATTAACTGCATTTGAGAATGAAGTCATCAGATCTTTGAAAACCCTTGCAATGCACTTCTCAGCAGTGGAGGGTCCTGCAAATTTATCAGAAATAATACTCTACTTTCAATTAACAGATCAAACACTACCTAAAATAGCAAGCTAAGTCTCTCAAGAGACAATCAGAGCAGTCAGCATTGCTCCTGAAGTCAACAGAACTTTTATCCATAATGGTAATCCTTCCCTGTGTAGATGACAACAGTAAGAGCCCCTGTAGCAAGTGAAAAAGCTTGCCAGAAACCCTAGCAAATATGAAGAACACACATTTGGCATCCTTTCATAAAGATCACTTTTACACAGGTTGAAAATTGTATATATTGAAAAAGTTAAATTGCAGACCTGCACAATTTCTTTCACACAAGAAAGAATTACATGTCATAGTTTTTATGTATATGCTACTTAATGCAAAACTTGGAAAGTGTTCAGACAACACAATAACGAGACAGATTATAAGAATTTTCTGTTTGTAGGAAAAGAAAGTATCGCAACTATTTCCTTGAACAATCTAAATTATTAGACAATATAAAATAAACTTTTGACCATCTATTTTGCACCAAGAGGTAGTGGGGCTTTTTAATACCAGGAAGAAAGGCAAACAGATTTTGTAAAGTATCATTTAAAATACTACTTATTATAGCTAACGCTATAAAGATAAAAAGTAATATAAACATTCTTTCCTCTCTTTAGATGGTGGGAACCCTGAAATATGTACCATTGAACAGGTCTCCAATCCAATGCATGAAAACCCCATCTGCAGAAAGGGTCACCCTATTTTGATTATATGAGCTATTACAAGATTTTCTTTCAAGAAAACAACCCTATTCATCATTTCTGCTACCATAGAGAAGGGTTGTTCTCATAAGAACTTCTTGCTGCACTTTTAGGTAATGGCAAGGCCACACAGGTAGCACAATTGCGAATACCAAGTGGGACCTGCCTGCAGCTCCTCTGTTACAATAAGCTAGTTAATTTTATTCTGCAAACGATATGCTCAGCACAGCAAAGTCCTGAAAGCCAATCTGTACATCCAGCACAACACAGAAGCGGATGGCACAGGCCTGGACCAACTAGCTGTTTTGTGGATTACTAGCTTTTTGATGTACAACGGTCTTCCAGTGAGGATCACTGCAACATCTCCCTTGTACTAAAGGTTTATCTCTATATAATGAAAGAAATTCTGCGTGGTTTTTGCTTTACTTTGTCTTGGAGAACATGACATTTTTGAGAAGATTGTTTTCTACTCAGCCTATGATGTCTCCAAATCTCATGACTTAACAGTGTGTGTTAAAAGAAAAGGCACAGGATTTATTTCATCTAGCTCTACTAATCAAAAAGCTAAAATCTATGTCCTTTCCTTCCCCTTATCGACAATACGAAGGGATAGGCACCCCTTCATAGGCTATCCTCAGACAGCTCACGCATGGTAAGTAACTTTTGGAATATTCTTTATTCTCACTGATTTATAGGGGACATCAAAATAATTTAGATTATGCACTGAACTTTCAGTTAGTTCCAGTTAGGTGAGATGAATGCTAATGATTACACACAGATTTCTGCATTTAATTTCTTTAAAAATGTAAGAAGCTTTTTTCTATCCTGACTGTCTGAAGACTTCTCATAAATCAAGTTGAGACTGTAAAATTAAAAAGCAAGTAAATAGAGCCTTAAAAAATTGAAAGATCTTTGGATTTTAATAGTTGAAATGAAGAATGTAATGTGGCTGGTGAGTAGTTTTTGTACTCCATGACCTTTGTATAATTCTGAATGTTGAAATTAACTAGGACAAAGAGTTGTTTAACTTGAGTTTTTATTGTCCTTTGAATGAAAAATTCTACTTTTTTCCAGAAGGAGACTGGAGCAAAGTTGAATCTACAGCACAGTGTGCAGGGAACCGGGAGCAGAAAAACTGCATCACTATGTGTACCCAATAAGGATATGTGCTTTTAGGGCACAGAAACTGGCACATTACTTAACAGCACAACAAGCTAATATTGCTCTTAAAATCACAGAATTGAAATAACTGAGACTATGGAAATAAATTTGTTCTTATTTAAACATTATGACAGTGTAACTAAAATAAACACCTTTAAAGCCTCTACTTGGAAAACACCAAATAAATAAAACCTTGATCTAAATATTTGTTTTGCTTCACATAATTATAGAAAAAAGTGACTAACAGCTTTTTGATGAACTTGGACTGTCTAAGTTATGCTTAAATTACATAATTCTGTAATTGTTTATTAGATTTCAAAATTCCTCAGACATGGTTTGAACAAGTTTCTATTATTTTACAGATTTTTAGCTTTACAAAACTGTTTGAGAGAGAGATTACAGACTGGTGATATAGTTCATGGATTCTGTAACAAACTTGATTTACAGCAGCTAAGAATATGACCAAGTAGAAACCTTCTCATTCAGTAACATTAAGATTTGTTTATTTTTTTTTTTTTTTTTGAGTCAGTAAAAAAGGACACGTTAATCTCTTCTCTTCCATACAGAAACAGTCACTACTGGACTGTAATCATACCAGATAAAAAACAAGATGTACTTTACTAAACCAATTTTATAGCAAAGTGTATCTTATCACTAGAGTGCACTTCCTGAAGAAAAAAAGCCCTGCATTGCTCTTTTATTTAATCATGCAACTAAAAGTCTTTAATTAACTTTTAATTTGGGTTCCACTTCCTTTCCAAATGGACTGTCTTTATTACAAAATTTAAGCTGGCTTCATTTGCAAAGTAGTAATAACCTCCTTATGCTTGTTTAGCTATTGCCCGACTCAATACAGTTGTGTTTTTTTTAATAGCATCTGTTACATAACAATTTAAGTCAACAAGATTAAGATGGCCATACTTCAGCAGTATACAAAATCGGTGTCTGAGAGCTGTAAGAACCATGGCACAGTCCTAGGAAGAAGACATTCACAGGACAGAGATGAGAAACACACATGAAAATCTTATTCAGGGCAAGAAGTTATGCATGTTATATATAGGCTTAAGAATTTATGTCCAAGTAATGTTTCAGCAATCTAATAAAAATACAGCAATCTAATAAAAAAGAGAAATATTTACAAACAATTACAATTCCAAAACTCCCTCAGTAAAAGTCAAAATTGAGGGAACATTGACTCAATAAAAACGGTTAACATATACTAACTTCCTATTATGTATCCCTTTCTTCTGATGTTATGATTACTTTTCCACTATCCCAGTGGGTACTAAGGTCAAAAGCATCAGTCATTTTTAGCAAGAAGTGGAGGGCGACAACAACTCATCAGTGTCCTGAGGTTTTTGCAAGAAGAACGTTGTTAATGGTGGTGGGTTCTTTTGCCTTGGTCTTCAATTTTTCTGTTCTCTACATTTTCTCTGGTTAGTTTTACTTGGTTCACACAGGTGCACTCCTGCGTTGATCTGCTTTTGGCCACTGTGATTTGTTTTCACAAACTGGAACCTGTCATCCGCTATCCACATGTTTCCGCACCACATTTAAATCCGGTGTTCCCCTCATGCAGAACGGCTATCTATTACTGCTATATAATTTGAAGAAAATTTAGGCGATAGCTACCTGATTGTTAGACAATTGCTATCACAGGGGAAGCAAGCTAACATCAGCTCAGGACAAGGCAAATACAAGTGAGTCCTGAAAGACAGCACTATCAGGTCAATTTGAAGCCTGAGGCTTTTTGCCAGTAATGACAAAACATCATATTTCCAGGGCTATAGAAAGACTACCCTTTGGCAATCCTGCTGTGCTGTGTACTGATCTGTGCGTGAAATTGGATTCCAGAGCAACCAGAAAATTTGGCCTCACTGACCTTTGTTGCCCTTACCTCCTTCTACAGCTAAAAGAGTTACCAGCCTTTGGGGTAGCATAACCCAATTACATGACCTAATCCTTCACAGAAATGTATAAGCAACTGCAAAAGCCTTTGTAGTATTTTAAAATAAGTAGGATATATTACATAAAAATAATAGTTATTTAAATACTAGATGTGCAGACATGCTCAAGTAATGGTGACATTTGTCACTTAAAATCTTTAGAACTATGAACCCAAAGCATGTCAAAATGAATAATTTCTTCTCAGTTAATTATCAGTCAGACAAAACGTGAAAAAATATTGTCAGTGGTTGTTTATCAACTGCAAAAGAAGACATTTCAGACTGTCTGAAGTAATACATGATTCAATGGAGAAACAGAATGGATTTAAAACTATTTTGGACTCTGCTTTTCTGCTGTCAAAAGAAGCTACTGAAAAAGGGGGGTTATTGTTTTGAAGATGCATGCAGATTTAATGGAATTCCACTGGAAATAGATTCATTTTGGTTTTGAATAATTTTGGTATCTAAAACCTTTCATTTTGATACAATATAAAATATTTTCTTTAGCAAAATTTGTTTATCATTGAATGATTTATGTTCTTACTCTAATTCCCAGTTTTCTGAAACTAAAATCCACAAATACCTATGTACAGGTTATATAATTTTCTGGCTGGGATGAGAAATAAAAACTTTCTATACCTCTGGCCACAGCCCTATAAACCAGCCTTTCACACATGGAAAACACCAAACATTTAACTGACCATGAGTGTTCACTTTATTATTTTCGTTTTAAACTGACTTCCTGTATGAAAAGCTTAATTCTTTTGCAGTCATTTTCAGAAGAACTGAACTTTCTATTACCAGGTATCCCAGACAGCTCCTGACACAATACACATATGAGTATTTCTCCAATGTTTTGCAGTCATTTAGAGCTATTGTTTCTGAGAGCAACTGCCAAGAGTCAGCAATTATCAGGTACTTGTACTTTATATCAGTCATGGGATATATTGGCTAAGAGCTTTATTGCTTCACAAATACAATAAATTTGTTCTCAGTTTTCCCTGAATAGTATCACTGTAAAACCAAAAGTTTTAATTAAGAAATAATGACTAATGTTCAGAGAGTCTGGATAAACATATAATCTATTACAACCATATTTGAGATTGCTTTCCTTAAGAGTTCACAATTAATCAGCTGGGTTCTGACCTACTGTTTTACATAGATGTCTCCAAGGATTTAACTATTAACATTTGCAAAGTGATTTCATTGGCAAGAATCTATATTGTCCTAAAGTAAATTATTCAAGAAAAAATACTCACTCAGAAATAGCTCTGTTAAGGATTAGAATAGCTAGGCTTTCAAGACCCGGGGGGAAGGGGGGGGGGGAAGGGGGGGGGGAGGGCGGGAAGGAAAGACTGAAACAAAAGGTTTTGAAATATTGCTTCAGAAATTTCATTGTTTCACTAAGATACTTCTATCTAAAATATTTTTGTTTGTTCTGTATTTCAAAAACCCTCATTCTTTTTTTAATCTTTGTAAAATATCTTGAATTTTCATTGTTTTGAATAGTGTCATCACACACTTTTCTTCTGAGTTAACAAAGAAAGTGTAATAATCAGTCTATTCATCATTCATAGATTAATCAATATGAGCAAAACTAGTCATAGGTGAAGCAGGCACATAAAATATATCTTTTCCAAATACCACGTGAATATATTTCATTTAAGTCTTTGATTCTTTCTGTGCCTTCTTCTGACAGCTGGAGTAAGTCTTCTCTCATACACTTCAAAATATTTGATATAGAAATAATTATGTACTACACTTAAACTACTGTAGTGATGAAGTGATATTAAAACTGTAGCAATCTTGTTGTACATATAATATCAGTTACCCTTTCATCCAGTGTCCACAGTTTTTAAGTTCAGTTATTTCTCTGTTTGACCATTTCACCTCTAATAACTCCAATATTCAACTGAATTTATTAATAGTTGTGTAAGCAATTGTCATCATCAACATAACTGTCATCATTTTCTATGCAAACCAATAGAATATTGAACAAAAAAATTGAATTAATCTTAATTTTAAAAGATACATGCAGAATTCTTCTGGAAATAAAGCTATGCATTGTGTTTTGTAACCTATGCAAAAAAAATATTTACAAAGCTGACTTCATTCCAGCTGACAAAATAACTGTCTCTGTGTATGCACATGCACATACATATGTCATCTTCTAATACATAGACTACTTTTCTGCAAAATTAATAGAGAGATGGTTTGAAACCAGACGTGAAGACTGACAATATGTGTGCATTCTGGTGCCATACTCCTTTTAGAGCTAGAGGTGGAATGCATTATTCAAAACAGTCTTATCAGTTTTGCAAAGACCTTTCTACAAAGCATCTATTTAAGCAGATTAGCTATTTGGAATACTTTTTCCAATGGAAAGAATTGTCATCATGTTCAGCATTTATGCTACAATTTTACTTAAGGATTATTGATTTGTACTGTGTTCATGTCTTTAAATTAGAAACTGGATGAACTGGTTGAAAAATCCCCAAAGAATTCAGTATGCATTTTTCAGTATTTAAAAATATATTTAATTAATAGGAATGACCTCAGAATGCAGTTAACACACTTTGTGTCGTACCTCTGTTTTTAGAAATGCCTTATAACGATTTGACTATGAAAGAAGTTTGATGCATTTCTTTGCCACTGTAATGATGAAATATTTTATTTCTTAATCCACTTTAGTAATATCTTCCAAATTACATTGAAGGATACTGCATAAGCTCTCTATCTTTAAACCAGTCCAGAGACTACCATGAAGGTACCTCTATTCTTTCCTCTCCTTTCAAGGGTAAATTTGTCTGTTATATTACCTCTGCTTTCCCTTGTACCTTTCTATAGTGCTGGATAGATAATCCCTGCCATGTGGGTCACAAGTGAAATCTCCATGGATTTTGTAATTTTTAGTGCTAGATTGGTATTTATATGTGAAAGACTTCTAAATCCCAGTTTCTTTTTAAAATGTAGCTCTCATATTGCTATAAATATTACCTTAGTAAACCATTAAAATGCATAAATGTCACAAAGTAAGTCCAGAAGATATTAACATAAATAAGATAAGAGTTGTAACATCATCACTGTGCAACATTCCCAATAGGATTAAAAATCAATGTCATAATTTTCACAACATAGAAATAAGTAAAATTGTTTCAAGAATTTTATTATTATTATTATTATTATTGGATGGTGTGTGTAAAGGACCTTTCTGTTTGCTTAGTTTTCTTAAAAAATATATAGCTCAAAGCAGGCATGTCAAATACATTTTCATGTTATGACAAGTCTCCACACAGCTCCTAATTATTTTCCTCTTGGTATTATCTTCCTAATTTGTGTGTTTCTTAAAGAGCATTTTTTAATTGGCTGTTTTCAAGGATGTGTATTGTCATTTGCATTTAGAACAAAACCTCAGATTCATTTAGATAAATAATAATTGTCAATTAGACTGTAACAAATTTTTGAAATCCAGTTCTCCAGTGCATATATCATCTCCTAGGTTAACAATTTTCAGCAGCTTTTACTATCTGGTCTGATATATTGCTTTTTTAAAAAGCTAGTGTTTACCAAACATTTAATTGAACATTTTTGTCAACATGAATTAGATTTCAGGATTTCATATATAACAATGGAATTAAAACAACATGCTTCAGGATTGCAGATTTGGCCTTGTTAAGGGATATGTTTGACATGATTCCATGGGAAACTGCCTTGAAGGGCAAAGGGCCCAGGAGACCTGGTTGATCTTGAGGAACAACATCCTCAATACACCAATGCAACCCGTTCCTTGCAGAAGGTCAGGCAAGTATGGCAGAAGGCCAGCAAGATCTGGACAGCAATTTCCTAACTGAGCTCAAATACAAAAAAGAAACACACAGGAGGTGGAAGCAAGGATGGTAGGAAAAAAAGAGGCCCTGCCTGATTGTGGAATGAAGTTAGGAAAGCCAAAACTCAGATAAAGCAGAATTTATGGAGGAATGCAAGTGGCAACAGCTAGGGTTTCTCTAAGTACATTGCCCATTAAAAAAGGTTAAGAAAAACCTGAACTTGCTTCTCACTGGGGTAGGGGACCCAGTAACAAAGGATGTGAAGGATCGCGTACTTAGAGATTTTTTTTTTCCTGGTTTTAGTGGGGTCCCTGTGGTCAGAGAATTGTATGAAAGCGATGAATGTTAGGACCCTACAGGCACCACCAGCCCTGACTGTCCCTGCCCAGCACTCCCGAGTATCCTCTTACCCTGCCCATGGCCCAGGAACCTATTTCAGCCCCCTTAGGGCCATCAGTCCCTGCTCCATCAACACTGTGGCAGAACCAGTCCCCAGCTTCCCCACAACCCTGCCCTGCCTGCCCCCCACACCCCAGCCTGGCCTCAGCCACCCCTGTCCCCAGGGAGATGCCTGATGCCTGGAATTATATACCACCTAACCTCCACTTCTTTCAAAATATCTCACATTTATTAGCAGTAATTTAAGTATTACATTGTTTTATTCTGTATGTCCATTTCCCCATTGTATTCAAAGTCATGTTGAATCATTACAGTGATAAAACCAAAACTTTGATTTATACATATAGTTAAATGTGATTAGTTCTATTGACTTCATTGGTTGACTTCAAAGTGAGGCTATCTACTTTTGGTAAAGTCAACCACGACGCCTTAAACTCTACATTCTTTTATTTTTTTATTACTTGAACCACATTTGGATCTACTAAAATTAATACAGATTTAGGTTATTTATATATTTGAAATATATATATATATGAAAACAACTGCAAAACACTAAGTTTGTTGCCTCTTCATGCCTCCACTGAAAAAAACAACATGCGTAGCTGCAAATGGTACCTATTCTGAAAATGCAAAAGAAAAGTAAATAACAATATTTCAGGTACTAGGTTGAGTTTTCTGGTCTGATATTTTTATGTGTAAACAAGTTCTAAGGGGCACAGAAATGGCTAAGGATATCCACCACAGAATCTTCCAGATTAAGGTCAAACAGCACCATTAAATCATCAATCCTGGCCCTTTTTCAATTACAAAACTCTAAAATTTTCCCAGTTATACTTCTTCTGAGCTCAATAGCTTTTATTTGAGTAGACAATAACTTGTGTTTGGCTTTCTGCAGACAGAGAAATCTACTTCGTCCCTTGGTAACTTGTTTCAGTGATTAATTTCCCCTGCTGTTAAAAAGTTGTGCCTAAATTCTAATTGGAATTTATCTGGCTTCAGCTTCCAGTTGTAGGTCCTTGATAGTTTTTTTTCTGCCAGATTGAAGCCCTTTAGTAATGGGCATTTTGCCCCTGTACGAGTACTTATGACTGCAATAAAATAATTTTTTTTTTTTTGATCAACCAAACAGACTGTGCTCTGAATCTTCCTCCATGAGCCATTTTGTTCAGCTCTTGGATATCTCTTTTCTGTACCTTCTACAATTCTTTGTCTTTTAAAAATATGGATGTTAACATTGTATTTTGGTCTCACTGTGCAGAGTAGAGTTAATACCACCACTTTTTCTCTTACTACTGTCTTCTTTATGCCTTTCACTATTTTCTGCCAGTGTTGCAGTAGGTACTTATGGCAAATTGCAGTAATCTTTAAATCTTTTTCAAATGCATTGCTTTCCAAATTTGTCTATTTATTCCTACTGAATATAATTCTTTGAGTTCAAACAATTTATTTGAATGTGATCCCTTACTTTGAAATTACCAAGTGATCCATACTATTTTTTCTGACTCAACTGTTTGTTATTTATTACTACTATTATTACTGTTATTAACGCTATTTATGATTCATCAGTCTTTTTTTTATCCACTGTTAGAATTGATTGACTATTAATTACTATGAAATGTCTCGTACTGGTTGTTTCACAATTTATTTAGAAAAAACATCATCAAACAATGATTTCCCACCACAGGATACTGTTCCAGACTTGACACTTGGTGTTTTTTTTAAATACAGTGATCTTGTATTGCATGATTTTACTGAAGTATTTAATATTCATCATTTAAAAACAACTGACACAAATTTAAATCAGAGGATGTAGGCATCTGAAGTGGAGAATTTTTACATGCTTTTCATTTATACCCACAGGAAACAGCAGTTTTCTCTCTTTCTTCTATGAGTTCTTGTTTTTATTCCACTCAGAATACATAACCAAAAAGAACAAAGCAAGGAAGAGAAGAAAGGCACATAGAAATCAAACTGAGAAGTATTTTTTGTGATGCAAAGTGCAGAACAGTGTGGTCTATTGTTTAGAACCAGTATAAAGATAAAGCACTTTCTTCATTACTGAGTAACTGATTTGCTACCTGATGAGCAAAATGACTTTTTTTTTTTAAAACTGTTTTGCCCAAATCCCAAACTAAAGCATTATACTGTTTCCTAATCATATAAATATATTTCCATTGCAAAGGTAATTTGTATTTCAATTTGTCATTCGATACTTTCAGAACGGAATGCAGTTTATTTTATTTACAATGTGGTGAATTTCTTGAGTGTTTTACTGCAGATTCACTCCAAATCTCACTCAAAAAATCATCATTCTTCTGTGTCTGAAAACTTTTTGTTACTTTTTGATCACAGAAGTTCAGTACCTTGGCAATATGTATCATGACATCACATTCTACTTTCACAAGGGTAGAAATGAAAAGTATGTGTAGACAGTTCCAGAACTGATTATAGAACACATAAGTGCTTCCAAATTTAATGGAAGTTAAGACCTGTAGAAAAACAATATGTTGAGATAATATTAGGACTAGCATTAGTGAACATGTTTTCACATTCACAACTTTTTGAAATTGACAGATTGGTTTTAGCTCCAATGTATACCTACAAAATTATCAGATTAATCCAAAATTTGAAATTTGACCATTAAAGTTTCTTCTCAGCTACAGGGGTAAAAGCAGTTTAAAAATTTATGCCATTTTAAAGAAGCTAAACAATTGGCATACAAGACAGTTTCTTATCGATCTGTGTGCTTAATAAAGCTAAATGTTAGGAAGACTAATGTACCATACTGATGTTTTAGGAATTTCATTAATGTATTTGAAAGACTGTCATAACTCACTCACCTCTGCTGAGTTTATGAGCCATGGGTTTTCTCCAGCTCATAAAATCAACTTGCTTAACACAATACAGTGACTGATAGCATCAGAGATGACACTTCATGAACAAGGTGACTTTTTTTTTCCTTCTTTTTTTTAATAAGTTTTGTAGGACAATGAAGGGATATTTAAAAGAGAACAGGATACGAGTCTGACAAATTGTTATTCTGACTTAGTGACAAGTTAGACAAGACAAATATCCTATCTTTGTTGTTGGTTGTAAATGTTGAATGCAAACTGGGATGTAACGGTAACTTCTGGAATGCTGAGAAATTAATTTTGGTTTTCTACTTTTGTAAATACACGAGTATTTAGTACTTGTGTATTTAGTAGTACACCTGACATGAAAAATGACCACTGTAAATAGTAATGTGCGTTTCTGTCAACTGTGTTTATCTCTATACCCAACCTTCATCTACAAATTTTGATATTAGAAACATTAACAATTTTCCCTTAAATGGAACAAAAGCAAAGAGCATATGTACACAAAAGCAAAGAGCACAAAGAGCATATATACACATTTTGTCATTTTAAACATCAACCATTAATTTTTAAACATTGTTCTCAGGTTTTTCTAGTTATCTACAATGCAGTTATCTGAGATAGTCATCCAAGTCTTCCCTTATCCATGGATCAAAATAGGCACCAACGATGTGTGATTTCTGAAGAAATGATTGTTTTTCAATTACAACAAAAGAAATCTAAAAGGAATGTCCCAGGTATAGATGTTTAATGCTATAATTATAGAAAGTTAGACTTATTTAATCTCATTTCTGGTCCCCAGAGCAGAATCTACATCTTTACCCATCACCTACAAGGTGTGGTAAAAGATATCAGACCTGGTTCAAAACAACCAACTCCCTGAACACAAAGCAACCTATTGAAGTAAAAATAACTGAGTTTGAGTTGCTTTTAGATAGATTCACGTAGCCCAATGCTATGTGAATAGCTCCATTAGAATAACACATTAACATTTTTTCTAGGTTTTACTTCAGAAAAATTCCCTTATGAATGTGGGTCTAATAAGTTTTTCTGGAATGGAGGAATTCTGTCTCAGCCCCAGAGAGCTACCCATACACAATCACAATTCAGAGACAAGAGCAAACCTCTATAGTCAGTCCCATTTGGAAAATGCACCATATCATCCCTTTCTTTTAAAACACAATGCAAAGCAACTATTACTTCCATGTGTGTGCAACTATAAGCCTAGCAATTAAAACACTTGGTCAGGATGTGACACACTCAGCTTCAATATGGCTTAAAAAACATATCATCCATCTTGAAAACAGTACATAACAAAGCAGACTACAACCAGTCTTTTGTGTGCACTCATGAAGCAATAAGAAGTGCATACTGACAGACCATGAAATTATATCTGAACAAAAGAAAAAACTTTTTACTGTGGATATATTAAAGTATTTGGATGGGGTGGCCAGGCAGGTCAACTCTTTCTCTTAAGACACCCCTTCAAATCTAAACAATTATCTGATTCTTTGAATACATGTCACAGAATAGCAGATTTGTTGATGTAAGAATTGACCTCTGGAGACCATCTAGTCCAGCCCCCCAGTCAGTAGGTCAACTAGCACAGGTTGCTCAGGGCAGTATCCAGTCAAGTTTTTAATTTCTCTAGGGATGGAGACCGCAAAACCTCTTTGATCAGCCTGGCCAAACACTTGACCACACTCATAGCAAAATGTTGGGTGTTTTGGTTTTGTTTATTTGTTTGGGTTTTTTTAATAGAGTTTTCTGTATTTTAATTTGTACTCATTGACTCTCATCCTGTCACTGGATGCCATGGAGAAGAGTCTAACTCTGTCTTCTTTACTCCCTCCCATCAGGTATTTATACACATTGATAGGTTCCCCTGAGCCTTCTTTTTTCTAGGCTGAACAGTCCTATCTCTCTCAGCCTTTCCTATATGACAGATGCTCCAACTCCTTAACCGTCTTCACAGCCCTTCATATGGCCCTTCACTGGACTCACTCCAGTATTTCCATATCTCTCTTGTACTGGGAGCCCAGACCTGGACACAACACCGCAAAAGTGGCCTCACCAGAACTGAGTAGAGAGGAAGGATTACATCCCTTGACTGGCTAGCTATATTGTTCCTAATATAGCTGAGGCAGATTTTGGCTTTCTTTGCTGTAAGTGTACATTGATGACTCATGGTCAACTTGGTGTCCACCAGGACCAGTAGGTCTTTTTCTGCCAAGCTGCTTTCCAGCCAGTTGTCCCACAATGTGTACTGCTAAATGGAGTTACTCCTTCACAAGATACCTGTTGAACCAGTTCTCCAGCTTATACATGTCCCCACATCCATATGGCTTATTAGCCACTCCTCCCAGTTTTATACAATCTGCAAACTCTCTGAGGATCTGTATCTTCTGCAGGCATCCAGGTCATTAATGAAGATGTTTAACAGTATTGTCCCTAGTACCAACCACCGACACACGCAGTTGGTGACTGATATCAGTCAGTTTTCAGTCCACCTCACTGTCCAGTTATTTAGTCTGAACTTCACCAGTTTCTCTATGAGAATGTTATGCCAGACATCAAAAACCTTACCTTGTATAATAGCTTAAAAAATTTAAGTCAATAGACTATGAGTTTATGTGGCTACAGGGTAAAATGAACAATTTGAAATATACTTTCAGATTTTAGCACTGCCCACTTTTAATTCCAGTTCAGATGCTTAAGTTCAGATCTACCCTGTGAATCTGTGCAAAATAAATAGGTTTGATGACCAGTTTATATGTCATTTTTAAGTGAATGTTGTTTTATTTCTGCATCCTGACTCTTCCATCCATTTGAAGATCCCCCATGAAAATTTTTTCTCTACCATTACTCTTTTATAACATATTAGCTGAATGACTTTATTTTTGTTTTCAGTTATGCAGTTACCTAACTTAGCACTGTAAAAATGATCACTTTTGAAACATGATTTGGTATTTTAGAACTGTGCTTATACACTATCCTGTTCTTAAGCAGAATTGGTCTTATGTATGTATGTTCTTCGCCACTTGGCAAGAAGCAAGAAGCAAGCAATCTTAATTCAATTATAATTCCTCAGACTGAGAAGTTTATTTAGATATTTTTGATGTTGTTTTTATAATTACATTTTCTCAGCTTATTCTCCCAGTCTTCTCCCTATTGAATATGTTCCTGTATTTTCACTGTTGTTTCTAATCAAGGCATCTACATTTTTTCTATTTTGAGTAAGCCTGCACGTATAGTTACAATTTCAGTTGTAAGACAAATTTAACTTTCCCATCTTTTCTCTAAGATTAAAAGTAGAAAATAATTTACTAACATGTGCTAAAAATCTAGATCCAGCTTGCCAAATGAAGTGCTATTCGTCCTCTGCATATGCCATATCATTTCAAACACTAACACTTTTTTCAGACTCAAACTTTCACAATTTGCAAGAATATTTTAGTTTGTTGAGAGCTACATTTCTACAAAGAAAATGTGATTACCTTGTATCAGTTGTTGAGTGAGTCAATATTGCATTCTTTTTTTCTTGGGTTTAGTTATGAGCTTCAGATAAGCATGATTTTGTAGTTTCCATCCTATTTTCCAAGTTACTAATTCTGAATTAGTCTGCTAATAGTGATTAATAATTTCTGAACCTTTAAAACACCTGCATGCCACAAAAAAAAAAATACAATACTTAAGGAAGTCAGGTTCTATGGCAATACTAGTATACACAGCAGGTGAATGACACTTTCATTTTTTATTATTTTACAAATTTTTATATGAAAAATTCCCATATATTAAGAGTTTTCCCTCCCAGATATTTCTTATCTTAATACACGTTACTTTTACTTTTCAGCAGTGTTCTCTATCAGTCTAAGATGTACTACTTTCTTCCTTACTCAAATGTACAGAAAATCTCATTCTTTTGGAAAGGTAATTGCATCTTCATGTAAGGATTAATCTAGCTATAACTATAAAAAAGGTAGCCTTTCTAAAAACTACAGTCTTGGACAGAGTTTGTGTTACTTGGGGAAGAGCTGAATTTAGCCCATTGAATAGTGCTATGCATTAACATTGTAACAGTAGAGTTTCTCTGTGTTTTCCGCACCTGTCATGGACAACAGAATCTGATGGGTATTAAGATCTCCCTTCTGCACAAAGAGCTGCAGGTACAAAGAACATCTGGAACTGACAGCACTGCAAGGACTTGACATCATCTTCTGTATAGAGACTGGCGCTCCAAGTAACCCAATTGCCTAGAGAAAATTCAGACAAATTACCTAAGGAATGGAGAAGCCAAAGATCAGCAATATTAAGCTATCACCTGAATCAAGGCTTTTATGTAATGCAGAGAAAATCTGGAAGCACTTTAAGCAGAGATTCTTCCTGTATCTATATTACTAAACGAGTACTAGCTGATAGGAAAAGCGACATCTAGGCACACGTTGCATATCACTATGGTAACAGACACCCTAAAAACAGTATAATAGCAATAGATTTAGAGTCATTGAAGAATACAAGAGCAAAATACAATTAAAAAAAAAAAAAAGTAGTATGTGAAGAATACTATTGTATGCAATGGCCACATCAAATTCTCTATTCTGCCTGAAAAGAGCATGTAGCTTCATCAGGTAGCATCATAAGGTTTGCAGTTGCTGGATTCCTACCTCTACACCAAAGAATTTGGAAAGATTTGGAACAATTTGGAAAATTCAAAAATTAAGGAATAATCTTGATTAGAAAACTAAGACATGTTACTGTAGTTTTACATTGCATAACAGCTACCTGAAATGCACTTGGAAAAGAAGATAAAATGCTTACAAAAGTATAGTCACATTTTATACAAGTTCATGGATGATTTAATTGATAATGAAAAAAACCCCAAAACTCAAAGATGAAAAAATTGATATAGTTTTGGGCTTATATAACTGAATACAAAGATTGGGAAGTATCTGTGATGTTCTGGGCTTATAGAGTTATTTTATCATTTTATGAGTCACATAAGCCAGTCTATGAATTTTAAAAAGAGATTATGCATAGTAGCATTTTAAACAAGAGTGATAATAAGAAACATCCATAGTATTTATCAAGATCTTTCTGAAACAAGGGATACAAAGGAAAACACAGACTTTCATCTTAGTGTAATGCCAAGAAACAGAATGGAACTGTCAAACTGTTGTGAAGTTGATGAAACCTATAATGCAACTATAATAATTTTATTAATGTAATATCAAAAGATAAAAAATAGAAACACTTTTATTTCTTTTTCATATTTCTTTCCCTCTTCTTCTGTCTCTCTTCTCTTTAATAGCCCAACAAAGTTAAGCCAAAAGAATCATATTTGTATGTATATTCATGGGTTTAATTATGAGTAGTTTGCACTGTGAAGGGATTCTAATTTTTTAATTACTACATCTGTTATATAAAATTTCATTCTCATATACACACATACACACCTCTCTCTCTCTCTCTCTCCCTCTCCCCCCCCCCCCAACAGTTTCCCAGATCTACAATAAAAACAGAAAAAGGAAAGGTAATGGGAATTTGGAAAGAATGGGGTGAAAATTTTATATTTTAGTTTTATGAGAATAATCAATAACTAAGATAAAACTTAAATTATTTCTAATTTCTGAAATTTTCTGCTCCTCAGATGACTGAGGTTTTGAAACAATCTTCTACTAGAAGCCATGAGAACAATTAATCTCTTGATATTTTAGAAAGAGAACTTGTATCTTTATAAACAAGTTTAAATCAAATGGAGTTAATGACCAAAGAGGCCTTCTCTTCTACCACAAACTAAAAATTCATATAGTTTTTCATTGCTTTCTGGAAAATACATCCTTCTGAAAATAGTTTTCAGCATTCTTCCGCTTCTATCCTAATTTAAAACCAAAACAATACTTAGCTAAGCAGACAGTATTCTATTTGCAAAGTAGTGTATAGGCGATACATTATCTACATGAAAAACTGCACTGCATCACATCTTCTGATACGGCATTGACAAATGGCTCAGATGAAAAGACTTTGGGGTTTTCTAATGCAAGCTGCCTAGATACTTTCTACTTTGTATCAGATAATAATGTAATTATAACCACAGGACATATTCAACTGTTCGGGTGCAGAATTACTTTTTTTTAAACCACAGATGTAGGGTGAACTTAATCACATCTAATTTTAGATTTCTACAATAGAAATGTTTACATGTGAGATAGTTAACCTGGTCAGTGAAAATCTGTAGTAAATCTTGGGTGATTCCTTCTATTGTAAAGAAGACATCTAAAATATAAGGCCTGTTCTTTCTATGCCGACTGTCTCCCTGGAATGACTATAAGGGAAATCTAGGCTACCACTCAAATGTGTGTGGCTACAGTAAAGATACCTATGAATGAGATAAACATCCTTTCAGGTGACTGTTACTAACTGCATATGATGTTGTAAGCATGAAAGTTGATACTCTAACTTGTTGAAAGTTTGGGATTTTTTTGTGTGTGTGTGCGAGCTTGTACTAACTAATGACCTATTCCAGGAGAACTCTATAAGTTACTGACTTTCCTCAGCCATCTTTTTGTTAGTTTTTGACCTCTGACGTTTTTTGTATTTCTGCATTTTTAAATAAGTGGGACTGTAGACACTGTGTAGCAAATGTAAGTCTCCTGCCAATGAGTTTGTTAGATACCTTTTCTACAAACAGGTTCTTTAAAGCTTGTTATGAACTGGCAGGAGTGCCCCAACAGCAGATTGAAATTTTGGGCTTAGAGAAATAAAGGGTTGGACCAAGCAGCATGTAATATTAAGAAGAAAAAAAAAAGAAAAAAAAACCCCGAAAAAACCCAAAACAACCAAGTAGAACAATTTGGAAAGAAAATACTTGTTTTGCAGAATAGGAGAAACTTCAGAAAGTATACTTGCTCTGTTCATTTTATACTCATTGCTTGAAATAAAAAGTTCTCCCGTATACAAATGCAATGAAACTCAGAGGCATGACATACACCTACTCTTTCCCAATAAACCTGGGAAAAATAAGCTCTTGGAGTCTCTAAAGGCTCCCTAGAGGGAGCCATGTTCAAATGCAGTTTACTACATGCCCCTGAAAAGCTCTCTAAAATAATCCAGTTGATGAACAAAAGAGATGATGATGATGATGATTATTTATTATTTGCTACAGAATCCTTACATAGGAAGAGAACGTACAATGGAAAACACTGGAGTCTTTCCTAACTGAATATGCTAGTCAAGTGAAGGATCACAGTCATAACAACAGTAAAGGTGCTGCTGCAAAATTAGGTTTCCTCTGTTCTGTAGTTTTTATGTACTAGATCCACCAAGGGATTTAAGAATTTAAGATTAACCTAGTTAATTTAGAGTGCAGATCAAAAATCACAAGGAAGTGGGAAACCTGCTGTACCTATCAGTAACTTGACAGGTGCCTTCATGTTCAGCTTCAGTTTCTGAGCACTTGTATGTTGCAAACTGCCCAAATCTGACTGTTCTAGGGATTACCTTCTTAGGTGATCAGTGACTGGTGTTTTTCTGACAATATAACTAGAAGATCTGTAGGTGTTCTCGCAGCTGAAATATTTAAAACACAGAACAACTCTCCAGTGAAATGCAGTTGCAGCTATTTTCTTTGAAAACACAGCTGGAGCTCTTTCATGGGGGTAACAGAAGTGAGTTCTTCACACTGAGAGGAGCATTGAAATAGAGGTTTGAGATCTCACATAAGAGATCCCAACAAGAGATAAAGAAGGAGGAAGGGAACACAGTAGGTATAGTATGTATAATAACAAATACCAGTCTTGCATAAGCCCTTCTTCATTTTTACACAGAGAAATAAGCCATTGTTCATAGGCTATTACTGTATGAAGGGAATAAGCCCACTGCCAAGAGGGCCCATCATGCCACTGTACTGTGAGCCATACTCTTTAAGATTTTCATCTTTCAGATGTTATAAACAGACAGATATATGAATCAGATGCTGAGTTGCTTTTCAAAACTAAGAATAAATAAATTTTGGGTAAAAAAGGCGATGCAATTGTAAGGTTTGGTGGTGCTTGTCTGTAATATATGTGTATGTAGAAAGTGGAATGGAATTTAAGAGTTAGCAGAGTAAATTATTTATAAGCAAAAGTATTCAGAATCACAACTTTTTTCCTAGGGAATTACAGTGAAGTTTTTCTTTTAACCATATACACATATACCCATACAGTTATATTTTTCTGTGGGAACTATTTCATACTCGTCTTTCTTTTCAGGTCTGTGGATGTGTAAAGCAGTATGGGAATAATTAAAAAAAACCCACAAAACCAACAACCAACAACCAACAACAAACCAAAACAAACCAATACAAACTATGGAAATTATAGCATCCGTAGAAATTATTAGTCTCATACAAATAAATAATCCTAAATTTTAGGAAATGAATTTGTAGCCTAATACCATAAGTTAAAACAAGTTAAAACTATCTATATGTAAATGATATATCACAATTCATATCTACCTTTCTTCCAGTATTTTTCTTCTTACATACACGCTGTAAATGTCAAATTATGTAGCTTCACTAAATAAACGAAATATTTTATCAAAAGAATCAATCTACCCTATTTTTCTCAGATCCCGGAGAAAAAAGTTCTGTTTTTCTGGTTTGTTTTTAGCAGTTATCTTGTTTTGACTGTATCTTATTTAATGTGTTATGCTAGTATTTCTGTCATAAACATGAACCTATTCACAGTTCAAAATTAAGGCACGTGTACAAATTTTCAGTGCTTTTCATATGCTTTTCCTCTTGTGGGAGGGAGCTTACAGATCTAGACAAGTAACTTTCTGAAGCTTTTCTTTGCAAGTGAGAGAAAAATAAATATGTTTCCCTTGCAATAAAAAATGGGTCTTATGTATTCAGTGTGGGTGTAAGAATAGAGGCTTCAAGGAAAGCAACAAATTTCTTTGGCTCATGATGCTATGGTATGAATGGACATCGTATCTCTAGCTCAGCACACACACATGTAATTAGCTGTATGAGGTGACTAGTTCCAAGATAAAATACCAAGTTCAAGTTAATTAATTTCTTGCATGAACTGGTTTTTTATTATTTTTTTTTAATATGAGCAGCAATAAATGACGGCTTTCTCAAATTAGAATATAACCTCTTGCAGGAAATAATCTGCCTATCTATTTTCCAGATTCCGTAACACTGGAGATTCATTCTTACTAGAAACCTTGCAGTAACCTTGCATAAAAGTTATTTTCCCACTCTCTAAAAGAGGTGTGCACTAAATTTTCATTTAAATAAAGCTACTATTGACATTTGAAAGGTACAACAATCTTCCCATCTGTGATGCAAATGTAAGACATATGACTAATAAGAACATAATTTTTTTAGACTAGGCTAGACTAGAATGTTTTGATTATTGACACATTTCATCTTAGACTCGTGTATCATAACTGCAGAAACTTTCCATTTTGAATTCTGGGACTGGAGCAGATGGCAGAGATGCATTTAAAATAATGGTACTTGACATATGATTTCTATAAATAGCTACACAGCTACAAGGTGCTATTTGTAATTTTTCTCTCTTGGGAAGAAACTAGAAATTCTCTGTCACTTCATTATAATTGTTCTTGAAATTCATCACAAATGGATATTTTTTAAAATTTTTACCTTAAGGTAAAAAGGCAGATATGAAGGCAGATGTTCTTTCATATGTTTACTGGATTCCCAAATGTCTTCATGGCCTAGTCATAGAATCAATTCCTGAGGCATATTGTGCACACATGTATAGAAATGTACTGGTAGAAAAAATGATGAAAGGCATATTTTCTCCAGTTTTGTAAAACAGTTATCAAATTTTCCTGTCATAATGCAGGGGACTACTGGAAAAAACTAAATTGTTTTTCTACCCAAGAAAGAATATATATATTTGATAAAATGTATCACATATCTGACTTAGAGTGAGTTTGTGTGTTACAAAAAATTCCCTTCAGCTCACTGATGCAATGATTTAGACACTGAAATGTCAGCTATGGAGGGGAGAGAGCTGTATAGTACAACAAAAATAATGTTTTGTGTTTATGCCACTGGTGGGTGCTCTTTGGGAGAATGGTTAATTAATGACTCAGGCAGAAGAAAAATGAAAAACAGTCTTAGACATCCTAGCAGAGCTTATGGTAATATTAAATAAAAATAACATTTGAGAGTCTTAAGGCAATTTCCACATGTTGTTTTCTGTTCCAGTATTAGTATCGTAATATCTCCATTTGAGGTTAATGCAAGCAAAACAAAAAACTCAGAAAGTCAGTTGCTGAAAACAAGTGAGAATGAATGGACTGTGTGATTTAAATGTTCTTTTAAACTTTTGGCAGCTTAAGATTTACTTTATTTCCCATTTGTCCTTTATTCTTTTAGTTATAGCAAGCAGGTAATGTTTCCTTTGCTGTGAAAAATGCTGTTGTTGCCAACTTTGTCAGTTAAGCTTCATTTTTACAGTTCTGGTAGCATCAGTTTGTTGACATAAAAGCTAAAACATTCTGAACTCAATCAAGCTTTCTCAAGCTTGTCTCCAGAGGTGGCATTAGAGGGTTTGGATAGCCTTATCTGTTCAATACTAAGGATGTTTGTAGCTCCTGCTAAGTGCTCTCTGGTGATTTCTTTCAAAACTTTTAACAGACTGCAACATTTCTGTCAGATCATATACATACTCCTTACCACACCATACTAGAGACTGTTTTTATAAGCGACTGCTAATATTGCTACCCTCTCAGCCAGTTCCACATACACCAATAACAGTAGCATAAAAGGGAAAAAACACAGACGTTTGGTACCATGCTTTATTTTGGTACAGTTACCATTGGATTTTTGGGGAGATAGATATAGGCAAGTTATGAAATGGACTGCCTCCAGAAAAAAACACAAGTGCATCATCCAACAAAGCTCTTTCAGATTCAGAAAGTTAGACAAATTTACTTTAATAAAGAAATATGGCGCAGAACAAGACTTGAATTTGAACAACATCACTTAACTTGCACAGCTTTGAAGGATAAAATTTAATATTTTATGAGATTATATAGCTTTGCATTGTGCAGGTTATTTGTATTAGGAAATACTATTTCTATTGTTTGTGCATATTGAATTATTTCAATGAAGTGGAACAGCTCTGACTGTGTTACCAACCCTCCCCCTAAAACTTACTTTTAAGTGCAGATTCCAATTACAATACACCTTTTTTAGTTCTGCAGACCATGTGCTTTCCTTTAGGATTTTTAACCAGTAAACAGAGAGATTTGAGGATAAACTTAATGCAATAACTGCTAAATTTTATGCTTTTTAAAGTAAATTATAAGCTTTTGCCAATGCCATGGTTCTATTTTCTGTGATTGTACTGGTGGCACTTTTACAGGTACTTAAATTAGGACTCTCTATCATCTATTTCTTCAGAAAAATCATACTGTCACATTCAGATATATCACTTTTGGCATCAAAAAGCAAGGAATAACTAACATTCTACCTTTAGCACTGTCTTTTCCTACTAATTTAATTTTATATGGTGCCCTCTGCATGGAACAGGGATTTTTATTTTCAGTTGAGGTTATAATTTTTTACACAGATGACACAGCAATAGAAGAGTTGTCATGCTGGAATAGAGCTATAGCTACTCTTAGCTCATACAATGCCTGTGGTGGTGGCCTATGCTCTATCTGTTAAGGAAAATGAAAATGTCTGTAGTAAAGAAGACATAGAGAAATGTGTATTTCTGACATTAGTTTTTTTGAGGTTAAAACTTTGGATGGAAATTTACACTCAAGTTAATATAACTACAGAACTTTCTTAGTGGACAAAAATTAATGATGATACATAGAATACTGCCTTTGAGCATTGACCAGGGGAATGGTAATATCTGTTTCACCCTCTGTCAGGAATGAACTCCAAGCATACAGCAAATTACTGCTTTTCATGAATGTGGTGTTACTTGATAGTACTGAACAGCAACCCTGTGAGCAATCTCTCCTTGGAATGAAACAAATTAGTTTTGGAGAGAAAAGTTGTTTTATTTACATAGGCAAAAAGTACAATGTTTCTATGCCCAGCTACAGAATTAGTTTTGGTTTTTTTCCCAGGTATTGCCAAATGCAAAAATCCATAAACAATATAAGGAGTAGAGACTCTGTCTTCCTTCCCACTCACTGACTAAAGGACTGAG
This sequence comes from Falco rusticolus, assembly GCF_015220075.1. Lineage (NCBI taxonomy): Eukaryota > Metazoa > Chordata > Aves > Falconiformes > Falconidae > Falco > Falco rusticolus. Next base: position 49,781,447 of record NC_051188.1, on the reverse strand, counting down.
AATCATTTTGTCTTTAGTTGAGTCCTTTATTAAGTCATACAAAGTAGAATTTATTTTCCCATTTATTTTTCTACTTAAACATGCAAGAACTACGACAGGAGATTGATGCAAATGTTAGCTTAGAGGCACTTTGTAGAGATAAAACCATTCTATGCAATAAAAACTATGAGCACTGACTTAAGATCATGCATATGCTGGTCCCACACACATATCCTCCAAGAAACCAAATGCAGAGGCCCATCAAAGATTTTATGACTCAAAATGCTATTCAAGAAATTCTGTGGTAGTAGGAAGAGATTATGCTTAGATCAACTGCATCAAAGTTCTAATATTGAGATGGAGAGAAAATACCTTTAATAAACTAGAACAAGGAGTAAAGACAGCTTAAAATAAACAAACAAACAAAAAACCCCAAAACCTCAAAACAGACAAAAAAATCCCACTAAACCAAAAAGAAACCCAAATGTATTTCTTGAACATGGTCTTAAACAAACAAACAAACAAAAAACATCCCTCCCATTTTGTGACAGAATTGTTAAATATAATTGGAAGGAACCTTAAGATATCGGGTACTCCATCTCTTGCTGAAGGCAGAAACAAGTAGGTTTAAGCAAGCAAATGTTTTCTTTCAGGTATTTTTTTTATCAATTTCTTAACTCATTTCTATTACTACCTTCATAACATCCAAAACTATTATAAAATTTTGTTTAGTGATTTCATCATGTGTCTCATAAAAAGTCTGGGTTTTTTTTCCCCCAACTGCTATCTACAGTAACAGTTCTGTGCTTCAGTTCAGTTACTTATTTTTCTGTTCTGAGTGAAGGGGAAAACTTACCCCTTTGTGGTAATCTTTTTTCTCTTTTTTTGCCTTGTGTATGCCTCAGTTTTCTTTTTTTCTAGAAAACCACATGTTTTAATTTTTTTTTTTTTTCTTTCAAATACAAACAAGTATAATAAAGCATGGACCTCAGTGTCACACTGAACTCCATAGTATTTAGCTATAGTGAAAGCTCTTTCAGGGAGAACAGTCCCCGTGTCTCACTGAATGCTGACCTATTGGCACATCTTGCCTTCACGCTCATTGCATAAAAAGGGCAAGGCTAATTTTCTCTTTGCTGTAGAAACGCTGCCTAGCAAAACTTATTCCATAATACTGATCTTTTCATGTTTATTAAGTCAAATTGTTACGTGATATAGAGTCTGACCCATTTTGCTCAGTTATACGAGAATATACAAAATAGTACTATAAGTACCTTTTTTCCATAAAGCTGACTTTACCATAGGCAGAAAAATTACTTGTTCCTGGAGCTAAGTATTAATCAAATCTAAGGAGAGTTCAATACTAACACAAATCAACTATTCAACTTCTCCATGTATGTGCAACTGAAAATTCTGCCTCTTCACCTCTTCATTCATTTTCCTGCCTTGAATGAATCAAAAGTGTATCTTGGTTTCAGTATTAAAACAATAGTGAACATTTGTTGTTTGTGAATCCCAACTAAGACAGATCAGTCATCACAACACTTTTTCTTTTAGACCTGAAGAAAGTAATTACAAAACTGGATTTAAAGCCAAGATTCCTGAACAATGAGTGTTATGGACTATATTGAAAGATAATCTCCCCAATAAAAATCTTAGAGTTCTTTCTTTTTCAGAGCATCACAGATGAGAGTGAGGAACACTTGTATGGGCAAGAACATTGAGGACATGGAAGAGAAAACTATTCCTTATGTGGAAAACCTGGCAAAACAAATTAACAATTTACGTCTGAGCTGGTATCTTACCTGACTTCCATTAAATGAGATACTCACCCATGGATAGGATCACCCAGCTCAGTTATGGTCCTATTTTATAATTACAGTTTCACATAAAAGCAGGAACCTGCCTGTGGAGCAAGAATAGAATTATAATGTAACCAACTAATAATAATATAATGCTACAATGGTAAGAACAGCTACAATCAGAGCTACAAATACAAAGAAGGATGAATCTGATTACATGTCTTTATTGGCTGAGCAAGTGGTATCAATGTTACTTCCAGGGAGATTCCTCTATATGCACATTGTAGGAGACCTACTGTGACTACACAGATTTTACTGCAAATAGGAAGAAAAGATGATAATTTTATTTGCCTTCACTAGGGTAGGAGCATTAAATATTTTTCTCCTTTGTCACAGCATGAGATGACATGATCCATAGAATTAAGCTGCCTCTCTGTACTAACACACTGAATGATGCCATGGGATGGCCCTGACTTTGAAGCATGGCACTCTCCACTGTTCAGTTATTATAATGCAATTTCCAGGCAGTGTGTCATGGCCCTGAGCACACTACCTCCCCACTCCAGATGTTTGCTGGGTACATCAGCCCAGAGCTGATGTGGTGCATATGGGTCATCTGGGATCAGGCTACTAAGAAAGAGCAGGGTCAGAAGGGTCTTTCCTCTCTGCTTGGGAACTCAAACACTGCTACCTAGTCTCTGCCTGAGGTGCACATCAGCATGCTGTGCAAGGTCATTCGCCTTGTTGATGCCAGCCTTAATTCCCAGCTTGAACTGGGGCCTCCTGGTCACTGTGGACTTACCCAGCCATTGCTAGGCTCCTGGCTGGCATCTGTCACTCTTCCTGTCCTGGACCTGCTCTCCTGGTTTGGTACCATGGGGACTGTGGCCCTGCGTGACTGACTTGCTCTGCCAGTCTCCCTCAGACCTGGCTTCTGGTGCTCTGCCCTTCCCAACCTCAGTGGCCCCTGACACAGTTTGGGAGTTAATGTGAGTCACATACCACCAACAACATGGCATGTGCATTAGACCACCTAATTAGACCTGGAGTCTAAGGCATGTAATAATAAGGATGAGGCCGTTCATCACCATTGCTAACTTTATTAGGTTACATATATGCGAGGAGTACTAGAGAGTTCTGATGATTTCCGTCCTACACTGTTTGAAAGGTGAGACATGCAAGGGTCTGAGCACGTGTCAGGGCACACCCATTTGGTTCAGAAGGGAGATTTAATTGCTGTGGGCTGTCACAGGGCTCTCTCAGGGGGCATGATGCCAGGGCAGGGAGAATGAACTGGGAAAGTGACACAGCAGGGCACACTTGGTTCTGGAGTTGGAGGTGGTGGTATCAGTGCCCATGATGAGTTCCAGAGGCCAGGTGGGCTCACTGGAATTGGTCAAAGAGTCAGAACTGGGAAGGGGGAGCACTCAGAGGTCAGCACCTAGCTAGTTACTTGGGAGGTGTTAGAGAGGCAAGGCTTTAAAGAGCTGTTGGTCGGGCTCTGTGGTGCTTCATGCTCAGGGCTGGATGCGGCAGGAGCTGACTGTCAGGGCTCATTGTGGTCTGGAAGTGCCCTGGGGCCAGGGGGTGAGGAGCAGCAGTGGTTCCAGAGGAAAAGGCAGAGCAGGGCCTGGCAGCCAGGGCCTATCCCACCGACCCAGCCAGCAGCAGGGAGCCGGGGGCACTGGGGCAGCCTCAGGCAGCCCTGAAGACAGGGTCAGGATGAGGTTGCACTGGGACATTGGCCTGCAGGTGAGCCCGGTTTGATGGGGCCTGTGGCCGGGCAGGGCAGGGCAGTGGAGAGCTGGAGCCTGGCCCTGCTGTGGCATCACTGGGACAGGGACTGACAGCCCAAGGGGGCTGACATGGGGTTCTGGGCTGTCAGTAGGATGGGGGAAACCCTGAAAGGGCTGGATAGTGACAGCCAGGCCTCAGGACCCTGTCACATATCTATAACCTCTACACTGTTATTAACTTGTGTAATATATGCTAGGTAGTTCTCTAACAAACCATCTTTTAATTCTTTCCAATTTTTTTTCTTTTTGCTAGAAAGCCAAGATATCTGAGTAAATTTTTATGTGGATTTCTAAATTCTATATTTGTGGCAGTGACACATTTATCTTTTTTTGAGCTTTAGTCCCGAGCTAAAAAATTTTTCTTAGCACTAGTACACATTGCAAAATGCTGAACGCCTGAGCAGAAATTCATCAGGAAATAAGTGGATGCTGTGGTAAGAGGAATGTCATCATAACAGAGAAAAATAGGAATAGACAACTGACACTGCAGATTAATTCATAACATCATGGAATCAATCACCGGGATGTGAAAATTGCCATAGATGGGGCAGATGTCAACACCAGTAGATTAACACTTCTCTTGGTGTTGATTTTCTTTCATAGAATAACATGGGGGCTAGTGCTAGAAAAAGCTTGCCTTAGTATCTCCACTCTTACATGATCAGACTCCACTTCCATTTTATAGGCATGTGTGTATGACTTTAAATTCTGTATTCTAATATATTTTTCCATTTCCTTTCATACTGATACATGGTTTATTAAAAATTTCTAGGAAATGTGTTCATTTTTTGTACCTTATTTTCTTCCCATGTTTCTGCTTGAAAAATAAACAGCAAATTTCTGGTCCAGCAGAGTTTCACACCTCAGCAAATAATCTGCAATTAAATCATCTGGACAAATGAAATGAGCTCATGCTCCTCATGGAAAAGGTGGCTGAACTGCTCCCTAATTTTCAGACCATTTATCATTTGCCTTTTTATTTTCAGGATTTTTACAGGTAAAGAATTTTCTACTTTCTGCTTCACAACCATTGTATAATTGTACTAGATAATGCTTAAGATCACATACTCTTGCAGAATTCACAGGAGAACAACTACAGACACTAATTATTTTCTCTTTAAAAATTGGTTTTCTCCCCTTTTCTGTCTTCTTATAGACAGTGGAAAATGCTGAGGCTTTCAAAAAGAAAATCCCAAACTCATTTAATGACTGTTCTTTTTAAACAATGTGTAGGAAACAGGAACAACAGAAATCAAAACGGTCCTCTGATATTTAAAGACATTCTGAAGACCTTGTGTGTAAGAGAGGCATTTCTGAGTGATGCATAAATGTCAGTGTCTTAAAATTTTTCAGTCCAGCTTCTTTTTGCTTTAATCAGTCAAGAATCTTAACCAGCCTTGTGCCTTACTGTATTGATTTTTGTGAATTTCTACAGGGGCGCTCTCTTCTTTTGTTTCCATAGTCCACACTTTCAGTAATGATGGCATTTAAGTAAGAATGTTTTTTTCACTCCAGTCTTCTGGTTTTATGAAATCACCATGTCAAAGACAGAAATAAGTAAGTTAAAATATTTTTTAGGAAGGTTGAAAGAAAAAACACATTTCCGGGTATTGTTTGAATACTTTGAGGAGGACAGGAGTAAGTGATGAAAACCAAAGGGAAGTTTTGGGTTTTTTAAAGATTGGCATTTCTTGATTAAGACCGCTGCTATCACAAAAGCCTGTTGTATAGGTTTTCTGTTTATTTTTTCATTATATGATCCTTTTAATTGTTTTCAAATTGTAATGGCAATTGGAACTTTTAAAATCTTAAATCTGAGCTTAAATATTTTTAAGGCATAGCTACTTGTTATAATCAGTGATTTACAAAAAATATATGAGATAATTCTCTGAATGAGGACTTAACCACAATTGCATAACACTCTATTCAGTCTAAATTCTCTTGCTTGTACTGTTTCAACAATAAATTCTATTGCTAAATTATTTTGTGCTGGTCAAATTTGTCCTTCTGGCTTGTGTAGTGCACAGCATGAATGAGGCTTCACATAATGGAATTTGATTGAGACAGCCTATTTCTTAAATTATTAATACGTAGTGCTGAAATAATGAAGGGAGGGAAGAAGGAAGACAGAATTTGTTTGGTCTAATTTGGGTATGAAAAAGATATTCTTCTGTCCTAATTTCAGCTGAGATAGAGTTAATTTTCTTCCTAGGAGCTGGTTCAGTACTGTGTTGTGGATTTGGTATGAGAATAATGTTGATAACACATCAATGTTTTAGTTGTTGCTAAATAGTATTTATACTTAGTCAAGGACTTTTCAGTTTTTTAGGCCCTGCCAGCAAGAAGGCTGGAGACGCACAAGAAGTTGGGAGGGGACACAGCCAGGACAGCTGACCCAAACTAGCCAAAGGGATATTCCATACCATATGACATCATGCTGAGTATATAATCTGGGGGAAGAAAAAGGAAGGGGGAACATTTGGCATTATGGCGTTTGTCTTCCCAAGTAACCGTTATGCATGCTGGAGCCCTGCTTTCCTGGGGATGGCTGAACACCTGCCTGCCCATGGGAAGTGGAGAATGAGTTCCTTGTTTTGTTTTGCTTGCATGCATGGCTTTTGCTTTACCTATTAAATTGTTCTTATCTCAACCCTCGAATTTTACATTCCTTTCTGATTGTCCTCCCCATCCCTCTGGGTGAGGGGGAGTGAGCAAGTGGCTGCGTGGTGCTTGGTTGCCAGCCGAGGTTAAACCATGACACTAAAGAAAACAAAGCTGCCCAGACAAAGAACAAAAAATACCTTTTTTCACTGCAGATCTTCAGATTAGATTACAATCTAATTTTATTTTTTTTTCCACTAGGGTGGGTGAAGGCAAGCTGTTCTATCCCTATCAGGCTTTTCCACATATGTTTTATGGACCATGATGTCTTGCTGAAATTTATTTGCAATTTGTTATCAAAATTAGACTTTAGCTATCCTTTCATTTATTTCTTTGGATTTTAAAATATTTGAAATAAAACTGCCATTTTATGTTTATACAATGCCTATGTATGAGGCATTGTAAATACTGCTCCTCCTGTCAGTAAAAAGGAAGTTTTCTTACTTTACAGATACTTGTGTATCTTTTTTCCAGAATTGGAATCACACTGAATGGAAACTGTACTTAGAAGAGCTTGTCTCAGTCATAGGACTCATTTGCCACAGCCTGTATTTTAAATGAACCCTTAACCTGTAAAAATGACTGAGCTGAACCCCACACGTAAGCACATTTAAATGTCATAACCTACTCATTAGTGGGAGGAATAGAAAAGAAAAAAAATATCCAACAAAAGCACAGGTGGAGACTGATTTTGTATGCACTTGCTCAGGTGTATCTTAGAGTTAAAATGCTATAATTAAGAATAACTACTGAGGAGGAAAGAAACAAAGAGCTGACCCGAACTCTGTGAAGTTCAAATGTGCAAACCCTCTCAGCTCCAGAAGTGAAGTGACATTCTCTGACTTGGGTGGGAATTTACATAATGTGGGAAAGCTTGGGTTTTATCTTCACCTAGTTGTGCTTGCTCTGAAATGATCTATTTTCAAGGAACATTTGAAAATATATGCAAAAAAGGGCTGCTCTTGAACCTCTGTAATTCCGTATCCATTTGGAATGCACATCAGGGGACTGTTAAACTCCTGACTTGCTTACAACACTGCTTACACACCAATGATTGACTTCTTAAATAGCTACCACAGACGAGTAATGAACCATAAGTTTAGAAGAAAAAAAACATTAGAGAAATCATCTAAATGTTTGAGGGCAAACAATGTTTTGATACAAGGTCATACTGTGCCATTATGTGCTCCAACGTCAAGTTTGTTGGAAGAACTATTTCAGAAAGCACAGGTGTGCATCAGGCAAACAAAGCTGTTTTAACAGTGTCTATGTTTATTTTTCTAGTACAATGTATTGCTTTTTATCTGTCCGTGTGGATTCTGCAAACACCCAAGAGGATTAAGCTGAAGATAGGATCAGTAGCTGTAGGTATCTCAGAAACTTGAAAGAGTACTATTACTTATATCCCTTGTCTCACATTCTATGGTAGCAATGTAGATTGTTGGTTTGAAGAATGCCTGCTAATGATGAACTTGTTTTTGTTAAAATCAAAGATGAGTTGAATTTCACTGAACCCCTGAAAGATTTTTGGAAGTTAACACAGTTGCAAAATAGCATTAAGAAAAGCTTGGTTTGGTTTTTGTGGTTGGTTTTTGGTGTGTGTTGTGTCCCTCCCATCCTGTCCCCATTCCCCCGCCCCTTTTCTTTTTCTTCGCTCTCTCTTTCAAATGAAAAAAGGAATATTCAAAGGTTCTACTTTTCCAAAAGGTGAGTAATCCAATTTCAGTCATTCTCTGTAAGTACCACATTAAGAAAAACTTAATCTTGGGCCAAGAAGGCTCTTAGGCATTAAAAGACTTTTGAATATTCTGTTCTACGATGTTTAAGTCATTGTATGCTTGAGGCTTTGATATTTCTCTAATGCAATTTCCTAGTTGTAAACTTGCAATAATATTTTACTTTTTTTCAGGACAGCAGCATTATGAGAACAAATACATAAGAAAGGAAAGTTATTTTCATGGTTCAGTAATGAGAAGAATATAGCACTGGCACAGATGAGTCCAAGCCATGAATAATTTTACTAGAGTTAAGCTAAAGCATTCCAAGTTATGTACTAAGTATCACAAGATGTCTGTATAATGATGCTTGAAAAAACCACCCTTATTCAGATTCTACTTATTTTTGTTATGATTAAAAAGACTATAAAATAACATGCAACCATTTAACATCCACTTGAATTACTGTACTCTGTGACTAATGCTATTAAATAAAACCAAAAGCTTTTAATGAGATTTCTCACACTTTTCCAATTCTTACTATTTCTATAGTAAAAAATACTAAAAAAAAAAAAAAAAAAAAGGTTTTGTTTCCTGAGATTTTTCAGCTGTAGAATTTGGCAAAAAAAGATGTAACTTTGAAGCCATTTATGAAATTTAATAGACAAGAAAAGGCACAGGCTGCTCCCCCTCCCCCCGCCCCCCCCCGCCCCCGTCGCCCTGTCTTTGTACAATTGTCCTTGGCAAGATGAAATAAGTGAAATGAATCATGTGCTGTCACCATTATTGAGCAAGTCCTGGTGGCTTTAGCTTGAGGTTAAGGTTAGGAATTCTCTCTGAATATCAGTTTGCTTTGTCTCTTCATATCTCAGGCTGAAATATACTATTTTTAAAAAAAAATCTGTTTCTCCCTCCCTACCAATCGAAGCAATCAGATTTTGCTGAAAAAGTGAAAAATTATTTTCTTCAGCTTTTGTGTGTTTCTCTGAAAACAAACAAAACCTCAACATTTTCTTGAACTCTTGAGGTAAAATTCCATATTATTTACCTAGGGGTAAATCTTCATCTTCACATCTGAAAGTAGATCTTGCTTGATCTTTTCCCTGATGGTAGACTTCTTTACTGGTTAGTATTAGTGTACTACTACTACTTTTTATTTCTGCACACAGTTTCAGTTTTGCATACTCAGAAAAGTATACTTTTTTTTTTTTTTTTTTGAAGTATGACTGGAGCAGTTCTATGCATTTCACAAAAATGATGCTACAGAAATTCAGAGTATTTGTAGTGTATCAATACTGGGATCAGATATGGTTGCCATGAGCAGATCTCAATCCACTTATTATAAAATGAGACTGAAAATAATCTCACATGCTGACAAGTGCTGTGGTAAAATCTCCGGGCAGTCCCTATTCATCAAGGTCAGGAATCTATGTGTACATGTCATACCTCTTACTCAGCTTGCTTTGATGCATTTGCTTTATGTAGAAACCTAACTACAGGGTAGGAAAAGTGATGTGCTTTGGGAACATGATGAGAGACGCATTTGGTACCAAGAACCCATAAGCATCTCTGTGCCCAGTAATACAATCATATGCAGACAGAAGAGATTAAAAAGTAAATCTTTTTAACTTTCTTTATGAAGTTAATTGAAAAGGGGCTGAAAATATCCACAGTTTTAAAGGCAGGAAATTAAAACAATCAAAGGAGGAAATTGTCCTGGTTTTGGCTGAGAAAGAGTTAATTTTCTTCTTAGTATCTAATGCAGTGCTGTGTTTTGCATTTGGTGTGAGAAAAATGTTGATAACACACTGATGGTTTTACTTGTTGCTAAGTAATGTTTATACTAAGTTAAGGACTTTTCAGTTTCTCAGGCCTTACCAGCCAGAGGGCTGAAGGGGCACAAGAAATTGGGAGGGGACACAGCTAGTACAGCTGACCTGAACCAGCCAAAAAGGTATTCCATACCATGGGATGTCATGCTCGATATACAAACTGGGGGGTTGGCCCAGGAACTGGCTGGACATCAGTCAGTGGGTGGTGAGCAGTTGTGCACCACTTGTTTTCTTTTCTCCCTTCCCTTTGGATTTCATTCCTCTTCCCTTCTCACTCCTTTTCATTATAATTGTTCATATTGCTGTTTAATTTTTATTTTATTTTAATTACTAAATTGTTCTTATCTCAACTCTTGAGTTTTACATTCCTTTCCAATTCTCTTCCCCATCCCTCTGGGTGAGGAGGGAGTGAGTGGCTGCGTGGCACTTGATTACTGGCTGGGGTTGAACCATGAAAAATAAATTGTGAGAAAAGTGACCTGTGTAAATCATATTCTCTAGTGAAGATAAGAATAGAAATATTCCTACCTTTAATTTTAAGTGAAGTTCTTAGTGACTTGCTTTCTGAGGAAGAGAATGATACAAGCATATGTTGGTGAATGATTTGTTTATAAGTCTGTGAATAACTTGGAAGCATATGTTAGTTAGGACTCAAGAGTAGGACATTTAAGTGTAATAGAAATCTGTACATATGCATTCAGATCAGTTGCCTAAACATACGTGACCAGTGTCATCTTCTTTACAGAGACTGTCCCACATATATTCCATCTGCCTTTCTAGAGAGAGCAGGTCTCCTGCAGTCTTGTGCCATATCTGCCAGACTTGTGCAGATCTCAGATGTCACTAAACATGTATGTGTGCACAAGTTAATAAAGCCCCTAATCAGTATAGGTAATATAATAAGAGCTATTCAGCTGACCAAATGAAGGTACATAATTCAGGGTGACTTGAGCAGCTTTCAAGGTAACATTATCATACTGCCTAAGGTCTTGATTTAGAGGCACACATATAGGCATTCTTGTACATCTGAGACACAGAGAATCTGAGACAAATGTTTGGGGCTGGCAGATAAAACCTGCAGAGAATCCACATCTGTCATATAAGACCATCAGACCTAAGGACGTTTCAAAATGTATTGGTTTTCTATCTATGGCCAAGGTAGCACTGAATGCAGTGATCTTTAGGGGTCCCTTCTGACCTAGGATATTCTGTGATTGTATGATTTTATCAAATGCAAGTAGCTTACGTACATATCTATGCAGGGAAATGTAGGTGTGTTATTAATTGACAAATTTAATTCAAACTATTGTGACTAAAGCAGTCAGTAAGAACGCAGCAAATAGTTTACATCCTCCTTCACACAAATTTTCCATTTAGGTTTCTTTCTCCTTAAGTTCCCTTAGTGTACACTACAGTCCATGTTGTTTCCTGCTAGTTTTAGCTGGGGCTTGGCCCAGACCTGTTTACAGCATGAAGATGTTTGTGGTTAAACTGCTGAGCCTCTAGGTGCTCCTCCAAAAGGCAAAGGTTCCTGTGTGATCCTGCCACACTGTGTGGACATTTCAGGTATCTTAAAATATCTCAAAATGGCAATGGACACCTTTCTAGGCAAGGAAAATGAACCCTTAACTATGGAAAACCACTTAAGGGTCTTTGATAATGGCCTCACCACAAAAAATAGTGCTAATTCTATGTAACACACCAACTTAAAAAGACTTCCTTGCACATGTAATTGAAAACTCTACAGCATTTATTTTGTTGTCATTGCTGCTATTTTATCAAAATGTAAAACCAAACCACAAAACCAAACCAAACCAAACCAACCACAAAACCAACCAGCAACACAAAACCAAAGACACTCTATTATGCAAGAACAATCTGCAGTGTATTTCTGACATGCTTGGAGTATGTACGTCACTGTGTTCCAGCTGGGGACAGCCACGGCTAGGACGATCCGATGCGACACCCGCAGTGTGGTGCAGCTGCACACCAGACCAAACGCCATCGGGCAGGAAAGTGTCTTGGTGGCCGCGTGGCCCTTCGTCTCAGCCCACGCGTGACTCAGCGGGCCGAGGCGGCCGTGGGTGCCCGGGCCCACCCCCCGCGCGGTGCCCGGTGGCGGGTGGCTGTTTGCCCCGGGGCTGGGCACCGCTGCCGGGGGCGGCCGCACCGCCGGGGCGGGGGAGCGAGCGCTGGGGCGGGCAGCGTGCGGCGCGGCCTCACAGAAACTGCTGCACCTGCTTTTTACATCAGTTTAAGCCTTTTCATTCTTGTCCGTAGAAATCGCACAGGCTTAAAATGCAATTTTCTTGAAAATAGAAAGAATTTATATAAGAAATGTTTAGTGACTGTTCTGCACTAGGGAAAGGGGTCAGGGGCTGAGAGAAAGAGGGGCAGAGAGATTGCAGGTTTTTTCCTGGCTTTTAATAAGAAAGGCCCAGCAACAAAGGGGAAGATAAAAAAGTTAATCTAATAAATCAGATTAAGAAGAGGAGTATAGATTACATGTAAATCCTACACACATCTTCACATGCCAAGAGTCCATTTGTGCAGCATTTGTGCAGCATCACATGGACACTGGATGGATTTTTTCCACTTCATGCCGTGCAGATCCACAAATACCTGAACAGAGAGAAGTTCCTCCTTTTTGGTCATTTCAGCTATTATGTAATTTTTGTACCAGAAACCAACTCTGTGCATAAAGGATGTTGCATGAGAACTTGCTGCACTTTTAGATAAAGGTGAAGTCATACAGGTGGTGTAATAGACAGTACCCAGTGGGAGCTGCCTGGAGGCTCCTTGTCTTAAGTTTATTCTGTAGCCAAGAGACCTGTGCAGCCCAACACTGTCTGCATTGCTATTGCTAGACATGCAGCGCAGCACAGCAGAGGCTTGCAGCTACTCACATTAACTGCATTGTGGATGACTAATTCCTCAATTTAGAGCAGCTTTCCGGTCAGGATAATTGCAGTGACTTAAAGTCTTTTGGAAAGTAAGATAATCTGAAAATCTCCAAGACAATTAAATATTTATCCTCAAGGTATTTTTAACCTTTGGAGAAAAATATGAAAAAGCTATAGCGGTAGCATGTTATAGTCAGTGTAACTGAGTCTAAGTATCCCCCAAGGTCAACTTCAGCATAAGCAAATAAAATGGAGTTAAAACCTTTCTGAAATGCCCCCTGCATAAACACAATTTAATTCACAAGTTGTGAAAGACAACCCTTTGATAAGGAAAAATATTATTACCGTATTATGAAGTAAAATATAAAAAAGTCTATTCTCTCCACTGCCATTCACCATCATTATATTGCTGTCTGAATAGTTCGACTGAATATTGCAAGATCAATAAAGATGGCATGATCTCATCCTAAAGTTCAGTAAAACTCCCATAAGACAGGAGACACGTGCAAGATTTATTTTTATAGTAAAATAAATCAGTAACTAACTTATGCTTTTAACTACAGGATAAACGTGATATGAAAAAGGACAGAATTTTAGCTTGAATTAAAGTACCAGTGTAGCAGTCTGAATGTGTATATAACTGTCACTATGATCCTTGTAACTTTGCAAAAAACCTCAGTGATACATTAGCCACACAATAGGGGTTGGAACAACTCTTTTGACAACAATGGAAGCTGACATGTGATTTGTTATGAGTGGCAGGGTGTGTGGGATAGTACAGGCAAGTACCTAGGGAAGTAGGCAACTCCAGTGTTTTGGAATTTCACCATTGAACAAGTGCAGAATCCAGAAAAAACTAGTAAAATATGTGGAAAAAGTATGCTGTCATCCTGAGAATTCCAGAGAGGCAGAAATTACTGCAGTGTGCCGGGGCCTAGCCTGTTTAACAGTATCCAGTACCCTGAAGGGGAATAGAAAGTCTCTGGACTGATGCCAAAACGACACAGAATAACTGCTCAGAGATGAATTTTGTCTTTAAGCAGCAAAGGTATTTATTTCGTGCAACATTAGGGAGCTAGCCAATTCACACCGGACAAACTAGCTCCCATGTTTTGAGTGAAAAGTTAGGTGTTTTATACAGTTTTCCTGAGAGGTTACATCCTTACATACATGTTCATTTGATTTTGACACCCAATTGTTCCATTCATAATAGGTGGGATCTAGGTGGAATAGACCTTTCAATTTTCTTTGTTCAATAATTTCCTGACTTGATGGTCTCCTTATCTCCTTCAGGTGCCCACCTTATCTTTTCTAATTATTCAGAGTACATTCCTTTCTCAACAGAAACAGAGCATCACCCAGAGCATTGTACCGAACTCATCCTGACTAATTTTTTTTTTTTTTTAAGACCTTGTTCTATTTCAGGGTCTGATGGCAAAGTAACAGACACTGTGGCTACTCCAACCCCTGTGACAGGCACTGCGGCTGAAACAGAGAACCAACCCATGCTGGTATCAGTCGCCTCTATAGACAGAAAGAAACGGACACAAAAGACAGCTTGTTTAGTAAAGGAGGATGAAGTAAGGCCGTCACTGAAACAGAAGGAAAAGGCAGAACAAGAGGTAACCACCCAGTCCCTATCCCTGCGTGAGCTGTGGGATATGCAGAAAGATTTTAGCTATTGTCCAGGTGAGTACATTATCACTTGGCTGCTTCAGTACTGGGATAACAGGGCTAATAGTTTGGAATTAGTGAGTAAGGAAGCCAAGCAGCTGGGATCATTTTCTAGGGAAGGGGTATTGACAAGGCAGTTGGAAGAGGGATGCAAGTCCTCAGCCTCTGGAGAGAACTCCTGTCAAGCGTGAAGGAAGAGTATCCCTTCAAGGGGGATATTACATATTGCCCAGGCAAGTGGACTGCAGTAGGGAGAGGTATCCAGTACCTGAGGGAATTAGCCATGAAAGAGATGATTTATTATGCAACAAACAATGCAGTTACCCACAGATCCTGACAAAGTCCAATGCACACAACCCATGTGATGGAAATTTGTATGGAGTACACCACTGTTGTATGCCAGCTCATTGGCAGTAATGAGCTGGAGGGACCACGTGGCAATAACAGTGGATGAAGTGGCTCTCAGGCTCTGGGAATATGAAGACAATCTCTTCCTCCCTCACCTCAGCTGTGAAGAAACTGGTCCAGTAATCAAATGAGGATAGATCCTACTCCCCACCTGTACAGACCCACATCTCAGCTATTAACAGGAAGCACCCTTCTGCTCTAGAGGGAGAATATAGGAAGTACACACCATGAGGTACCCTGTGATTTTACCTGTGGGACACGAGGAAGTGGGATGGAAAACCCACCTGGACACTGGAGGCATGGGTATGTGAATTGCAAGGAAAAACAATCACAACTGCCATTCTTCCAGGAAGGTTGCTGCTCCAGTCTCCAGTGGGCAGTTTCCCAGACAAAGTGGAAGGGCAGATCTTAGTCCTGATCCTATGGAAGGGAATTCTAATACATTTTTATAAGAACTAAGTGGAGAATCCTATGGCCAGGACTAGAGGTGCCCTGCCTCCAGCCAGGTGGAGTAGAGGGACAACCTGATTTACTGGACTGTGTGGGTCTGAGGACCTGCCACATCAGAACCACAGAAGCATAAGACTGGTAGACATTGATGAAGAGTGTATCCTAATGCCATCAAGCTATAAGGGAGCAGAACACATTTGTTTTTCTGGAGTGACAGAGGGATTGCAACAGCCAACTGTATTTGGGGCTAAAATAAGCCTGACTGGGAATGAGTGGCAAAAACACCCCATTTTGACTGGCCCAGAGGCTCCATGCATCCTTGGCATAGACTATCTCAGAAGAGTATTTCAAGGACTTCAATTCTGCAGCAATTAAGCAAGCCAAGCAGTTAAAGTCTCTTTGGTATGATGGGCAATGGCTAGAATATAAATATGAGGAGACCTGGAAGATTGGTTATATCACACTCTCACAAACCTGCCTTCGCAAGCACTATGTGCTTACAATGGTGGAGAAACCACTGGATGGCTGAGGATGTACCCTGTGTCCCATGCCACTGCCTGGAAAACTACCCTGTGCCTTGAAAAGCAAGTCTTATGGAGACACGGCATCTCAGAAATAACTGAGTCATACAACGGGACTCATTTCTGAAACAACTTCATAGACACTTGGGACAAAGAGCATGACATTGAATGGGAATATCTTATCCCCTATCATGCACCAACCTCTGGGGAAACTGAATGATGTAACAGACTGTTAAAGACTACATTGAGAACAATGGGTCATGGGACCTTCAAACACTGGGATACACATTAAGAAAAAGCCATCTGGTTAGTCAACACTAGAGGATCTGCCAGTCAGGCTGGTCCTGTCCCGTCAAAACTTTTACATACTGTAGAAGGGGATAAAGTTCCTGTAATACACATAAAAAAATCTGCTGGTGAAGACAATCTCCGTTGTTCCTGCCCCAGGTAAAGGAAACCCATCCATGGGATTGCTTTTGCTCAAGGACATGAATAAAGCAGTAGGATGGGGAAGTTTGATGCATGCCTCAAGGGGATTGATTTTGGGTGAGAATAGCCAATGAACCAAGTTGTGTGATGTTGATTGTTACTTAACACTGTATATTATCACTCTATGGTAGCTATATGCTCGTCACCACCCTGGGCACCTCATGGCATCCATCTCCACCACTCCAGATTTGGGGACCTAAACCCAGCTGCCTTCCAATCACCACATTGATGAAGAATGAACTTTAATGAAACCAAGCAAGCACAATGATGATAGAATCAGAACTGTCTGCAGTATGCAACAGTCCAACAGCACACACCATTTTTCCTGCCCTGAAAGTTTGTTATGACCGATGGAGCCTAAAGTCATGCACTAAACGAACTCTGGATGTTTCATAGGGATGGCCCACAGACTAAGGGAATGATACTCATGATATAAAAAGACAGGAAGTTGATGGCATATTGAAAAGTGTGCAACCTGGGCATGACATAAATGGTATAAAATAAAGGTTGATACTGTCCTGGTTTTGACCAGAACAGGGCTAATTTTCTTCTAGTAGCTGGTACAGTGCTGTGTTTTGGATTTGGGAGAGAATAATGTTGATAACACACCGATGTTTTTAGTTGTTTCTAAGCAGTGTTTATACTGTCAAGGACTCTTCAGCTTCTCAGGCCCTGCCAGTGAGAAGGCTGGAGGGGTGCAAAAAGTTGGGAGGGCACACAGCTGGGACAACTGCCCCAAGCTGGCCAAAAGGTTATTTCATACCATATGACATTATGCTCAGTATATAAACTGGGGGCAGTTCATTGGCAAGGGGTGGGATTGCTGTTTAGGGTCTGTCTGGGTATTGGTCAGCAGGTGGTGAACAACTCTGTTTTACATCACTTGATTTTTTGCTTGTTTGCTGTTGGTGGGGTTTTTTGGTGGGATTTTTAGTTTTGTTTTCTCGAGTTTTATTTATCTTTCTCTTCTTGTTATCTACCTTTTCATTACAATTATTGTTGTTACTAGTAATCATAAAATTACTATTAGTATTGTATTTTACTTTATGTTAATTATTAAATTATCTTAACCCATAGGTTTTACCTTTTTTCCAGTTGTCCTCCCCAGCCCACTGGGGGCTGGGAGTGAGTGAATGGCTGTGTGGTACTTAGTTACTGACTGCATTAAACTACGATATTAACTTTGGTTACATTTGACATCTATGTCTGGCCAGAAGAATAGTTCTCCATAGTCCACTGACTATATTAGCTCAAATAAATGAGGCAGGATAGTTTAGGATGATTTCAGATTGTATGGCTTCTATGCTTAGGAAATTGAAATTCCTATTTTCAGCTCAATAAGAAAGTAAAACCTACAAGTTGATTACTTTTTCTAGTGATAAAATTATTTTTGTAAAATGTTAAGTAAAAAGTACAGCCAAATTTGTATACTTCTGTACTTCAAATAAACGCAGTTTTCTGTTTTCAAACTGATAGTGTTACACAACTAGCAATTTGGGGGTGAAGGGAAGCTTAGTTTTGGGTTTGGTGGTGGTTTTGGGTTTTTTTTTAGCAATTTAACAATGTTCTACTTCTCTGGTCTCTAAATATTATTTTTTTCTGTTACTTGTCTGAGGAAATTAACAACTTTTATTTCAGAAGCAGATACACAGCATTTATACCAGCCTCCTGACATACTCTGAAAGCACTTAAATACCTGCTTTGCTGTCACGATGTGAATATTCTTACTTTAGCATCTAGGACAACTCAAATGTATAGTATTGGGCTTTTTACAGTATACCACCTTACCAGAAACTATACCTATTCAAGTTGATTACAGTAAAGACTGACTTTATAAAGGTCAATTTCATCTTAGTTTAGAACAGCTGTTTTAGTTTTCATGATAGTAAACTCTTCTAATTCTGATCAAAGTTTTCTCAGTTACTTTCCCACTTTCACAGAACTCAAGTTTATTTCAGCTCACCAAAAGTTGTTGGCATGACTTTTTATAGCTTAAAATAGTGGAGGATAATCACTGATGTCTACAAGTGCAATTCACATCTATCTGCAGAAAGACAGGAATGGCCATCCTGGATGTGAGACTTTAAATTGAACTGAGAGGTGGTTAATGTGGTACAAATTCTGATTCACAAAGAAATAATTTTGAAACTTGGAGTTTTGACTGATGTTGAATGCTGAAGTAAGATGAATAGTAAAGCAATATTTGACATTGCATTTGCAAGTAATAATATGGCTGGGGGGGACGACAGCCATTTAAGCTGTTGTTGCAAAGCTCATACAAGAATAACTTCTACTAGAATTGTAAACAATCTGTTGTCTTGTTTGAGGAAAAATATTTACCAGTGTAAAGCCTATATCACAGTTCTAAATAGTCTTGTCTGATATGGAGTTCTGATGCAGGAGTGTTTCCATCCATTTGTGCTATAGTCTTGATTTCATTTGAGATCTTTATTGCCTGGACTAAAAAAATAAGTTAAGACCTAAGAAACTATGTACCAGAATCAGTTTGTTAGCTGAAGCAAAGCATGCACAGACAAAACTATCTGGCTTTCTACAGATAGCTTGCATGCTTTTCACCGTATTATGCTGTTTTCTTACTGCACTGAAATAAAGAAACTGAAGGTATCATATTGAGTATTCTGTTTAGTGAACTAAGGACTTTCAATTTCAGTAGACTACTGTAGATTATCATAAGAAGATAACTACAGAATCATCCAGGTTGGAAAGGATGTCAGGAGGTCTCCAATCCAACTTCCATTAACACTGAATTCAGACCAGATTGCTTAAGGCCTTCTCCAGCTGAGTCTTGAAAACCTCCAAGACCAGCGTTGTCACAGTTCTTCATCCATACATGGAACTTCAGCTCCTCCTGTTAATTGCCCAGTCTGTGCGCATGTGTGCACCTGCACTTCAGGTGAGGTGCCTT
The DNA here is from genome assembly GCF_015220075.1 of Falco rusticolus. Taxonomy (NCBI): domain Eukaryota; kingdom Metazoa; phylum Chordata; class Aves; order Falconiformes; family Falconidae; genus Falco; species Falco rusticolus. The sequence goes on along the minus strand of NC_051188.1, from coordinate 49,762,291 downwards.
CTAACATGCTTTATCCTTCACAAGACCTCATTTACACCCGTCACTCTGCCCCATGTACCCTTGTCTTACCTTCCCTCATGTAACTGCAAGCTCTTATCACTGTCTGCTGATATGAATAGTTTAAAGCTTTCATGACCAGTCTGGCAAGTCCTGTTGGCAAGAATACTTATACCACATTTTGACAAATAGAATTCATGTCTTTCTAGCAGTCCTTACTTTTCAGAAAGCCTTGTCACTGGATTTCTGAATCAAAGCACTGCTTGTGACAACAGCAACACATCTACTTGTTATCTTTCAGGATGAATCCACTCCTACCTGAGACTTTCCTATCATTCATACAACCAAGGAGTAAACCACCTTTGCCCTCACACTCTGTACTCACTCTTTAATGCTCCAGGTCTCCTTTAGCAGTATTACTTGTGCATTCATGGATGAGTAAAAAGTCTGAAGGCCACGTAAGCCTTGACATCTTCTATGCATCATTCTGGATCCAAGCCCTGGCAAAGAACAAACCTCCTATGGCAGCAGTTCGGTTTGGCAGGTGGGTGCTTTCATCTCCTGCAGAACAGTCTCAAAGCACATTTGCTGCTTCCTCTTTGTGCTGATAATTGGTTCAGTCCCAGGTGTCTCTGAAGTCTACTTCAGTGGACTTGTTGCCTTTCCTTGGCTATTAGTGCAATATACCAATTCTGTAAATTCAGATCTGAAGGCTGATGAGCCTTTCTTTTGCTGCCAGATAACACAAGTTCCCATCCATCCCTATCTTGGAAGTGTCCATGAATTCAAGTGTAGTCTTTGTCCCTCCTTCTTCCATTCTGTATCTCAGCCCCTTGCCTCTGCAGTCTCAGTGAAGATCACAAAAACTTCCTACTCATCCTCCCTCCACCCCGCTCCCAGTAAAGCAACAGACTTGAGCCCTGGGAGGCAGCATCCTCCCTCTGAAACTCTAACCCATGGCCAGGGTGCTTCCTCCAGCGAAGGCTGGGCACTGACCCTGGTGAGCACTCCACCACTGCTGTGTGGTCCCACCCTGTCTGGAGCAGAGTTTCTGGATCCCCTCTGCACCCACTGCCAAGTAAAGTGCCCCACAAGCAGCCAAAGTCCCTGTTAGCCCACCCTGCTTGCTGGGCACTGTGGTCCTGCTCACCAGCTAAGCAGGTGTCCCCACTGCAGTAGATCACTTGCTCATCAGCAGGCAATTTAGCAACCAACCAAAAAGAATATGAACATGGCAGGATCAGTCTCCTGGGTTCTGTGTGGTTTATGATACAACTAACTAGAGAATTTTCTTAATCACCTTTTTTTTTTAATCAGTGCCTTATATTAACTTCAGAAATAATTGAGAGTATTGTTATTTAAAATACTGTGAGCATAAAATGTTAATAAAGACTAATTAGACAAAAAACATCAGGGGTGAAATGTGTGCTTCACAAAATCAGAAGGACTGAATATTTTAAAGGACATAGAAAAGAAATATGAGGGCTTCAAGGGACCTTTTTTTCTCTGTTAGTTTTATAGGATTATTTTGGCACAGTTTCAAGTGATGACTAAAGTAAATCCTCCTGCCAGCCTACAATTTCCTGGCAAATTAATTATTGTTCTTATTGATCATAGGTGAGGTATGTAAGAATCTTTGTTTTTAATTTTCCTGGAATCTCAATTTTTATGGCCCTGTTTTCCACTGCTTAGAATTTTGTCAAGTTTCACACATTTGGGATGAAATAGTCCATGCCTGCTGTCTTCTTTTAAATAGTTGGGAAAGTTTCAATTAAACTTCTCAAACACTTTTTCAAAATGGGGTGGTGGAGGGGAAATAGTAGGTTGCCAACACAAAATCCCAACAATTAAAAAAAAATAAAAATCTCTTGAAGCTTCAGCACTTTCTGATGTCTTCAGAGGCATGAATTACTTCCTTTTTAATTTTCCAAGGTGGTCACCCTGATATCTTTAACATGCTTTTTATTGCTCAGTTAATACCACCAAAGTATAAGAACTAGAAAAAAAAAAGATATATTCAGACATTTTTTAGAATTCTACAATTAAATTCGGAAATTGGCAACTGCATCAGACACCTACTACTTTTTGATTGACCTGTGCATATACCTTTCTCTGAGAGTCACTGAGTGCTCGCTATCCCAGTAATTCAAGCAGTGAAGAAAATTTTCCTTAAATGATTCATTCTGACTGGACCATTTAAGTCAGGGAGTTTGAGGGTTCTTTTAGTGCTCTTCCTGCTTCCCCTACTAACATCCAGAGACAAAAAAGGAGGAAAATGAAAAAATAATCTTAAATCCAAAGAGTAAGGAGGAAATGAGACAGCTGTTACATCATGCAGAAATTTGACTGGAGGACTGAATTTTAGATTCATTGAATTTTGTTTTCTACTGCATAGTTAGATTCCTTTATATTTTAACTTTCATCAGAAGAATGCTGAAATGCATTTTAAATCATATATTTCCAGAAAGGTTGCTGAGAATGCTTTGTTGGTTTAGGCAAATAAAGCAAATAAAAAAAGTAAACAACAAAAACCCAAATATCTCTATTCAGTGTGTTTTAGGATAGGGTCTCATGTTTCCCTGGGAAGACCTAACATGAAAAACAGAATTTATTTATTTATTTTATTTTATTTTTTACTGATATTTTCATTGTTTAAATCAAAAGAATACATGCTGTACATATTTGATTTTGCATAAACATAGGGTTTATACAATGTACAAGCACAAATACTTTTTACTTCTTCACAAAATAATATATAAAGCAGAAAATGTAACTTGTTCTTTATTTAGAATTTCCAGCAATGTTAAGATTCTTTTAGATAAGTCAAGTAAAGTGATGTGTAGCTTCTACAATCTTCAGCATAATCTGATCAGTGTAATATTAGGAACATTAATCAAAAAGAAATCTTACAAGAAAAAATATTTTTTTTTCCTCTTGTATAGTAAATAATGTATGGACTGCTCTCCAGATGGTATCAAGCAAAGCATTTTTGGTGATCTGCTAAATTCCATAATTCAGATCGAGTATTTTGTGCAGAGTAGGAATTCTGTCCTTGACAAACTACAAGTCATGAATTCTTTGCTGTGAAGGAAAACAGAATACTGATAAGGAAAACAATACTCAGTTTGCCTAGGTTATCTTAAAGGGAACGTACAGTTTAATGAAGTTTGAAAGGATTAGGCTTTGATAATGATTATTATGGGACTCCAAGATTTATAAGGTTAAGCAATATTCTCAACATTACAGTTTAAAAGGGTTAAAACTGAATGGAAGTTCCTTTTTGAGATTATCTATTAAAAATGGTGCAATTAAAACACTATAGGATGTTAGATGCTAGTGTAATGCCTCAAACTTCTGCATCAAACCAGAATTATTTTTTTCTTCTTTATCACACATACCATGAAAATACACTGCACCAACTACATGTACTGAAGTGTAAAAATGTACAAAGGATCAACAGCTGCTGGAAAGAACAAGAAGTCTGAGTGTGAGCATGTCTAAGTACCTTTTGTCAGAGACCTGAGAGTACTCTTCATTCATATTGTAAAATTTAACAAGGGACAATAAATATTAAATTCTTGCTCAACAGACTTAAATAAGGCTCGTGCTTAACCTGCTGTGTTCTGTCTTTGAACGGTAAAATATCTTCCAGGTGAGATGCGGTAGCAAAGTTCATCATATCCAATAAAAATCAAATTGATATGCTTTCAGACAGAGGGTGGGTGTGTATGTCAAAGTTTTCTGTGAGCCAGTAATATAGATTAGGGTTAATGTTCTTTTGGTGTCTTAGAGACTTTGCTTGGCTTCTACTGAAATCAATGCAAAAATCCCGATTGACATGATGCAGCCCTGAGCTCTTACAGGCTTGCTTCATTTTGTAAAATAGGCAATAGCATTACAGGAAAAGTCAATCACAGACATAGACTCATGCTGCCATGACTTTACAAGTGAATGTAATTATTTGCATAGCAAGGATTTCTCATATGAGTAATGCTTTGAAGGTCACATCATACACTGTAAGATAACTCGTGATTTCTAAGGATAAAAAGATTTTAAAAATCCATATCAGTGCTTACTTTTAAAAAATGAATGCATTTATAATTTCTAAACAGAAAAGATGCCTTTGCTACAGCAACAACTGAGTGGTATTACAGTTAATTACAAGTGCTACTTCTTATTTACAATTTTGATAGGGAAAAGATGACTAGTGAAGGAGAGGCTTAAATACTGCAAGTTATTAAAATATTACTGTGATAACAGTGATACTGGAACATGAATATAAAGGATATTGATTTCATATTTGTCCTACCTTTGCCAGAAACTCAAAACTCAGAACATAAATTTATAACTGTAATGAAGCGTATGGGAAAATAAGCAGCAGCTAATGCTTATTTCTGAAGTAGAAAAGAATTACAAATATACAAAACATGAGGAGAAACAGACATATAAAAAGCTCTGGTTCAATTTCAACTTCTTAAACATCTTCAACATTCCTAAAAGTTCTTAAATGATATAATCTTTAATAGGAAATGCCACCGTGAAAATAGTGATGACATCATCTTCCTGGAGAAATTTTGGAGCCGTTCCAGATTTTCAATGTCAGTGGCATTCTATCAATTTTTCCTTTGTAACCTGAGAACCTCCTCTGAAATCAGTATCCTGGGCTGCACCAAAAGAAGTGTGACCAGTAGGTCAAGGGAAGCGATTCTCCCCCTCCACTTTGCTCTTGTGAGACCCTACCTGGAGTCCTGTGTTCAGCTCTGAGGCCCCAAACATAGGAAGCACATGAACCTGTTGGAGTGAGTACAGACGGGGGCTGTGAAGATGATCAAGGGGCTGGAGCACCTTTCCTATATAGACAGGCCGAGAGAGTTGGGGTTGTTCCACCTGGAGAAGATAAGGATCCAGGGAGACCTTACAGAAGCCTTCCAGCACCTAAAGGGGGCCTACAAGAAAGCTGGAGAGGGACTTGTTACAAGGACATGTAGTGATAGGTAAGGGGTAATGGCCTTAAACTAAAGAGGACAGATTTAGATTAGATATAAGGAAGAGACTCTTTACTGTGAGAGCGGTGAGACACTGGAACAGGTTGCTCAGAGAAGTTGTGGATGATGCCTGGAAGTTCAAGGACAGGTTGGATGGGGCTTTGAGCAACCTGTTACAGTGGAAGGTTTTCCTGCTCATGGCAGGGGGTTTGGAACTAGTTGATCTTTAAGGTCCCTTCCAAATCAAACCATTCTATGATTCTATGACTGTATTGATTCTATTATGCTGGACAAACATACTCTATTTATTCTGCTGTTTTTCTAATGTAATTTGGGGATAGCATAAAGTAAAGAATGGAAAGAAATAGCATATCAGTATCCTTTAGGTTACTTATAAAGATAACCTCAACCACTTTTTTCTACCTTCACCTTTCTTTATAGTGACAAATATATGATACCAGATTCTGAAAAATGAATAATAATAATAAAAAGCCTGTTTCAGATCCTTTCAAAAGCTGAAGACAGAAATATCAGAATGATTCCTGTGATGCAAAGAGAAGGAAGGGCAAAGTACAGCTGTGCAAACAAATAATACTTTTTCTTTCAAAAATTATTTAAATTTATCAGCTATTTAAATCACTCTAAAGGCATGACTTGCAAACAATGAGAAGAGGGAAGGACTTTATTTTGATGATCATATTTTATTTGGGTTTTTTTGCTCCCAATACTTCTATCATTAAGCTATTGTATTATTTTGCACTGCAAGCTTTTCCAATTATGTTAATCCTAATTACAGTAAATAAAGTACATAACAGAAAAAATATTTTTTTCCCCCAGGAAACATGATTTAGTGTCTCTATGAATGGTTGACCTTTCTAAACAAGAAAAGTTCAAGGTAACCAAATTAACTCTTTCAAAAGACCTAATCATTAATATTTAAACATAACCCGAATGAACATCATTGTCTTCTTCATTCCAAAAGTGAAAAACATAGAATAGGTGTAGTATACTGTTGATTTAATCTAAATTAGATTAATGTTTTGGGTTTAAGTAAAAAAATCAGTAATTACCCACAAACACTTAAAATAATTTTATTTCTAAAAGAAATGTGAATTTATCATTCATCTGTGTTTTCAGTCCAGAATATGGACAACACAAAGGTTGTTTCTTTACCTAGTCATAAAATTTGAAAGAACAAAAAGTGGGGGAAAATTCTAAATTATCATACGCAAATCTTAATTTTTATTTTAATTGGGGGATCATTGATACATAATGTCTTAGTTTTGCCCTTTCCTTGTTATTTCATGTAATTTTTTAATAACACAAGATAATAAGAACAAGGCAGACTCAACACTGATTATAAAAAATGCACAGCATTCAGCATTTTCAGTTAATGCTTTCAAGTCATTGAAATGTTATGTTGAATATTACATTAAAGCCATATAGAAAAAGTACAAACTAAACAGTATGCCTATTTACCTACTGAAAGAAAAAAATCACATAAAACCTGTGTACAAAAGATTTTAATTCACATTTTATAGGAAGGCCCTTAAGATGCACAGATGAACATGTTGCTAGGGAAAAGCAATGATGTTTAAAAATAAAAGTAGAAATAAATCATGATGGAATTCCATGATATTGTATGTTGGATATGTATGGTATCAGACCACATATCAGTATAAAACTAAAATGATTTGTACTTCAGCATAGAATCACATTTTTGTTGAAGAAAGCAAAGAAAATAATGGCAGTGTTGTATAGAAACACCATTCCTGATCTGGCATAAAATTCTGTCGGTGTGGATCGATCTGGCATCTACCATCCTGTGATGATCCCTTTGAACAAGTGGTAACAAATGTGAGTGATAAAGGTGAATGAGTACTTGCTCTGTGTATAACACAGACACAGCATTTCTGGTCATGTCCTAAGAAAGGATTTAATAGCTCATAGAAATTTGACTTTAAAATTTAAAAAGACATTTAAATATGAGATGGTTAGAATGACTTAATGAGATATAGCCTATGAGACACAACTATTAATTTCAATATTGATGTTCCTTGCCACTCAAAATAAAAATTTGCTTAAATCTCTTGTTGAAGAAAACTGAACTGTATACAGATTTGGAAACATATGGAAGCTTGCTGTATTTCATTAAGACACCATGTCTTATGTCCTTACCTTTAGTTATATCACTGGAACAGAAAAAAAAAACCAAACAAAAAAACCCAAACACGTCAAACTCATACATTCAGAATTTTCTTCTTCCCCACTCCTTTTCATGTCAAGGTGCAAGAGAGAGTTTCAGACCTGAAGCATAATGTTAATGTTTAACTTAGTTCTTTTCATAACTGAGAGAATATTAGAATATTCTATGGCTTGTACAGAAAACAGAAGCCTCCTCCTGCAATTCTAAATTAGGAGTATACCAGGCAAAATCTAAGACATTTCTTGTGATCCTCAAAATACGCCCCCCAATATGGTATAACTCAAGAAGCACTTTTGTACCTAGTGGCCCCATAGAAAACAGGATTGTCATTGGTAAATGAAGGAGCACAGGCCTTCTACTGACTGTGCCTCAGGCTGATTGTGCAAGGCCCCAGACCTGGCCAGCTGTTACCAATTTATTATGGGAACCGGCTGTATGAGGTTGGGACCGCATGTCTTTTGCTATAATGTGCAATTTAGTAGTCAGATAATGGCAAAGACTTTGAAATTATGACACAGGTCAAAAGCGGAGGCTCCAGAACCATGAACAGCTCAGTGACAGTCAAATGACTGGTCACTGAAGGAGCTTAACGTAAAGAGATGGGAAAAGATACCTTTGCATTAAGGAGCAGCAGGTAAGTAAAGGAAAAAGGAAAAGAAAGAAAAAAGAACCATGTGAAGGAACAGAATAGGGCATCTTCTGGGACTGGCAAAGCAACCTCCATCTCACCCCACCAAGCATGGTGCCAAAAGCTGGGATTTGCCTAGGAAATCAGCTGTCTAATTAAAGGACAAGATCCCAATTTAAGGCATGAGGAAAAAAAGAAGACAAAAATTTTGTACTGGCTTCTGTCCTTGAAGGGCTTTTCAGTCTGACAGTGTCAATGAATAAGACCATCAAGGACCATAATGATCAGCACTAGCTCTGTGGCATCAGCTGTGAACATTATATGTTCAAATTTAATGCCTTGGCAGGTTATAACACTGAACCAAATTTTGACATCTCAGAATTTGACACAGGAAGTTGATTCTGAGTTGCAGATCAGCTCTTATGTAATACCTGTTATTTTGTCTTCAGACAGCTAAATGTAGACAGAAGCTTTTAATGATGTATTGATTTCATAAACTAGCAAAGTAAATTTCCAATACTACTTACATTTTTGATAAAGTGAACCTATATCTTGTTTGTACTGGTCATATTTCTCATTGTCAGTAAATTCTATACAAGATTGACTTGTTTTTAACTTCCTAAAGTTCTAAGATTTTAAACATGAGAATAATAAAATATAAGAAAATTATATTCATTCTAAGATTTGAATGATATGCAATGCACTTATTTGATTATTGATGCACTGATTTTATTATTGGTGTTACAAGATTTTTAGTGATCTGTTAGATCCAGTCTTATGCAGATCGTGGTTTTCAACAGACTAATATAATGCTAATTTCAACATTTGTTTAAGATCCATTTCTTAATATAATTCACATAGATGCAAAGTTTCTTACAGTTCGTGTGATGACAAAAGCAAAAGTAAACTTGGGCATGTACTGCAAATGTATATCTTTTCAATTCAAAGCACTGGAATTTCAAGTAGAACACGACTTAAAAGTATTCCTCTAAAAAAGTAACACAGTCCTTAGCCCAGCTGAAGTGTCAATATCACTGCACACTACATGGGTAACAAACAGGAGGAGCTGAAACTCACTGCAGCTGGAGGAAGGGACAGGCAAGGAAGGAAGCATGGGAAGGCGGTCCTCTGTGTAAAGCAATAGATTGATTGCACAGTGCTGTCTTTGAAAAACAGTGATGAACAGGTTGAAAGCTTATGGGTAAAAACTAGGGGCCAAGCCGACAAAGGAAACCTCATGGCTGCTGTTTACTACACATGACCCAACCAAGAGTGGTCTGTAGGTGAAGAGTTCTTACATCAACTACAGGAAGCATCACGCTCACAGGACCTGACCCTGCTGGGAGACCTGAACCACCCTGACATCTGCTGGAAAAGCAGCACAGCAAGCTGTAAGCAGTCCAGGAGACTCTTGGAGTGACTCAAGGATAACTACTTAATCCAGGTGAAGAACAGCCTGACCAGAGGAGAGCTGGCCTTGTTGCTCACCAACGCAGATGAACTGGTTAGAGAGGTCAAGGCTGGTGGCAGACTGGGCTGCAGTGAACAGGACCTGGTGGAACTCACAGTCTTGAGGGATATGGGCCATGTGGAGACTAAAGTCAGCACCCTGTTTTTTAGGAAAGAAAACTTTCAGTTGTTTAAGGAATGAGTAGATATTAGTGGATGGGACGCCCTGGGAAACTGCACTCAAGGCCAAAGGAGCTGAACAGAACTGGTAGCTCTTTAAGGACATTTTTCTTTGGGCACAAGAGTTCTCAGTTGCTACATATAAGAAATTGGGCAAGGAAAGTAGGAGACAAGCATGGCTGAGTAAGGACATCCTGGTTAGACTAAAGTGTGAGAAGGAAATTCAGAGTCAGTGGAATCACGGATGTGTATCCTGGGAAGAATGTGTAGGGATGGGATGCCTGAACGTTTAGGGATGGGAGCAGGAAAGGTAAGGCACAGATGGAGATGAATGTGGCAAGCAGTGTGTTAATAAGAAGGGCTGCTATAGGTACATTGGCCAGAAAAGGAGTATTAAAGAAAATGTATCCCTCTAATAAATAAAACAGGTGAACTAATGTCACCTGACATGGAGAAGGCTGAGGTACTCAACAATGTATTTTTCCCTGTTTTCAGTGGTAGCTTCTTTTCTCATATCTCTCAAGACCCTGTATGTCAAGTCAAATACTGGAGGAGGAGCATCCCTCCAGTTGTAGATTAGATTTGAGACCACCTGAGAAATGTGAACATGCTTAAGTCCATGGGACCTGACAAGATGCATCCCAGGGTCTTGAGGGAATTGGCTGATATAGTTGCCAAACAATTCTCCATCATATTGCAAAAGTCATGGCAATCAGGCAAAGTCCCCAATGACTGGAGAAAAAGGAATATCGTACCCATAGTACCACAAAAGGGGTACTAAGGAGGACCCTGGGAACTAGTGACCAGTAATTCTCACCCCTGTGCCCAGTGAGATCATGGAATGAATCCTCCTGGAAGACATGTAAATATAAACTCATGGGTTTGGGGTTTTGTGTGTGTGTGTGTGTGTTTTGAACTCATTGTAAATCATTGCAAAATATAAAGGCAATGGCTATAATATATTGAAAGGAAATTATTATGCATGCAAAGAGTTTCACTGCATCATGACCTAGTAAATAGATATTGGATAGAATGTATTAAATCCTGTTTGAAATATTGGTGATGAGTAATAGGTACAGTGCAAAGGTCTGGGCTACTATGAATTTTTGCTTACTGTGCAGCATTTTTGTTAAGCCCATGAAAATAAGCTGGTGAGTTCCACTGTTTGGATTTTCTCATGCTTATATTCAATATTCTTATTTGGATTTTAATGCAACAGCTGTTTCTTAATTTGGTTTCTTTTAATTATTGTTACTATTATCATTAAATATTTATATATTAATATAATTCTCATTACTAATGATTAAAAATGTACTAGCTTACATCTCAGTTGATTTCAGTTAGATAAATCAGATTAGAAGGGGCTAAATCCTTCAGTTTGTCCTGTTAAAATAGTGCAATGTCAGATATTGGTTGTTAGCACTGTCATTTCCCCCACTGCCCCCCCACCCCACCCCACCCCCGGTTCTGTAAGATATATTATTTTGTTAAACAACAGTTGATTGAGTTAAAGAAATAACCTGAAAAGCAGTGTTTTCTCCCAAAGAAAATCATTAACCAGGAAATATCAGCATCACAGTTTCTGCATGGTTTCTGTGTAGGTAAATCAACAGTACACTTTCTCCAACATACACAAAAATCACAACATGAGGTTACAGTTATTCTAAGAAAGTGGAATATGGGCTGAATCCCACCCAATTACCTTAAAAGATTAAATTTTAGGAGTTCCATATTTTTTGTGAATGGCAAGATATAAGCAAAGAACAACTTAGGTCTATCCACTTAGGGCGTCCCTTGAACGTTCTCAAGTGTAACATGTTGATTTTGGTCCCTAAATATAGACATCTAGCCTTTTAAAAATCATAAGGTATCCACCTGTTTTCCAGCTGCCAGGCCAGAAAAACAGAGTTCTCATGCTTGTCTTCAAACATACCTGCTTTGTGCAGACGTCTCAGATTCTACAAGGTGTCTCAAATGGCAGTGGAAATAAAAGTTAAAGCAACTGAGTAAACCTGAAAGATCAGAGAAACACTAAACCTCGGTTAAAAATCTTCAAAGCTAAGTAGCAGCTGATGGTAGACTTGTAGAATTGCATATTTTAATTTAGATATTTGTATGTCCTAAGTTAGCATTGCCCTTCTCTGACAGGGAATTACTGAAAGCACACAAAAGATAAGTCTCTGATTTCTCTTCTGATTTCTCTTCTGCTGCCTGGTTCCAGATTCATTCAGAATAGCCACTAGAGGAAAAGTAATGGATTTGCACCTGTAATGCTTGGCCAGATGTCAAGTGGCAGCTTAGACATTTCTAAAAGCCATTGGAGGCTTTAGAGTACTTACTTAAACTTATGGAAGTTTTAACACTTAACCTCTAGGAAGTCTACTATGAATATGCAAACTACAGTGGTTCTTAAGCTTATAACTAGGTCAAATGAGGACAGTTTTCACAAGAATTGCAAAAAAGAAATCCTTTATGCAAAAGTCAGTTCTCTGCCAAATTTCAAGTCCTTATTCTACAACTTGGTGCTATAACAGCATTCCAAAGAACAGATTGCCAGAATTCCTATTATAATTAAAAAAAAAAAAAGGTGTTTTTTTTTTTCTTAGGTTCATACAGTAGCTGAAGTATTTTTTACTAGAAGTTAAAAATACCTCTTAACAATTAAAAATTTCAGCTTGAGGTAATTTCATTGATTTGGTTAAAGTCTGAATAGATTATAAGCATCTGAAATCTGGTCCCAACATCAGTTGCAGGAAACCTTGAAAACATTAGTTAATTGACCTGCCTGTAGTAGAAGAGAAAACAAAAAGAAGCCAGAGCACCATTTTTCATTCATGGCAAGCATCTCTGAACTGATAAACTCTGTGTACAAATTCCACATTGAACTCAGCATGGAGTTAGAAGCAGAGTTGCATTTATGTCAGTTAAGTCAATATGATAACTAACAGACTAAAATTATTAGGATTTAGCTTGGAAGCTAAAATAGCAGAGAAACCTTTACGTGAACAAAATTCAATCTATCAACACAATTTTTAATACCAAAAACAAATTTGCAGCTGTCTTATCAGTGAACTTTACATATTTTTTTCATTCCAACTAGTTTGTTTCTCCTCAATTTCAAGTTAATTTTCAGAATTATACACTACTTCTTGGTATTACAATGGTAATTTACAGATGGGACATCAGAGAAAGACTTTCTGTTCACTTGAGGGAGAATTAGTTCTGGTCATGTACGAAATCAAGACATGTTTCATCACTTACTCAGTGTGATGGTTCCTGAAACATAGCTCCGTTATGCTTTTACTGGTAAATATTTCGTACATATGGTGATTCATAAAACCAGCCTCACAGGCATTGCTTAACTGCCAAATGTTTTCATCTTTTTGATCTGAAATGCAGCTATTATTATTACTATTATTATCATTATTATCATCATCATCATCATAATGTTAATCATCATTATCATTATAATCATCATAATGATTGTTATTATTATTTTGTGGAAAGGTCCCCCCTCCTCCTCTTCTATATATGTATTATGTTTTCAGTGTAGGATGAATATTAAAGCATTATGAGATAAAAAAGTTATGGCTTGTTCCAATTCAGAATGGAGCCTTAAAACTCTGGGAGGAATGGTACTAACATAAAGCTAACAGGTTGGCAGAAGACTGCATTAAAAGATGAAATGATCTTGGCAAACTAGGATTGTGAATCACTTCCATATCCGCTTACTATAACAAGAAATGGCTACTATTTTCTGAGAGACACTGAAAAGAATACAAATTATTTCATGTCACTGAAAGAAAACATTTAAAATAGCGCTATTTATTTTTTAATTGTCTGATTCCACAACTCATTACCTGATGTTCATTTTTCTATCAATCTATCTATCATGTAGTTAGGGATGAAAAACCAACTAATCTGGACTAATCTGGTTTGGAGCCAGGGTTGAAGAAGATCAGGTTGTTAAAAAATATCAAGTATAACAGTGCTTAGTGGAAGAATGAGGGAAAGGGAATTGGATGTATAGCAATGGCTACTTTTTTGCTTGTATAACTGGGATAAAGACATTCCTAATTCTTTGCATTATGTAGCAAGTTTTGTGCACTGACAGTGATGCCAGCTCTTTACTATTTGAACAAAAATAATATTTGCTGCCTGCAGTCATCCTGATTTTAGGTACTGTATCTTAGGCTGGTTGTTTTGGGCTTGGGGGTGTGTGTGTGTATTTTGTCCCATTTTAGCTATATCTTCATTTTGTTTCTTTTCATAAATGTTTGTATTTGGCTATAACTGAGCCATAATCAATCACAGGTGTGACAGGCTGCTGTAAATATTAGTTGACTTCAGGATTATTTTGGAGCTGATCAATGATATTTAATGTGATGTCAGCCACCTGTTTTGCACATTCTGTTCCTGGCAGTCTTCTGGCGATCATTCTTTATGAGCAGGATCCAAACACTATGTTTCATTAAACTGAGGTAAGAGGTGTGTGTATGGGGTGTGTGTGTGGGGGAGTAGTGTTTATTTGTTTGATTGTTGTGGATTTTTTAGGGGTTTTTTGGTTAATTTTTCCAGAAAACAGCAATGTGTATGGGGGACAGAATAACAAAAAAACCCTTTCAACTCTTGAGAAGCTGTTGAAGTAGAAAATTCTGCAAGAAATGTAATCCACAGTCCTTTAGTATTTAGGAAAAAAAAAGTTGAGACAGCCACTCACACCAAAAACATCAAAACATCCAGGACAAAGCTATGTATTTATTTATTCAGTAAGTCAGTGAGCTTTGTCTACACTATTTATGAACTTTTAAAGAGTCCTGGCAAAGTGAAAGTCAGTTTGTCATTGTAGGGGAAAAAAACCCTTGATGAACAAAAAAGCTAATAAAAAATCCCAAACAACTATTCACTTCATTCCAATCTAACCTCTAAATGTTTTGGGTGGGGTTTTTTTTGTTTTTGTTTTTGTTTTTCTGCCATAATGACCCTATTTCTTGAGAAGACACTAGAGCTGAGTTGAATAATCCAGAAAATCCTGAGTCCTGGATATGCACCTGTGCAAAGCAGTATCAAGATGTGATAACCCTTTAACCATTTTTGTTCAATACTTCAATCTAAATACATTGATGTCAATGACATCCAGTAAAGTTAATGGAATTCACCAATCTTCCTGAGAAAAGAGGCAGATGCTGATAACAGTTATGGATTTTTTAAATTACAGCATTGAAGAAAAACAGATTGAAAGCTAATCTACAGCTTTCTCTTTCAATAACATCAATGTGAAGGAGGGATCACTCAAAGGGCTCACATAATCTGGAACGGTAACATCAGTGGCAAGGTGAAAATTGTCACAAAAGCATTATGCTTAGCAACTGCCCAAGTTTAGATCGATCATATGGCACATAATGGTAGGTAGAACTGCAGCTTTTTGGCGTCTGATGTCATACAGTCATTACAATGTGCAACTGCTATTAAAGCACATGTTCAAGAGCAAGAACAGGTTTTCCATGATATTGTCCTATTTTACTATGATGTTCTGGAACAGAAAACATTAGTTGGCCAATACAGATGCTTGCTGCTGGGCACATCTCCCAGTTTTACAGCAGTCTGAAAAAATTTTTCATGTATTTAGTATTCTTCAGTTATCAAGGTAAATAATACCTTGAAACACTTCAGAAAGTTTGGCTGTAGTTTCCTCATAATCAGCCTATAGTTTTCAGTTCTTACAGTCTAGAATAAGAAAATTGTAATGAAGACTTCCAAACTTTTAGTAACTAAATTACAGAACCAAGGTGAGTGAGACTCATCAGGCTTACAGGGACCAGAAAGATGAGAAGAATTTATTTAATTATCAATATATAGACATTGGAAATGTCATTGATGACATGATTGTCATAGATAATCTGGGTGATGGGATTGAAAGTGCTTTCACCAAGTTTGCTGATGAAACTGAACTGGGTGGTATGGTGGAGATGTCCAAAGGGAGAGTCAGGCCGGAAGAGTGGGCAAGCAAGAACAGTGTGAAGTTTAACAAAGAGAAGTGCAAGATTCAACACCCTGGATAACATAGCCAAAGAGCCCAGTACAGGCTAAAGTCTGTGTGGCTGGGGAGCAGCATTGCTGAAAGGGACCTAGGGGGTCTGGTGGACAACAAACTGAACATGACTCAGCAGCACACTGCTGCAGCAACAAAGGCAAATTAGATCCTGGGCTGCATCCACAGGCATCCATTAAGAGCAGAGATAAGGATGTGATCATCGCACTCTACTCAGTGCTTGTCAGGCCACATCTGGACTTCTATGTCCAGTTCTGGCGCTCACAATTCAAAAAAGACATGGACAGACTGAGGATGGTCCAAAGTATGGATGGTCAAAGTGCTGGAGAACCTGCCTTATGAGGAAACACTAAAGGAGTTAGGTCTTCTGACCCTGTAAAAGAGAAGGCTCAGGGGGACCTCATCACAGTTTTCCAGTACTTAAAAGGGTGGCTACAGAGAGGACAGAGGTTCTCTCTTCCCAAGGAACCACATGATGAAGATAAGGGGCAATGGGTGCAAGTTGCAAGAGGAAAGAGTGAAAACAATCAGTCACTGGAACAACCTCCCCAGGGACATGGTGAAGTCTCTATCACTGGAGGTTTTCAAGATGTGACTAGACAGGGTGCTAGGTAATCTCATGTAGGTTCACTTTCCCACAAAATGTTAGACCGCATGATCTTTCAAGGTCCCTTCCAGCCTGGGCTATTCTATGTTGGTTATGATACTGTTTTGGAGAAAAAAACTTACTGAAATGTATGAAATATCCTATTATGTCCTTCTAAAACAAATTACAGAATAGTATTGTTTGGAGAATTTAGTATGCATTTTAATCCCCCCCCCCCCCTTTTATTTTCCAAACCCTTATTGTCATTTCAAACTCTTGTTTATATATATTGCCATATATATGAAACAGCCAAATTTTCATATCATATAACCTATGCTAATCCTTCCAAAGCTGAAGAGCAACATGATTCAGTGAATGCTGAAGGCTAACTTTTGAAGGTCCTCTTTCCACTGCTTTTAAATGACACAAGTTCACACAAGAATGTTTTACCTATACTTGAGTTTGTAGTATAGCTACATGATAAGTCATATTAAAGCCTTTCCTTTTTTTTTTTTTTTGTTTCATTTTCTTTCTACATTATTATAATCCCCAAGTTTTAACTTCCAAAACTTGACAGCTTTACCCAAAAGAATTTGATAGTCATGTAAGACAGCATATTTGTATTTCATGCTGCTTACCACTGGCTGAGAAAACTCATCAGCTTCCAAGTGATAGTAAATTCTGGACTTCTTTTAAAAACAGGAAGATAGTGGAGATGTCTGGACATAAAACTTTTAATGGAAAATCTTTGTATCAATGAAGGTGAAAGAATGTGTCTAAAAATGTTAGTCAGGAGGCAGATTTATAGAGGGCATAAGTACAGGACCTTGCAAGCATAAGCAATTGTGAGGGCTGGTAGGGAGCAAATATTGAGGTAGAGAAAGATAAGGAAAGCAGGAAAAAAAATAAATCAATATAAATTGATTTATATCAGACCAGACTCCAGGAAGGAGTTCTCCTGATTACTTTGACTTTATATGAATTCCTGGGGAGATGAATTGAGAAAAGTAACAAGCTGAAATTCCTCACTATTGCTATGTGGAGCAGAGATAATATGATGGAAAATACCTTTGTACCGTAGATATAGTCCTTTGAGATTCCTGATGACTCCAACTTGCAATGTTTTTCATATACATCTTAACGCCTGCATTCTTTTAGTATAAAATACTGCTCACCACCTTTTACACTATCTTTTGGTCTAGCAGTTAAATCTGTTAAATAAGATGTGCAAAAATTAGACTGCAAATTAAAGGAATGATACATTAAAAATAAATCCCTGTGATCTCTACTTTGATATCAGTGGAAAGTGCAGGTATTTAGTACCTTTAGAATTCATTCCTGATGTCTGGTTGTGAGAGATGAGGGAAAGGCAAAATTAGAAAAAAGCCAATGTTAATAAAAGTTTCGAGGCAGATCAGAATGACCTAGATATTTTTAATGTGAAGGTTAAAAATGTGGAAAGTTGATATGTTTCTGTGTAACCTGGTCTTTTTATAATATTGACAGAAGCATGCACCATAGCAGACCATGCTGTTTTCTTATGATATGATTGTATTCCCTAAATATTTGAAGGTTAGACAAAATAATGACAGTGCCTCCAAGGCACTGTGTCTAGACTTCAAAAAAGAAGCCATTAGGAAAGGAATAACAAAAATGTAGTGAGTTTGTGTATTGACACATTTTGTTGGAGTCTGGGGGCAAATCACTTCTGTAACATTCTGAACACAAGTGATCTGTGAGGCAGAAAAATAAATTGAGGCACATGAAGCCATGTCATAAGTGACTGCAAATGTCAAGTAACAGAACATTTAGAATGCAAAACTACGACAGGTTATATGATATATTTGTACTGTTTGTACTGTATATGCTTTTAATTTCCTTTTAAGGTAAAATGAAAACCATTTTGTTTTGTTTTATTTTATTTTGTTTTATTTTATTTTACTTTATTGTATTTTATTTTATCTCTGACTGTAGTTATCTGTTGAAAACAAAATATGTAGACCAGTGAGTCCTAACCTCAGAAAGATAACATGTGGCATGCAACATGCAGTTTCTACACTACTTTTCAGTAGTTGAATTCCACCAGTTGTAACACTTTTAATAAAATGAAGGAACAGTGAACTGGATATTTTGGGTCATAGTTTACAAAAATTATTTGCAACCAAGTGAAACAAAATTTCAGGTATGTTTTAGCATAGATCACTTACTGAGAAGAAAAATAGTCTTGAAGACAAAGTAAAGTAATCAGAAATTTTCTGTAAGAATTATTTGCCAATGGACAGCATCTTTTTTAAAAAAACCAAACTTTATTTTCTGTGAGGGAAAATAAAAATTAAAATATATTTTGAATTCTGAAATATTTTGCATGCCAGAAAACCTGTTTTTCTGATCAGCCTAGGCTGAACACCACCCAAAGTTTGTTTCTTGTAACCCAAAATAAAAGCAAGCAAATCTATTAGAGCAATATGATTGGAAGTTACAGAAACTCGTAAGAAGTTTTTTCAAGCACTTACAAACTTCATACAGAGGTATAGTGCTATGCGCATGTAGTACTGCACATCGAAGCGTTAGAAGTGTGCTGGCTGTCTAATGGCAGACTCAGGCTTTTTCTATACATATTCTTAAGAAGCTGAGTATTATATTCTGGGAAGAGAAAACAAAGCATGAATTTCTTACCAATAAGTATTTTTTGACCTACCTGGAAATTTTTAACCAAATAAACCTCTCTTAGAAACTGGAATATGTTTAGCAAATCAGGAAATCAGAATGAAGAAAGTGTGACAGACTTATTTAAGAGATAAAGCCCCAAGGAGTGAGCACGCCATGTAGAAACCAGCAAGAAAAATACTACAGAAGAAGAGCTGAATTTATGCCCAACATCACTGGCTGTTAAAAACTAAAGGTGGTTAGAAACCTTATAGACATTCAAGAAGGAATAACTTTACCTAATGACACCTCCATAGAGATAAAATTTATTCCTGAGCATCTTCAGTCTGTAAAGCCCACTAAAATGTATTTCAGGTAGGCATAGCTGATAAAATACCATACTTTGCCTTGGAACATGTAAGCATTGCAAGAAGCAGCATGTTTTTCACACTTACTAGAAGTCACCAAATATTTAAAACCTAGTAGGAAAAAAAAGTGCATATTCTGATCTGAGTAAAAGTATCTATTAGAGGAAATGACACTAGAAATTCTTGTAGCAAAGAAGCTAAAAGGTATTACTTGCTTTGGGGGATAAAATACTGTTAAAGCATTACATCTAAATTGGTGTACTGTTTTCTATGCCTAGAACATAATCATTTCATCAGAAGGGGGTACATTTTTTTCCTGAACCACCATAGAGTTCTATGGATGGAAGGTCTAGCATACTATTTTTCCTAAAAACAAAGAGCAATTAAACTCAGCCATGGTTTCATATATTTTAGCAGATACAGTGTATGTACTGGGATGTGTAGAGTGAGCTTTGCAGTTACCTCTGATCCATGGCAAAGAAATCATGCTTGAATCTTAATACAGGGTAAAATATTCTGTAAAATTTCTGTTTGAAGTCAGATGTTCAATTCCATAATCTTATTGTATCACATGATCAGCTTATCTTGGTGGCAGGGTGAAAGGGAAAATAAGCCATCTGTCAGATTGTGAAAAATTATGACCATTCCAAAAAACGTTTTGCAATCCTGCATTTTTTTTCAGTTGAGTTGACTCTTTAAAAGTGTACAAGAACCGTCAGAGTAGATTAAATTTACATGTTTCTTTCTTATGAGTAGTTGTGAATAATTTTAAAAATTATGGCAGAAACTGAATGAATAGGTATCAAACACAAAGTAATCGTGCATTGAATTGGATATCAAGAGACATATGTGGTGTTCCTGGTTCTGTTTCTTTCTTCCAAAGCACTTCACATCTCTCTACCTCATTTTCTGAATAATGGGGATGATGATGTTGTAGCCATTTTGTAAACTGCTTTGAAGTCTGGTTTGCACATTAAGTGTTATATAAGCAGTATTATTCTAACTTTTATTATTAATGTTACCTACAGTGCAGCTGTTGTAGTTCTGATATTTATACTTGTTCTACTGACCAATTAAATGCTGTATTTTTAAACGGCAACTTTACTGATTCTTGTGTCATTACCATAATTGTTTGTATTATGCAGACATTTTATGTGATCCCTGTTTTGTACTGTATATACACATATGCACACACATGCAGATACATGTTTATCTGTATGCATGTACATATATATATACACAAATATATTTATGAATACCTGCATGAAAGCCATGTATCATTTTTTGAGGATAATGTGTAGGAGCACTACTTTTTCTTCTCTTATTTTCCATTATAAGGCCAGATTACTATACTCTTACACATATTTGGTGCTACTTCACCATTAGTCTTTATCAGACACCCACACACCATTTTGAAAATGTACACTTTTATCGAGGATAAAGCCATCTAAGTGACACTCTCAGTTATTAGCAAAATGCTGTCTTAACACATTATTTTTACCACTTTCTGGAAATTAAACTTAAGAATAAGAAAATGTGATTATGACTTTAAAATAGTTGAGCAATCTTGTGGTCCTGTTTTTTTCTAACTTCTTATGATAGTGTAGTTCAACTAAAATTAACCAAACAAAGCGGTAAGCAAGTATCTTTCAGTTGCTTTATGTGCCCCCGGAGTTTTCTTCAAAGCAAGAGCAAAGTGCTTCGTTGCTTCTCTCCAAACTGCATAATACGAAACAAACGTATAATGTTAACTTCCAAAAAATGTCAAAGCTTTCTGAAGTTAACCTCAGATTAGTTCCATTACAGTGTGTTTAGACCGAGAACACTGCAGCTATGTTTTGGGTTTTTTTGCTGTTCTTGTTTTAATTTTTCATTCCTAAATTGTTTTAGCTAGTGAGTAGTGACATAAATCAGTTGCCTTAGTCAAATGGTTGTGGCAAATTTTGGTTTTTTCACTACAGTTTTAACAAATGGCATAGTTAAAGAAGCAACTGGTTTGTTCTCATAAACAGTGAAACATGGCTAAAGTTTCTGTTGAATCTGTTAACCAAAAGATAGGGGATCTAAGGTCACAGTGACTCCAATTTTACAATGACCTGCTATAGCAAATTTGATTAGTTTGCTAAGTCTCCTCCAACCATTCATCATAACGTTTACACACAGATGTTTCAGAAGCCACATGGTCATCAGTTTGCTTGCTGGGAAGTAGATGCAGTACTAATAAGATTCTTGTTGACTTCAGGCATAAATATATCTAGAGATTTGTGCAAAGGCTCTCCACTGAATTTTGATATTTTCCCTCTATACCCATCCAAGGCTTCTCTATGGGCTTTGAAGAGACATATTATTCCACTTTTTAATTTCACACCACCAGTACTGAAAAAAGTATCACAACACTATCAAGTTTCACAGCTTCAAAAATATCATATTACCTTTATTATATTTTTCATCCCCCCTCATCTCCTTAAAATTTTCACTAAACTTTTTCATCTCCTTAAAGTTTTTACTTTGTTTAGTTTCTCTGAGGGGTTAAAACCTATAAGTCCTCAGCTAACAGCTGCTTTCCACAGACTTGCAGGGTGTCCACCGCTACAAAGTCCCTTCTTGGGATTCACAGACACTCACTACCACTCCCCACACAGGAATGCTCCTTTTTCACTACCCTTGATGAAGATTCTTACCCCTGAATTGGAGAGATACAGTTTTTGTGGACTGAGCATTAGATGGATAAGGAAATGCCTGAAAGGCTGCATCCAAAGAGCCATTATGGTCAATGGCTCAGTGTCCAAAGTGAGATCAGTAATGAGTGGTGTCCCTCAGGATCAATACTATTTAATACTTCATCAATGACATAGAGAGTGGGATTGAGTACACTATCAGCAAGATTACAGATGACACCAAGCTAAGTGATGGCAGTTGATTCACTAGAGGAAAAAGGTGCCATCCCAAGGGACCGTGAGAGGCTTGAGGAGTGGGCCCATGCAAACCTCATGAGTTTCAACAACAAGTGCAAAGTTCTGCACCTGTGTCAGGGCAATCATGAGTAACAATACACACTGGGGAAAGAATGGATCAAGAGTAGCCCTACAGAACTATGGGATGGTGGTGGATAGAAAACAGGACATAAGCTGGCAATGTGTGCTTGCAAGCCAGTAAGCCAATCATACCCTGTGTTGCATAAAAACCAACGTGTCCAGCAGGTTAAAGGAGGTGATTTTTCCCCCTCTACTCCACTCTTGTGAGATCTCACCTGGATCAGTCAGCTTTGGGGTCCTCAGTACAAGAAAGACATGAACCTGTTAAAGCAAGTCCAGAGGAAGGCCATAAAAAATTTTGGAGGACTGGAACACCTCTCCTATGAAGGCAGGCTGAAGGAGCTGGAGTTATTCAGCTTGGAGAAGAGAAGGCTTTGGGAACACCTTATTGCGGCCATTCTATACTTAAAAGGGGCTTATAAGAAAGAAGGAGAAAGACTTTTTACCAAGGCCTGTAGTAAGAGAACAAGGAGCAACAGTGTTAAACTGAAAGAGGGTAGGTTTAGATAGGATATAAGAAACAAATTTTGTATGGTGAAGGTGGTGAGACAGAGGAACAGGCTTCCTAGAGAAGTTGTGGATGCACTGGCACTGGAACTCTTTAAGGTCAGCTTGGATGGGGATTTGAGGAATGTGACCTAGTGCAAGGTAGACCCACAGCTGGGGGGTTGGACTAGATGATCTTTAAAGGTCCCTTCCAATCCAGTTCCAGACAGCTCCAAGATAAATCCATCACTGGCCAAACTGAGCCAACCAACAATGTTGATTGTGCCTCTGTAACAAGATATTTAAGGAAGGGTAAAAAATGCTGTGCAGCAGCTGTGGGAGGGACTATTGCAAAAATGTGAGAGAAAGAGCCCTGCAGACTAATGAAGAAGGAGGGGAGGAGGTGCTCCAGGCACCAGAGCAAATATTCTCCTGCTGTTTGTGGAGCAGAACATGCCGATGGTGGTTGTCACCCTATAGCCAATGGAGGACTATGGTGAAGCAGATATCTATACTGCAGCCTGTGGAGGACCCCACACCCGAGCAGATGTATGTGCCTAAAGGAAGCTGCAGCCCATGGAGACCCCACTCAGGGGCAGTTTTTCTGACAGAAACTGCAGCCCATGTGGGGACTTGCACTGGAGCAGTCTGCACCCTGTAGAAAGGACCCATGCTGGACAAGTTCTTGAAGAACTGCAGCCCATGAGAAGGACCCAGGTTAGAGAAGTTTGTGGACTGTCTCCCATGGGACCCCATGCTGAAGCAGGGGAAGAATGTGAGGAGGAAGGAGAAGCAGAAACGAAATATTCTGGACTGACCATAACACCCATTCCTCATTCCCCTGCACTGCTTGGGGAAGAAGATAGAAGACTTAGGTGTGAAGTTGAGCACTGGAAGAATGGAAGGGTGGGGGAAGGTGTTTTTAGCTTTCTTTTATTTCTCACTATCCTACTTTGTTTCAATTAATTGGCAATAAATTAAATTAATTTCCCCAAATTGAGTCACTTTTGCCTGTGACAGTAATTGGTAAGTGATCTTCCTGTTATTAACTCATGAGCTCTTCATCATATATTTTTTCCCCTGTCCTACCGAGAAGGAGGAGAGACAGAGTGGACTGCTGGGCAACTGGTGGCCAGCCAAGGGCAACTCACCACTACAGAGGGTTAAATGCTTTAGGGATACAAAGTAAACCAAAAAACCAATAAACAACAACGTTATCCATTGGCTAAGGCTTTGCATTGCGTTTTTATGATGTACCTATTTTCTGAGCCTAAAACTGGATTTTAAATTGGTAGCTACCCTTCCACTGAAAATGTGAGAAATCTTATGCTTCCATTTTCATTGGGGAAGATTTTAGTTGCCCAAATATAGATGTCAGTGCCATTTGAGACAACTAGGTATCTGAGACCAACCACGTGAAGCTAAATTGTGATTTTTGTCCTTCTACCCATTTTTCTCAAC
Source organism: Falco rusticolus (assembly GCF_015220075.1). NCBI lineage: Eukaryota > Metazoa > Chordata > Aves > Falconiformes > Falconidae > Falco > Falco rusticolus. The sequence goes on along the minus strand of NC_051188.1, from coordinate 49,738,212 downwards.
AACCACAGAACAGAATTTCTCACTTCAGATACTGGAATAAATCTGGGAAACTTCAGAAGTCACCATATAGTTTGTCTTGTGAGTTGTAATCAAAGGAGAAATTTAGGAATGAGAGGGGAAATAACTTTTTTTCAGTTCAATTTGACTTTAAACAAAAATTTAAATAGTGCTTACAATTACAAAAAATATTAAGGTACTGGAAAGACTAATATTGAATCTCAATTGGATAACATTACCAAATATAGATTGCAGTATGTCATGACTGAATTAATTTAAAAAAATGAAGTCACCTATTTAATGAACTTTAAAAACCTGCAATCACCTTTCATCTCCTAGGCTAATTGAAACCAGATGTATTTATGGTACTGTGTTGTAAGCTATTAATTCAGAAATGTAAAGCAGAGTTGTAAATATCTTATTTTAACACTGTACTGCCACCAGTGTAGCCTGCAATAGTTTGTGTGAAATTGTTATGTCTGCTAGGTCTTTTACTGCTTGGAAAACAATTTAATCCACATCTATTTTTTATATGTATATATATAACACACACACACACACAGAGTAAAGTCTCTGTAGAGTCTGATAGACTAAGGAATTTAAATTGAGGATATTTTTCAGTAAGAAAAAAGATTGGAGATTACCCAGGAACAGAAAATGTCTGGGTGATGAATAATGAGTAAGTTATGCCTACATTAATCTGATCTTTTCTATCCTTGCATGCATTATAGAAAAGCACTGTGTAAGAAAACACAGAAATAAAACCAGTGCAAAACATGATTCTTGGAAAGGTCAGTGATGTTTAAAAATGGATCAGCATTTTCTTAATAGCTTTGTCCTCATTCTACCTAAGGGCAAAACTGAGTTTAACATTGTGCTAGATAAGTTATTTCCTAAAACTAATTTGTACAAACTCTTTATAGCAAGCTCTATTCCACAATTTTTATTACGTGTCCTTCTTAACTACCTTTCTAGTACATGTATGTTTCTCATTACTTCTCAAGGTCTTAGGTGGGAAAAAAAGACCAAAAAAAAAAATTGTCGAATCATCTTCTAGAGGAATCCTTGTTTACTTACGCTACCTGCACAACCCTCTCTTCTTAAACAGATCAGGTGTGTTAAATCATAATACCAGTGGCAGAGTGAAGGAAATTGTATATCAGGCCCAAAACACTCAAGGGAAATTAATACGTGGCAGGAGTGTTTCAGAAAATACCTAGACAACTTAACACAGCAAAATTCAGGGTTAAAAGATCCAGAGCAATGTAAATGCTAGCCCATAAAATGAAAATATTATTAGAAATGAGACTAAGTGATTAGAATAGCTGGATGTTGAAGCAACGATAATCTTAGCAACTCAAAGAGAATCAGTTGCCCAGAACAGACAACAAAATTCTGTATAAATTTGGGGACTGAAGCAGACAAAGTAGCTGAGAAGATCAGACAGATAGGGTTGCTGAAAGAAGATGATCAAAGATTCCCTGTACTACTGCAAATGCAGTGGGAGATGACTGTGCAGAGGAGAGTTGTCATGGATATATATTCTTAGAATGTATACACAAAATGTATTTTAAGATACATTTCCTGACATAAACTAATAATCCTTTTGCAAACCAGATACTGGGTCTATTCCTACTTTCTTGGGGTATGGTGATGCATAGGTGGTAACTGCCCTAAAAAGATTGCTGAGGATTTGCCCAGCAACAGCTGGTATAAAGCTTATTATCATGTTTTTCTTTCATTTCTCTGATGTGCTTGACTAGGAGGGTACTTTATTTTAATGAACCAATATAATGCTTCCTAGATGTTGTTGTAATCCAGCTTGTTTAACTGCACAACTATGGATAATTTAAGTCATGAACCAAGGCAGCTTTTAGAAACCCAAGAATCAGGAAGTACAGTGGTAGCTTTACATGTATTACTGTTAAAATTTGCAATTTTACAGGATTTGCAGAAGTCAAGAAGGGAAGGTTATGGCAGGTATGGTAGAAAGGTTTTGAAAATGACAGCTCTAGAGCATAAAAAATTCAAAAAATAAAATCTTGCCTTGAATGCTTAAGTGTCACAGACCTAGTTGAAGAGCAGACAGAAGGTAGGATAACAAAACAGAAGTTTGGAAATAATTGAAGATTGAACATTATCTTGATGTTGTCAGTTAAGACAATCTAGTATCGCTCTCTCAAACATTTCTGTGCTGACTATAGATTTCAGATTTGAGACAGAAAAATCTGTGTTTTCTACATAATCCTTCCACTAACATTTTGTTGCCTTTAAGAGATGAAACTAAGCATTTTTTTAAATACTGCCTGACACTTTTTTCATATTTCTATGGGTACTCTTAGCTAGGTAACTATACTTCTTATGTGACAATGTCTTTAATAAATTGAATGGAATTCTGACATTAAAGAAATAGATGCAGGCCCCAAAACTCCTTGAACAATTTAATGAAATTTGAAACAGCTCTAAGCCAAGTTGTCTGTAGAAAGTAGTTTTAAAGAGTAACATTGATTAGGGACAGTCTTTATTATTTGGAGTGTGATTGGACTTTACTTTCAAACACTTTTACACTGATGTATAAAATAGGTGTCCACAGCTAACCTCAGCATCTAAGCTATAAGGAAATGGAAATCAGGGAGATTTGGTTGCCTAAACATAGATATGCAATGTTACCTGAGATGCTTTGGATTTTACCAAGGTGTCTGTACAGGGCTGGCATATATGACATTGTATGTCCAAGAGATACATCTCCTTCTGGAGCAACATGGAAGGCAAAACAAATACACCACAGAGCCCAGAATGGTATTAGATATTTAGGCAACCGAATCCTACACATTGTCAACACAGTCAGTGAAGAACCTAGAGAGCTATTTAGCAGAACGAATATGGTTCATACAATTTGAGAGTGATTGGAACAGATCTCCTGACCTCACAGAATATAATTCAGTCATCTAAAAATGAACAATTAGTGCTATTTGAGTTGCTACAGGGAGACTTTCCTGCCTGCTGATCCAGAATGTTATGGATTTCTGTGTTGTATGCACCAGTCCCAAGTAGATGTCTCAGACAACCAAGAATTTGCCATTCAATGATGTCCAGACTTAAATGTGTATAGTCAAGAAAGAAGGCTTCATTGGTTAAAACAAATGAAAACTCAAGGTATTTTAGAGAATAAAGGAGACAGAACTGAAGGACTGCTTTTTGGAAGGCAATGGTATAATAAATTCCCTTCTTGGAAGATGAAATTAGACAAAGTTAAAGTTTTTACCCATTTTGTGGGATGAGTGACAACAAGAAACACTGGAATATTATGCCAATAATTGATCTTGATTGACTACTGTGAAAATGAGTTTCTTTGAGATTTGATACATTTTGACTTATGCTCTAATTCAAGCCCAGTTTCTGGACTTAAAGAACAAATTGTTTCATTAGATTTCATCAGATAATGAAATTATGCCAGCACTCATATTAGGTCATAGGACACATACCTGGATTGTGACCTTGGGGTCTATAGTATGTTTCAAAGTTCAAAGCTTTTTGGAGTGGTGTTAAAAGAGCTAGAGGATGACTGAAAGCAAAGACCTGAGAGGGAATACAGTGTCAGCTTGGAAGTGAGATCAAGATTTGCATGTTCCCAAATAATAAAACACTATGTCTTGTTGGATTAACAACTTATTAAGAGAAGGAGAGGAGTATGTGGGTACTCACTTTCATTGATATCTGTTTGGAAGATGCTGCCACTTTCACTACTTTGTGTATCACAGCTCCTGTTTTTACTATGAATATGCCTAGAGTAAAGATGACAGTTCAGCAACAGGAGGGTATTTATTCTGCAAAATATAGAGGGAGACATTTGCAAGAATGCTATCAACAACCCGTGTATACCACATGAACTAATCACTAAGTATAATTTCTGAAATACTTCAGAAAAAGGCAGTTTCCCTTTTACACAGGGTGGCACCTGGTTCACAACAACCCCATGCAGTGCTACAGGCTTGGGGAAGAGTGGCTGGAAAGCTGCCTGGCAGAAGAGGACCTGGGTGGTGCTGGTTGACAGCCAGCTGAACATGAGCCAGCAGTGTGCCCAGGTGGCCAAGAAGGCCAACATCATCCTGGCCTATATGGGAAACAGTGTGGCCGGCAGGGAAAAAGGGAAGTGACTGTCCCCCTATACTTGGCACTAGTGAGGCTGCACCTTGAATATTGTGTTCAGTTTGGGGTCCTTACCTCAAGAGAGATGTTGAGGTGCTAGAGTGTGTCCAGAGAAGGGCAATAAAGCTCATGAGGGGTTTAGAGCACAAGTCTTATGAGGAGCAGCTGAGGGAACTGAGGTTGTTTAGTCTGGGGCAGAGGAGGCTTGGGGGGGCCTTATTGTGGTCTCTACAACTACCTGTATGGAGGCTGTAGGCAGGTGGGGGTAGGTCTTTTCTCCTGGATAACAAGTGACAGGACAAGAGGAAATGGCCTCAAGTTATGCCAGGAGAGGTTTAGATTGGCTATTAAGAAACATTTCTTCACAGAAAGGGTGGTCAAGCATTCTAACAAGCTGCCTAGGGATGTGGTGGAATCACCATCCCTGGAGGTGTTTATAAAATGTTTAGATGTGGTGCTTAGGGACACGGTTTAGTGATGGACTTGGCAGTCCTGGGTTAATGGTTGGACATGATGATCTCAATGGTCTTTTCCAACCTAAACAATTCTATGATTCTATGAAAAGACTTTGTGCAACTTAGAAAAGTTTTTTTCCTTTCCAGTGGAGGTGTGGAAATGACAAGATTGAGGGCCATGTTGACCATTTGTGTCTGTCTCATTTGCTTATTATTTCTGACAAGAAAAATTTGATTTGTGCCTTATAGGACAGTTTGTGGAAATGCCATCTTTTGTTTACTGTTTGACTTTGACAGTCTGTGATTTCCTAGACAGACAATAGGAATGTAAGGGGAAAGTTAGCTATTACTCACAGGCTGCTGTCAGTTCAAGCATTCACAACCTGTCACATCTTGTGAGAACTGAAGATGCAAATCAGTTTTTCTCTGCAGCAGCTCAAAAAAATGTGTCAGGTGGAATGCATTCCTTTATATACTTGAATTGCCTGAAAATCAACATAAATCTATTCATAAATGTACATTACTAACACTAAAGAGCTCCTCTGTATCAATGAGAAAATATAGAATACACAATGTCTAGAAATCTGTGTTCACCTTAAAGGAGACCTTTAAAACTGCTGAACTAGTTGACAAAACCTAATTAAATCATAGGACTTTCTTACATATTTGCATTTTCCTAAGTCAAAATTACAGGGAATTTACCTTTTTCATTTTCTCACCCACTGATTTGCTCATTTCTACTTCAGCAGTGATGCAAAGATGACTTAATTGGTTTACATTTGGCTTTAGATTGCAAGGACCTTTCCAAGCCACACTTTCATAAATAAATTGTCATTAAAAGTTATAAAAAGATATCTGTATCTTTATCTGAGATAACTATATCTTTATCAGTTGATTTATCCACAGTTACTCATATGTTCATGTTTTTATAGACCAGACCTTTTTGATCCTTCCTTTGTGTACAAAGCACCTAACACAAAGTGCTCCCATTAATATGAGAATAGTCTTTTAGCAAACTATAATCTCTAAGTGATTTTTCTAGTTTAAAGCATTGAATTAATAGAGTACTTACAGTTTTATATTAGTATCACTAACACAAAAGACGTTATTGCAAAAGACAAAATGCACATTAAAGATGTAAGATTATTTTGTTGTGTAACTTTATAAGATAGTCTTTGATTTTACGAGGTGTTAATCCACTGACAATGGCCATAACAATGTCCCAGACTTTAAGCCTGAATTCTTTTTTTTTTTTTTTTTTTGCCATCCAGTGTCAGTGTGACAATATTCCATTCCATTTACATATTAATACTGAAAGAAATAATAGATGTTTTAAAAGGTCTATGACAATAGAACAACATTTTGTTGTCTTTGAAGGATGTCTGTCATAAAACACAATCCAGACTAAAAGATTCTTTCCTTTTATTTCAGTCTTTCTGTCTTCCAAATACATCTTTTACAGCTTGAGTTTAGCTGGTTCCATTTGATTCTCTGATCATCACGCTTCCTCACTGGTTTTGTGAAGCTTAACTCTGAACTTTACCTATGGACTTTCATTCTTTAATGTGATTTGTACATTTTTGCTAACAGGGTTGTTACACATTCCTTTTGCAGCGAAAGATGATGATTTACACTTTTTGATGGGTAGGATTTAACATAAGCCCATAAAAATGTTCCAGCCCCATCTGTTTTTTAAAAAATTTAAATTGTCACTTAAAAAAAGGTTGTAATCTTTATGCTTGCCATGATGGTCTGAAATACCGTAGTGAAGTGCATAAGATATGGACAAGAAAATACTAAATGTAAGTAGAATTAGCACAGAAATATGACAGCTAAACAAAATCGTGACAAGTTTGCTAGTATTAATAAAAGTTAATTTTCTTCATGAGCTTTCAACATAAAAGTTTAGATTTTCAATGGAAATTAGGGAAATGAAAATATGACTTTTTAAATATAAAAAGAGATCTATCTTTCTAAACATTTTTTGATAATTTCTGATTATAGCAAATGTGAGTAGGAATAAATTTCAATGGATTAATTAAAATGTTTTTAGTTACATGAAATCCAAATTATATATTATTTTTACCACCTAATTTTATTTTATAATGTTGAGAACTGCCAAGTACTTTTTGAAAGCATTTTGCAGACATATGGTGCAGTATGCCTGTACCATTGAATGCCATCTGCTGTCTAGGCTTAAATGCACACTGATTTTATTTTTAATTCATAATGAACACGAAGAATGAATGTGACCCATGCACTGCAAATTGGCTCACTCATTGGCAGGTACACATTTAAGGCATAAAACATATTTGTCATTATAAAATGGCTATTTACTAGTTCCCAGGTGGGTAAGTAGCCATTAGTAAGAAATAATTGCATGACAGCCCATTATGGTCCCAGCCGCTCTACCAGGAAAAAAATTAGAAAGAAGAAAGGATAAAGCATTCCCTTACTAATAACTGTCTAACAGTTATATAATTTTTAGTGCCATATTTAAACCAAATAAAGACTTTAAAAACTGTGATTAACATGTAAACGTAGACCTGCTAACACAGAGTCAGGAACATTAAGGTTGTATAAATAAAGTTATAAAATGCCTTACATTGTTTTTATTATATTTGCCTTGTGGTTTTCTATTGACATTAAAGTTCCTCTGTTGAAATACATTTGCCCCAGTCTTCAAATACCTGCACAACAGAAAAAGAAATGCCTGCACATGCTCTAATTTATCACCCTCAACAGCAGATGACAAACTTTCCAGAACAATTCACAAGTCTGAATACTGATAACTTTAACCCTCATTCAGAAAAAAAATTCAGTGATGTAATAAATGCATGAATTGTGAATAATTCCTCAAAAATTTCTTGTAGAATCAAAACACTGAATTATGTTCAAATGTACAGTCTTGTCTTCACTCAAGACATTGACAGAACAAGTCTTATGAGGAGAGACTGAAGGAACTGGGGTTGTTTAGCCTGGAGAAAGGAGGCTCAGGAAGACCTTGTCACTCTCTACAACCACCTGGAAGGAGGTTGTAGTGAGATGAGTGTTGGTTTCTTTTCCCAGGTAACAAGTGACAGGACAAGAGGAAATGGCCTTAAGTTGCACCAGGGGACTTATAGATTAGATATTAAGAAAAATTTCTTCACTGAAAGCTTTGACAAGTGTTGGAACAGGCTGCCCAGGGAAATGGTTGAGTTGCCACCCCTGGAGATATTTAAATGATATAAAAGATTGTAAATACAGGACTTACAAACATGATTTAGTAGTGGATTTGGTAGCATTAGGTTTATGGTTGGATCTGATGATCATAAAAGGTCTTTTCCCATATAAATGATTTTATTAAAAAAAAAATAATCTTCCGAATTCCATTGGACAAATTCTTATAATGTTTAACATCACAGCCATGATTTGCTAGATTACAATGTATTTAACAAGAAGGAATTACTCCAGTTCATGTAACTAATGGAATTGTGCATAGAATTGGAGTTTTCTTTCTTTAATATCTCACATGAACATTGTTTTTATTCCTTTTCATTGAAAATTAATTAACATGGTCATACTGTTTGTGTTGTGTGTCTGGCTTTGTGTTTTCCCCTAGCAATTTATTCAGTGGCTGTTAACAGAAGGATAGAAGTTCTGAGGCTGTGCCTATATTGCTTGGCTTGAGAGAAATTCCTGTCTCTTGGAAATGATCAGTTTTATGGGAATTTCTGCATTATGGGACCATGGCTTGTTCGGTGCTATGCTTGTAACTTCCCCTCGTGTCAGAAGCATAGTAGGGAGAAGAGCAAAAAGACTGGGCAGTGTACTGGCATCCTAATTTTTAACTGCTAATGAGCAGTGGTTGTTACCTTTTCTTAAATATGCTATCATAGGGGTGCTGCCAACATCATGAATGGGCTCAGCTTTGGTCAGCAGCAGGTCCATCTTGTAGCTGGCTGGAACTCTCTCTTGGGCATGGGGGAGGCTTCTGGCATCTTCTCACAGAAGCCACACCTGCAATTGCCACCTAAACCAAATATATCATTATTGTACATATATATATATATATATGTACTATATATATATATATAACTGCATATATATATATATATATATCACACATCTCTTCCAGGTGAGGGTGTCATTAGACTGTGTCTGCTCTACAGAGCTAAGCTGCTGACAGAAGGGCTGCATCTGTCCTGCTGTTAAAATAGAATGTTGCCATTTCCATTATCTGCACAAACTTCAGATTCAGTAGTGAAAACTATATGAGCCATTACATCATCATCTGACACTACCCCAACGTTTTGCAACAAGTATGTATTATACTTCTCATATATGATTCACAGTGAATAAATCTCACTTTTCCAATAACTTTTGACTGAGCAATTATCATCCATTCCTGACAGAAAGCAAAGCTGTAGGATGGTGCAGGGAGCCCAGTTCTCAGTAGTCATCTGCTGGCGTCAGTGTTTCTGCTGCTGTTTTGAAACAGGGACAGCAAGTGCTTGAGTGGTAGGAGGCTGGCATTGGGCAACTTGCTGGCCACCCTAAGGGAACAGGAACACAACGTTTTGGAGTAGATGTTGGCAACAGAGGTCAGCCAAGCTGATCTCACCCAAGCCTACCTGAGGAAAGACTTGCTGACCATGCTTGGTCTACACCAGAGGGACTGCCTTTTCTGAGATATGGCCACCTTCCTCCCTGCTATTCTGGCAAGAGGGCCTTGGTGGAGAAACCCTCAAAGCCTTTGGGAAGTGCTCCAAGGAAAGAAATGCCTTTCTGTGCTGCTTTCCCCCAAACACCAACCCTGCCACAGCAAGATGTGGCTGGCAGAAAACATGGCTTTTTCAGGCAGGCTGTCGCTTTGCAGGCAAGTTCCAGCCTCTGTCAGCCCCCACGGAGCAGGCAGGCTGCTTGCCACGGTACTGTTTCTGTCCTGCCAACTTCTTCTGTCTGCTGGTATTCCGCAGGGTGCTCATCTGCTCCTCATAAAGGTCTTCCTCGAGGAGATTGGAAGGGATGTTTTGAAGGCCTGCAATGCAAGAGCTCCAGGTGAGGCTTTGACCACTGCCACCAGGAGCACAGGCAGCATCCCTGGCACTCTGGCTCATGAGAAGGTGACTGGGTTTCAGCTTCTTCTCTCACTGGTGCTCATCACCACCAACACAGCCGGGAGCTGCCAGGATCCAGGTCAGCAGGGTTCACCTTCAAGATGACAGCCAGCTGGTGCCCAGGCTGCCTTTTGAGGTGGACCTTCGCTCTGATGTTAAGGGCTTCCCTAAGCTCCCAAGTCATGCTTTCTGAGAGCTGGAAGGTTGCCTCTGTGGAGCGTCCTGGCTCATGCAGGAGAGCCAGCAGGTCCCACAGGAGTAGAGGAGAGTTGCTTGACTGGAGACAGGCCCTGGGGCAGGTGAACCTTTCTTAGGGGCAGGAATCAGTGTGGACAGATCTGTGGCTCTCACTAGGGTGGGACAGAGGTGTGGCTGCAGGTAGGGGATGGAAAGGACCTGACTTTGTCCTTGACCCCCACCCAGGGTCCCTTTGTTGGGGGTACTGCCTCTCCACAGGAGCCAGCAGGAAGTGGGCCAGGCTTGCTTGCCTGGATGGGCTGGGGCAGCGTGTTACCCTGGCTGCAGAGTGCTGCCAGGTGCCGGCCAAAGAAAGCCCCCCTGCCACCAGGGCCTAATGGCCTGGGTGCCTTTGCAACTACTGAGGTCCCTTGGTGTGCAAAGGGCCAGGGCTGACACCTGCTCCTACTGTGAGACCAGCCTGCTGCCAAGGAAGAGAGAGCAAAAAGCCATGGAGGAGAAATGCCAGGTGAGTGCTTCTGGACCCTCTCAGTGCTGTCCCCCAACTGACAAGCACACCAGAGTGGTGCCATTTGTAAATGAGGAACCCTGGGGGTTCAGATCTCTCCTATTGCAGAGCAATGGAGACTGATGTGCCTTGCAGGACGGGCAGCAGCAGTCCCAGTGCAGCATGCCTGTGTGAGGATGAGAGAAGGGCTGTCCTTTCCATCTTCTCCAAATTCACCAGCCAAGTGGCCAAGTCCACCTTGGCTGCCAGAGGGGATGGAAAGTGGCCACTGTTTGGAATGAAGCTGCAAGAAACATGCTGCACTCACTGAGCAACGCCACAGCAGAAAGGACCCCTGGAAGCTGCATCATCCCCTGGCCATGTGTGAGAGGTGGGGATGGCCAAGAGGCTTTGTGGCAGCCAGTGACCTGGGATGTGCCCAATGGGAAGGCTGGGACAGGTGCCCTCACTCCATGGGCTGCAAGTCACAGTCTGCCTCACCATGGTCTTCACCACGGGCTGCAGGGGAATCTCTGCCCTGGCACATGGAGCACCTCCTCACCCTCCTTCTTCACTGACTGTGGTACATGCAGAGCTGTTGCTTTCACATACTCTTGGTCCTCTCTTCTGCTACAGTTTTTTTGCACAATCTTCCCTCCCCCGCCCCACCCCTTAAAGATGCTATCATAGAGGTGCTACCACCATTGCTGATTTTCTCAGCTTTGGCCAGTGGTGGACTTCAAAGCTGGCTGGCACTGGCTTTGTTGGACGTGGGGGAAGCCACCTCTCACAGAAGCATTTTCTCACAGAAGCCACCCCTGTAGCCCAGCTGCTACAAAAACCTTGCCTTGCAAATCCACTACACTGTTAAACCAATAGTACTCCACACTCACTTTACAGTGAGTAGAAAGAAATAAAAAATCTCTAGAGGGACACTCCATCTAAGATCCAAATTTCTTTCTGGAGATGCTTCTCTTTGCTGATTACAGAAAGAGCCCTGACACATAACTAATGCTGGGAAGGATGAATCTGTACCACAATAACTTCTGGTGTTCTACTAACTGAATTAGCTGTGCTTCGTGTTTTTTCTTCATTCTCTATCTTGCCTTTTTGATTACTATTTTTTCCTTTCTCACTGTATGGTTACTATGCATGTATGTTAACAATGGCTAGTGTCTTTTATTGACTATGAAGATTCACTGGAAACCTTTTGATATAAACAAGCAAACAAGTAAATACAGAAAAGTAAGTTCTGTGGTTGTTTGAAATACTTTTCTCTATTCTTTGACTATGTCCTGGTTTCAGCTGCGATAGAGTTAATTTTTTCTTAGTAGTTAGTACAGTGCTGTGGTTTGGCTTTGATGTGAGAACAATGTTGATAGCACACTGATGGGTTTGGTTGTTGCTGGGTGATGTTTATACTCAGTCAAGGACTTTCCAGTTCCTGGGGCCCTGCCAGTGAGAGGGCTGGAGGAGCACGGGGAATTGGGAGGGGAAACAGCCAGGACAGGTGACCCAAACTAGCCAAAGAGGTATTCCATACCATATGATGTCATGCTTGGTATATAAACTGGGGGAAGAAGAAGGAAGGGGGGGACATTTGGTGTTATGGTGTTTGTCTTCCCAAGTAACCATTACATGTGCTGGAGCCTGGCTTTCCTGGGAATGGCTGAATTCTTTGTTTTGCTTTGCTTGCATGCACAGCTTTTGCTTTACCTATTAAATTGTTCTTATCTCAACCCTTGAGTTTTACATTCCTTTCAGATCCTCCTTCCCATCCCTTTGGGTGGGGGGAAGTGAGCAAGCGGCTGCGTGGTACTTGGTTACCGGCCAGGGTTAAACCATGACAGACTACCAATAATATACTTATCCATTCTGTAGTCTTCTCATTAAAAAAATCTTTCTTGGAGCACTCTTCCATAGAAGTAGTTTTTTCCCTTTGTTTAGTAGTTTCCCTTCATTTTGCTTAGTTTGTGGAAAGATATATCACACCTTTTCTCATATATTTTGTTTTGCATTTTATAATTTTACAGGTCTACTGTAGAGGAATTGTACAGGAATTACAGAGGAATGAAGGCAGGTTAATCAACGTTGATAATATACAGCTCTGGGCTGGCTTCAGGGGTGGTGAGCTTGCTGATGTGGATAATGTGCAGCTGTGGCTGGTTCCTGCTAAGTAGTTAAATATCTTTAAGGGGTGTGGAAGAGGAGAATTGGATGAAGAGAGAAGCAGAGGGAGAAGAGAGAGTGTGCTCTGGATATAAGAGAGACAAGGAGGGGCCCTGGGAGAAGCAGTGAGAAGAAGGGGCCTGGATGAGGAGAAGCTGGCTGGAAGAGGAGCCAGGAGAGAGAGAAGAATGGGGATGCAGCAGAGGCAAGAAGCAGGGTGGACTGGATGAAGAAACAGCTTGGACAATAGATGAATTTTTGAAATGTTGTGGTGGGTTGGCAGCTGTGCTGGGGCAAGGTGTGGGAACTAATTATTGAAGTTAACCTGGTATGGGATGGTAAAGCCTTGTAGCTGGCTAGTTTTGATAGTGCTGTGACAGTCCACTAAAGGTTAATGTGTTCTTAATACCTTTTCTTAGGGAAATTCACCCTTTATAACCATATGTGTAAAATACTATAATAGGCTAGGCCATCTACTTATTTAGAACACATTTAGTCCTTGAAAACATTAACAGATTCAATTCTTGTGGGCTTTGAAATTTTACTTTGTTGATCATAAGCTTCTGCTACTATATTAACACTTAATTTTTACTGCCAGCCTTTCTAGTAAGCACTGAGTATTGCAACAAATAACTACACAATGTAGTGGTTTAGTGCCTCACTTACATGGTATAGGAACAATTAATTTTTTTTAATGTTTTTATTCTTAAGTGTCCCATGAGGAATCAAGTACTCTTATCTCCATTGTCAAACAGGCTAGTGAGAGACACATACTCATTGAGAATTTAAAAGCTAAATTCAGCTGCCTAAAGACAGTGAAAATTAAAATCCCCTAAAATATTCAGCTCCCTTTTCCTCTGATATTTCAGGAAAAGTTTGTCACATAAATCCTGTGTTGTATTTAACAGTTCTGTGAAAATGTCTTGGATATCCTAGGGCATCTTAAATTGTACTAAACACTTGTGTTTAGGCCAATGAGTCAAGCTTTAAAGGCTTGAAGGATGTTTTAATACCTGGTGAGAGATACAGGAAAATATACCTGATCTGATGAGAAGTTTGAAAGGTGCCAGAGATCTAATGCCTATTGAATTTTCCAGGCAGGCATCTTTGCTTGCTTAACTGAATAGTTAGTTTTAGGCATTTTAGAGTCAAGAAACAGTCTCAAAGATTAGGTTATCTTGATCCAGTTTAAGAAAAAACTTATCATGATGGTCCATATCTAAATAATTAGCTGTGGTTAGAGTACTTGGATAGCAGATATCCGTAAATCTGTGATGGTTTGGACTCGCATCTTGAAAGAGTGGATGAATTCCTGGGCTAAAAGGTATTCTAATACAGTAGTTCTGTTGAATTCAAATCACTATGCAGTGTGAAAGTAGAAGTCATGACTTCAGGAAGCCTGCATCTCTGGCCTACTGTTTTTACTTAATCTTACTGAAGGCCTCAAGTGCCTACTCCATTATCTGTTTAAGTGCCTTGTATTAAATTTTTTAGTTAATATTAGAAAACCAATTGTTTTTATTAGGCTATGGTATAATATTATAAATAAGATATACATATCCTGTATGACCTATAGGATAGTATTTAAGTGGCACAGACCCAGGAGCAGTTGCAGGTGGTATAGAAGATTCAAGATAAAAAAGCTTAGACCAGAGAAAAAAAAGAAAGCCCAGAAGAGAGGACTGTTAGACAAAACTTGGCAGCAGTGTAGATGTGAAAGAGAATGAAATACAAGAATCACAAAGTAGCTTGACGAGCAGAATAAAAGGAAGTTCAATAGAATATGGAGCAAGAGGACTGTGAAATAAGAAAAGAACAGGAAAGGAAATGAATGAAAAAGCAGCGATACTTCTAGAATGAATTGATAAGAATGAGAAAACCCCACAGCTAAAAACTGAATAGTTCTTCACACCATACACATTTTTTTTTTTTGCCTCTTATATCTGAGAATAGCACCACATATTTGGCAAGAAATCATTTAAAGATAAGAATAGTCACAGAATCATAAAGTGATTGAGGTTGGGAGAAACCTCTGGAGGTCATCTTGTCTGACTCGGTGCTCAAGCATGTTTGCCTAGAGCAGGTTACCCACTGTCAGCTATGTATTATATGCAAACTTGCTGAGGTTATACTCTGATCCATCATCTAGATTATCAATGAAGCTGTTTAACAGAACTGGAAACAGCTGTCATCCCTAGGGTATGCTAGTGACTGGTCTTCAACTAGATTTTTTTTTTCTGCTGCTCACTACCTTACTGACCAGGCCTTTTAGGCGTTTTATAACTGACCTCCCTGTCTGCTCATCCAGCCCATACATCAAGAGTTTGCCTCCGAGAATCTTATGAGAAACAGTGTTAAGGGCCTTAGTGAAGTCCAGATAGATGATATCAACTGCCCTCCCTTCATTTAACTTATGATGAAATGACTAACCTGGTATCAAGTTGGTCAAGACTTTTTTGCCTTCTGAAGTCATGCTGACTATTCTTGTTGATTTTGTTTTTCCTTGAAATTTTCTTTCTTATCATTCAGTGTCTATCTCACTTTCATTATCTTTGGGGCAATATACAAGATAAAATTTCTTTTAGTGTTTGAGTTGTTACCTTCATGACATTTAAGTCTTTGCTATATGCTATACTATCAGAAGTATTCATGAGATGATGAATTGAATATGAAGATTAATACTATGAAGTATTTTGTTTTGTGAGGTTTAACATGTCTGCTACTTCTTATGTGTTTAACTTCTATTTCAGCTTTGAGAAGCTGAAAATACCTTGTGAGGACATTCCTGCTTATATGTGAAACTGTACAGATTTTATGGCATGGTATTTTTAACAGTGGATGGAAGCAGATACCTGACTGTTTGAGTCATAGTTTTGCTAAACTTCACAATGGCAAGCATTCTGCAAGAAGACTTTATAGTTTTGTTTGGGATTGCAGAAAAATAGTGATTCCACTAATCTATTTGCCTGCTATACCTGTATCTTAGTTTAAGTGTATGAATTCTACTTGAAATAATCACTTCAAGTATTAACTGGAATCATTGGATCATACCTGAGTTGGAAGGGACCTATGGGGATCATTGAGTCCAACTCCTGACTCAACACAGTGTAACTGAAGTTAAGCCATGTATCCAGAGGAGGGCCACAATGATGAGAGGGCTGGAGCAAGTCTCCTATGAAGCCTGGAGAAAAGAAGGATCCAGGGAGACCTTATAGCAGCCTTCCAGTACCTAAAGGGTGCGTACAAGAAAGCTGGAGGGACCTGTTACAAGGACACGTAGCAGTAGAACAAGGATAAATGGCTTTAAATTGAAAGAGGGTAGACTTAGATTGGCTATTAGGAAGAAATTTTTCACTCTGAGGGTGGTGCGACACTGGAACAGGTTGCCCAGGGAAGTTATAGGTGTCCCATCCCTGGAAGTGTTCAGGGTCAGGTTGGATGGGGCTTTGAGCAACCTGTTCTAGTGGAAGGTTTCCCTGCTTATGTCAGGGTGGTTGGAACTAGATGATCTTTAAGGACCCTTCCAACCCAAGCCATTCTGTGATTCTATCATTCTATTATCTAAGAGCATTGTCAAAATGATTCTTGAACACCAACAGGCTTGGGACCACAACCACTTCCCTGGGAACCTTGTTCCAGTGCTTGACCACCATCTCAGTAGTGATGTCTGATGCAGCCTTAAGCCGTTCCCTCACATCCTCTCACTGGACACAAAAAAGAATTGTCTGTTTTGCCCATGACAGCAATTGCTGAGTAATCTCCCTGTCCTTATCTTGACCCACAAGCCTTTTGTTATGTTTTTTTCTCGTGTGTCTGGTTGAGAAGGGGAGTGATAGAGTAGTTTTGGTGGGCACCTGGCGTTCAGCCATGGTCAAACCACAACAGTTGCTTAGGGTTAAGTTCCTTATAGATGACTTCATAGCATAAAAGAAACTTTGCTAAAGAATGATATATAGGACACTGTAGGATGCTAGGTTTAAAGTATATGCTGGCAAGACCTTCCTCTGGCTGGTGAAAGAATATTTCAATTTCTAAAAATAAACCCAAGGATATTCCCTGTCACCAACATTTAAATTCCTGCCCTAATTAGGAAAAAGCAAAATACTAGTACCATTTTATGAGATAGTCAATGAGAATTGTAATAGAAAATATGACATACTGAGTCTGAATGAAACCATCCATGCTATGGAAGAAGGAAACACAATGTCACAGATTGATGACCTACATGTGAACACAGCTAATTACAAACTAAGAAAGGACAATTAGGCAGAATTTTTAGACAGTCCAGTAATGGAGTAAATAGATATATGAAAATGCAAATGTGTGTGTGCACACGTGTATGTATTTGGTATTGGTCCTGGTCAATGTCATAGATTTATAATATTGCTGTCCAAATGTGATATATAATCGTAACTACAATGCACTTAGAGTCAGTGCCTTTCCAGGATTGCCAAAAGTCAGAAACTCTTATGTCTGTTGTGTTTAATTTCAAGGGAAAAATTATAGACTACATGAGAATTGGAAGCTCATAAAGAAGGAAATAAAGCAAATGTGGGGAAAAAGTAAAACATTTTCAAATGTCAGGAGATTTGGGAAGATATTATGCTGGAGGTTCAGAAGTAATTTATATTACTTCAGGGTAAAGTCTGAAAAATATGTCAAGGAAAGTGTGCTGGCTAAACAGCAGGGAAAGAAAGGTATTAAATTTAAGTTAAAAAAAGTCAGAAAAGATCTTAAATTCTGATAGGTTACATTTAAAAAACACAGTAAGTCAGGACAAAAAAAAAAAAAAAAAAGCATTGGGGAAATACTAGAGTAGTCCATAAAAAAATAACAGTCATTCTTCAAGCAGATCAGGTGAACAAAGCTTGATGGGGACTTCATAAGGTCAGGAAATGATCAAAACCTGAGAGGACTGTTCAGAGAAGATAATGTCAGAGCAGAAAAATATAAGATTTCTATCTTTGCTCACAATGAACAATACTCAGAAAATCTCACCACTTCAGCAATTTATTTATTTTTTTTTTTTTGGCAGGGAATTGGTGCTGCACCACAGATTTGTCTGGTCAATAAACAACCGGGGGGGGGGGGAGGGAAGGGTTAAAAGAAGCAATTTCCATAACTGTATGATATTTACTCCAAATTGTATTGGAAGTGAAGGATTAAATACCTGAATAATTAGTTGCATTTTACATTAGGGTATATTGTAAAAGTTCATCTGCACACCTATAAAAGAAGCACAGGAAAACAATGGCAAATGGAAGAGCCCAAATAATACCCTGCTCTGGCTACTGCTGAGGAAATCACAGGAGCTATATCATTATCAAAGGCCTATCTCCACAAGCCCAGAGAAGTACACAGGAACAAAGGCAGATGGGAGCCCAAATTCCCCTGACTGGGGAAGGCAGGGAATGTAAGCAGCCCTGCAGAGAAGCACTTGGGGATACTGGTGGGTGAAAAATTGGATTTTGAGCTGGTTGTGTGTGCTTGCAGCCTAGAGAGGCTGTATCAAAAGCAGTGTGACCAGCAGAACAAGAGAGGTAATTCTCTGCCTCCACCCTTGTAAGAACTTATCTGGAGTACGGCATTTAGCTTTGGCCCCCAGTACAAGAAAGACATGGACCTGTTAGAGTGGGTCCAGAGGAGGGTCACAATGATGATTGGAATGCTGGAAAAGCTTGCCTGTGAAGAAGGGTTGAGAGAGCTGGGGTTGCTCAGTCTGGAGAAGGGAACATCTGACTGTGGCCTTTCAATACTTAAAGGAGGATTATTAGGAAGAAGACAGATTTTTTGACATGGCCTGTAGTGATAGAACAAGGGACAATGTTTATAAACTGAAAGTGATTGGGTTTGAACTGGATATAAGGGAGACATTTTTTAAAATGAGGGTGCTTAGACAGTGGAACAGGTTGCCCAGAGAAGTTGTGGGTGCCTCATGGTTGGAATTGTTCAAGGTCAGGTTGGAATAGGGCTTTGAGAAACCTGACCTAGTGCAAGATGTCCCTGCCTATAGCCAGGGACTTGAAGTAGATGACATTCAAAGGTCCCTTCCAACCCAAACAATGACTCTGTGATTCTTTTCTTGTGTCTGGCTGTTCAGCATAAATGCAAAAGTTACAAAACATGGTAAATACTGGAGACAAAATCTGCTGTTATTAAAGTAGCAGAGATTAAGCCAACTATGAAGAACCTGCAGAAAAACTTTGGAATACCAACTAGGCATTTAAAATTGGCAGATGAAATTAAATGAAGATATGTGTAAAGTGATGTGGAAAATCCCATCTTTTTACACACAGTAACTGGTTCCAAGTGGATGATTACCATATTAAATGAGGTCCTGAGGTTATAATTGTTGGGTGTATACAAAAATATCAGTGCAGCAGTGCTTAAAGGATTCAGATGTTAGGAATTATTAGGGGAGTAATGAGAATAGGAAAATAAAGTATTTTTATGCTATTTTAAAGTCTATAACAGAACTGAACAAGATGTGTATACAGCAGTATGAAAAGGAGGATGATGCAAAACAGATTCCATACGAAATACAAGTAAATAATGTTTCTCTTTGTTTCAGCTGGGATACAGTTAGTTTTCTTCTTAGTAGCTAGCACACTGATGAGTTTTGTCTCTGATGTGAGAACAGTGTTGATAGCACACTGATGGGTTTGGTTGTTGCTGGGTGATGTTTATACTCAGTCAAGGACTTTTCAGTTCCTTGGGCCCTGCCAGTGAGAGGGCTGGAGGGGCACGGGGAATTGGGGAGGGACACAGCCAGGACAGCTGACCCAAACTAGCCAAAGGGATATCCCATACCATGGGATGTCATGCTGAGTATATAAACTAGGGGGAGAAGAATCTGGCATTATGGTGTTTTTCTTCCCAAGTAACCATTACATGTGCTGGAGCCCTGCTTTGCTGGGGATGGCTGAACACCTGCCTGCCCATGGGAAGTGGTGAATGAATTCCTTGCTTTGCTTTGCTTGTGTTGTGGCTTTTGCTTTACCTATTAAATTGTTCTTATCTCAACCTTTGAGTTTTACATTCCTTTCCGATCCTCCTCCCCATCCCTCTGGGTGAAGGGAAGTGAGTGAGTGACTGCGTGGTGCTTGGTTGCCAGCCGGGGTTAAACCACAACAATGTTTAAATATAAAAGTACACTTTGACTAAAGGAAGTACATAGAGGGGAAGGAATTGCAGTAATGTCAGAATGTCAGAAAATGGGTGGCATGGATAATGTTGTTTACATAATGATGGAATATTAAATTTTCTGTTACAGGAACTGAGAGTTTTCTAGTGAAAATAGAACTTTAATACTTAAATGATAAAGAGAACCATTAACTAGGAAGCTGAAATTGAGAGGAAAAAATAACAACAACAAGCAGAATGGGAGGTCACCTATTTTCATCAGTTAAGAATTAGAGGTAAAAATAAAAATTAATGCTTCTCAGAGGACTTTGTGGATGTTTAAAAGGATTTTTTTTTTTTTAAATCGGGAACATTAAATTCTGATTAAAAACAGCTAGTAAGTTCAGCGTATTTCATTGTTCTTTATCAGCAGTATAGATTATCACTGATGACAAAATTTGCTGGTGATTGCTAAGTAGAGATCTCAGAAGGCAGTTTATAGGTCAGAATCTGTCCTTAGCAGAAAGAGGCAGAAAGAAGAGAGACACTTTCAATGGATAACTTCAAATCTAAAATACTCGCTGCAGGTGAGTTAGACCCTGTTTTAGATTCACAACTTTGTGACGGCTAAAGATGATCTAAATAAATATGTGTCTAAGAAGCCAAAATTTACTGAAGACTCCAATTTCTTCTAATAATATGTAAACTATTAAGCCACTTTTGTGTTTTGAAAAAATTACCTACTTTTAATTTTAGATATGAAACATTTCAATGGAAAAATCCTAGATGTCAGAAACAAATAGTTTGATTAATGACTTGTCCTATGGGACTCAAAATCATAATGCCCCTGCAGTATTACTTGAGTTTCCGTTACAAGATGACAAATGAGTGTAAAGTAATTGCAGAGCTCAGCAATTCCTATTGAGAAAATAACAAATTGACACTGTATGGACTCTTTTTTTTTCATTTATTAAAAAAGTAACAACATAGACTGGGGCCTCTGTGTAGTTCTGAAATATAAGCCTTTTCAGATTTTGAAATTTATGTTTTCATTGAATTTGGACATTTAATTACCATCTTGTTAGTTACTACCTTAAGGCAGATGCCAGATATTAAATAAACAGTGAAAGAATCAGATGGTTATTAGTTATTATTTAACCTGAGTAGTGTTAATACTTACAAGGCTGAGAAAAAATAACGGTGCCCTAAGTAGAATTAATTGGAACATGTTATTTCTCTTGGGTTCATATTAATGCCACCAAGCAACTTTTAATTTAATAAAGAGGAATCCTTGTATTCAAAACAAAGTATAAGTGCCTATTCTTACTTCAGTATATTTATAATATAAATATTAATATAAATACAAATATTAATATGTATTCCAATATGTTAGCATATCTCTGTGTGTATGTTTATGTATATGTGAGTGTACAGGAATGAAAAGGATTTACTAGTTGACTTGTGTTTCTTACATATGGTTTTCAGTATAACTGTGAGGAATAGAGATGAACTGCCAGCAATATTAACATCAAAAACAGAGAAACAGAGATTTCTTCTTCCTTGTAATGTCAGCATGACTGGACTGATATTTTTATCTTTTATTATTTTTGTGTTCTATACATTAGCCTTAATGTCTCGTATAAGTAGGAATAGCAAAGATGTCAGATAATGCTAAAGACTGAAAAAAAATACCTGAACACCCAACTTTTAGATTTACCAAAAAGTTATCTTCAAAAAATTGTAGTTATTTTACAATGTCATTCATGGGAAAAAGTCAGAGGTCTCAATGTGTTTGGAGAATAAGGCAGCAGTCTTGTAAACCAGTTCTAGATATCTTGTGAACTTCTGCCATATATGCTTTTGAACCAAGAATAAGATGCTTCCATTCACTTTTGAGGCTATCTTTGCTTTTTGAAGTTTCTGGGCTTAGGACAGCCCAATTAACTCACACTGTAAATGTTCTCAGGTCTGGTATTTTGGGATCAGTTTTGCAGGAACAACAGGGAATTTCAAAATTATCTTTCTTATTTCTGTTTTATTTCCCTTTTAAAAACAAACACATAAACAAACGCATTCTTGTTCTAAGATACAAAAAGCCTGATCAGTTGAGGGCTAAAAGGAAGGGCTATCAGTTAGCAGAACAGATTTTTTAACCGCCATAGGTTCCCTGTATGTATTTGTATGTATTCGGTATTGGCAATCCACATCTGGAAGTTGTGATTTAACCTTGGTTGGCAGCTCAGTCCCACACAGCTCCTTGCTCACTGTCCCGCAGTGGGATAGGGAAGAGAATCAGAAGGGTTAAAGTGTGAAAACTCATGGATTGAGATAAAGACAGTTTAATAAATAAAGCAAAAGCTGTGCATGCAAACAAAGCAAGATAAGGAATTAATTTATTACTTCCCATTGGCAGGCAGGTGTTCAGCTATTTCCAGGAAAGGTGGTCTTCATCATGTATAACTCTTACCTGGGAAGACAAATGCCATAACTGCAGATGTTATGTTAACCCCTTCCTCTTTCTTTCCCCCAGCTTTTACTGCTGAGCATGATGTCATAAGGTTTGGATATCCCTTTAGTCTGTTGCAGTCAGCTATCCTGGATGTGTCTATTCTTTGTGCACCCCAAGCTTGCTCAATGGTTGGGTAGACCGAGAAGCAGAAAAGACCTTGACTTTGTGTAAACACTGCTCAGCAATAGCTAAAACACCAGTGTGCTATCAACACTGTTTTGGTCACAAATCCTAAACACAGCACTATACAAGCCTCTATGAAGAAAATTCACTCAGCCAAAACCAGTACAGAAGTTACAGGGTGTCTATGATGATCTCAGATCAACTTTGGCTGCATATAAAATTTCAAGCCTTAAGTGTTTTCCAACTGCTTGATCATCTCTTCCTGGATACATGATGATGTGCGTTAGGGGGTCTCCTGCTTTCACACAACCTTACTTTTTCTTAGAGGAAGAAGTGACTATCTCAAATAGATATGGGTTGGAGAACCAGGACTGCAATGTGTACTTCATGCAATTTTTCAGTCACTGCTAAGATAGTCTCAAAGTCTACAGTTTCATACTGCACTTTTAGTTCAATAGAAAATTATGTATTAACTGCATTACATTCATTATATACAGATTATTCAGTATATAATGGTAGCCTTTTTCAGTACTATTTATAGTCATCCCCACATACTGACTGTGAATTATTTTACTGACTTTTAGCCGTGATAAAACTAGACTTCTAGTTTTATCTATACTAGATAGGCTATCTATCAAAATTAGACCAGGTAACTGGTCATCTATTCTCCCTGTTTAATCAGTAGGGACAGCTAAGACTTTTCACAGGGTGATTCATGCTGTCACAAAATGGTTGTTTAACATAGGGTGGTGACTTCACAGAATCAAAGAATCCCAGAACGTTTGAGGCTGGAAGGGACCTTTGGAAGTCACCTTGTCCAACCTCTCTGCTCAAGCAGTGTCACCTAGAGTTGGTTGCCTATGATCATATCCAGGTGGCTTCTGAATATCTTCACAGGTGGAGACTCAATGGCCACAGAGAATTCTGCTTTGGAGTGTCTGTCAGTAGCTAAAAAGAGAGTCTTCATTGATTATCACTTCTGAAGTCCTCAAAAGAAGAACCAATCCACTTAAATTAGATACTTACACTATTAGAAGTCAGCAGCAAGATGCCTACAGAAAAATTAAACTCACTAGCTTTAGTTTTCTGAAGTCAATGCCTATGGAAGATTCAGGCATGAATTTCATCATGGAGTTGTCTAATTCTCTGTTAGCAATAAAAGCAGTTTTGAGTGTTGAACTAGACATTAAATATTCAAAATGCTTAATTTATGCTAGAAACTAACACTCCCCCATAGTTCTGGAAATATTGCTATGTATCAATTAGTTTGTTCTATTTAAATATAAATATTAATGTTTTTTACAGCACTGGCATTTTAAAACATAAGTCGGTAAATAGACTGCTAACCCTTTATGCCTTTCAACAGAATTCCAAATGTTCCAAATGGATAATTAATGTCTAATTTTTTTAACTCAGAAAAGGAATTTCATCTTGACTTATGGAAAATCAGGGTTGTTTGGGAGGCCTAGGAGGAGAAGAAATGTATTCTGCATAAAATTAACAACAATAATTATAATAAAACATGTTGTAAGGTGGATGTGAGACTGGATTCCCTTTTCTTGTTTCTTATTTACGTGAACAATGAGAAGCTGAGTAAGGAAGGAAAAGATGATTTACATAAATACATCCATTTAGTATTTTGGAGGGAGAGGATATTTTACACTTAGAAATTATGAAACTAATGACTTTTTAAATTATTGAAAGCTAATTGGATTCAGTTTGGAAGCAATTTATCTTTCTCAAGCAACAGGAGAAATAAGAGCGAAAGAGTTGAAGTGATCAGCTGGTTTATCTGTAGAGCCCACCTGTACAATGTCCTCCTGATGCTGAAGATAATCATATGGGAATGTTTCAATTGCCTTGCAGTCAGTTGCAAACATATGAAAGAAGGACTTAATGGCAAATTTGCTTTGTTTGTTTGTTTAACCTACAAGTCATTTGTTATCATTTTGGACTGAAAAAAATAATAAACACCAAATGATCCATCACCTGTTGGGCACAAACAGGCAGTCTGCATGTAGACAGGATTTTCCACCAGGATAAATTGTTTGCAAGTGCAGGAAGGAAAGTGGTACAGAAATATTATGAAACAGATTCAGTGATGCGTTGCATCTGTCTTTAAAATTCTTCTGGTGGGATTCTTATGGCACTAAGCTCACAGTCTTCCTTAACCACTCATTTTTTCCATGAAGTAAAAAAGTGTCGTGTGATCAAGGCTGAAATGCATATTCCTAACAGTAAGAAGGAAGCACTGTTCAAGTGTATTTACTTGGTAAGAGTTTCCAAATCAGCATGTGCTGTTCTAAACTGGACATATTGGTCATAATTGTACAATAAAGAATAATTCTGTCAAGTTATTTAATTATTTGGTGACCTAAAATATACTTTCAGTAAAAACTTCATTTTCCTTGAAAAATATACATAGTTTGATTGTTTTCTTGGGATAAGCAATTGGATTAAATGTAGAATGTATTGAGAATATACTCATAATTATTTTGTACCTCATTTTAATTTGAAGTATTTTTAACAAAACCTGCACATCTTAGTGAGCTGTGGTGAGGAATGGAAGGAAAGCAGAAGGGAGAGAAGTTTATGAAGTGAGGCTGCTGCTGTAAGGGCTACAGGCAGATCTGCTGAGCATAGGATTTAACTGCAGCTATGTAAAGCAGCATCTTATATATAAGAACTCTAGGTCTTCATTCATTGCCTTTTGTTTGCTTTTTTTTTTTTTTTTTTTTTTGAGGTGTCTTATTAAAAATGGAATGTCAACAGCAAAGATTGAGAGTTTTTTAGCTTGTAGACTATTTGGCATTTCCAGAGGATATGAGAAACAGCCAAAACTGATAGAGGAGGAATATATTTTTAAACACATTATTCCTTCATTTTGGAGTTCTTCTGGTAAAAAAGGATAATAGTCTGGCATCTTTTTTTTTAGATTTTGTGACTGAACTCCCAGGAAAATATTTCTTTTCTGAATCCTGGATTCTGCTGTGTTTTGACTACCAACTTTCAAACAAACAGACAAACAAAATTAATAATGTAAATAATCACACTGACATATTTGAGTCAAATACTTGAGGATTTATTTTTTTTTATTATTTATTTAACCAAGACTGGATAAAGATTTCCCAAGAAATATACTTTATTGACCAAGGAATTCTATCAGACATACTAAATAAGAGAAATTGATAGGTTCAGTACTTTGAAGTTGTTAATGCTGTCTGATATAGGTGATCAAGGAAGGAAAACACAAGATGAGACCATAATGAATTAATATGAAGTGCTTTCTGCATATTTGAATTCCATATGTTGTGCTGTCAAATATTTTGAAGTGTAAGCACAGTGGTGTATTAGAGATTTCCCAGACAAAATTTTGCAGCCTTTTTAAGAGCCAGTATATCATATTTTATAAAATTATTTCTTATAATGTACTATGTTAGGCATACACATACTTAATTTTTATTTTAATGGACTGCAAGATCTTGATGATGTGCATTGGATTTAAAGAAGTATATGTGCAGCTTAAATATGGTGACGTTTTTTCATTTCTATTCAGCACTAGATGGCACTCTGAATTTAAACTGCAATAGATTATTATTTTTTTTCCTTTAGAATACGGGGAACATGTTACCTTTGTTCTATAATTAAAATCTGTCATACAGATTAATCAAATAATTTAACGTTTTCCCGATTGCAGTAGTAGGATGTCTCCTAAGGCCTATTACTATGCTATCAAATAATAAAGAATATGAAAGAAAGAATCAGTCAACTACTTATAATATACTGAGATACTCCCACTGAAATTCAAAAGCTTCTTTAATGTAAAAAAGCAAAGCATTTGATGCTATTTAAATACTTGTTGCAGTATTTTAGGTGGTTCACTGTATAAAAATAAAAATCTTTAGGAGTTAAATTTAAATGTAACTTACTAACCTGTGTTGTAAAATATTTGAAAATTTTTAAATTTCTCAGTGCTATATACCTGTAATTCATATTTAACATACCAAATCACCTTGAGTAGCTAGCTTTAAACCAAGCTATTCTATTAAAAATGAACTTTGAATGCATATTTTAAAGATAATGAAATGGTTATAATAATTTATTATAAAAATCTGTTTTACAAAGTAGAATAGACAAAGAATACCCTAAACCCCTTAAACTTACTACATTTCATACAAGATCATCTCTCTTTGTCTTGCATTATTTAGCAGGAGATAACAAAACTTTTATTTTTTCTTTTCGATGGATGTGCTACTGGATGTCTAACCTTTATGTTGACTGCTGCTAATTTTGTAAGTCAATATTTCTTTTTAGATGCTCAACTTTTGGAATATCCATTTATCTCTGTGTATTGCAGTGAGACTTTCAAATAAGTAGATTTTTAATAGAATTTTCAAAAATAAATAATTTCAAATAGAAGATTACATATACAATTTTTATTTTTGAATGCCATGCATATACATCTTAAGGACTGCTGAAAAAGACTATACCTCAGAGTTAAAATTTAAGAATACATGGTAAAGCAAAATATTCAACTGTCAGAGTTAATGGGAAAAAACTCTGAAATCCCTATGCTGTTTTTAGAATGTTTATTATGTCCCGTGATTATTATGAGCTTGGGTTAGCTCTCTATTAACTGAGCTTCTACTCATAATTCCTTATTTTGGTCTTTCAACGTTTATCCTAGGATATGTAGCTTCGAAGTACCAACAGGATTTTACTATTATTGTGTTTCAGTTTCACTCTGTATGTAGAGTACTGATACTATGATAACCTGATGTGCACTCTGTTATCTCCTGCTTGCTACTAAATTAATATCTTACATTATCTATAATGAGGTATGTTTTACGTTAGTCAAAGACTACCTTTCACAGTACATGTTACAGATTACATTCTAAATCAGGTACATCAGTTTAAATACACCAGAAGCAAAATGAAAATTAAGACAATGAATAACCAGTGTGTATTTGTTATTCCTTTATTATATTAGGACTGTAATAGTATTTCCATTAGGACTGTAATAGTATTTCCATTAGTCCTGGGGAAAATGCCCTATTAATAAATCCCATCAGTGCTTGGTTTTATTTATCCTTGATTTTCCTAAAAATTATGAAGGAATGTTCTTTTGGTAAATAAATTGCTGCAAACCTCGGGGCTTGTGCTCTTTCTAAGTTTATATCACTTTTAGAACATAAGGAAAAGTTCCCTCTATACTGATCCTATATGTCTGTGACTTTTCTAAGTTAAAAAGGAATGTTCAAATGTATTAACTTCTCAGTAAGGTATAAATCTATATAGAACTATACATTAATACGATTAAGCTGCTTCCAGAATCTGAATTAAGTCATTTAGATCTAGCTTCGGTATTTCTGCATTGCAAGGTAGACACAGTTGTGGAAACCACAGACTGAAATAAGTTCTGACATATTTGCATTTTGTTTACTCTGTAATCATCTAACTTTTCAAATTCACAAAGAAAACTCATCATATACAACCTACATAAGAATAGTAGCAATGATCTTGGATTAAATTTGGGATATTCTGGTATTACATGTCTAAGTGAATTTGGTATATTCCCTTTTTATGGAATTAAATATTTGGTTTGTTTGGTTTGCTTCTTTTTGGTTTGGGTTTTTTGTTTCTTCATTTGTTGTTTGGGGTGGGGGGGAAGGTGAATTGCATTTGTCTAAACGCCCGTTTAAAAGATTTTTTTAAGTCTAAAAATAAAATTGATGTAGAGAAATGTGTGAATTCTTCCTCTCTAATTAATCCATCTGATACAACCTATTCCTACTGTTAAATTTACATCTAAAGAAATAAAAGTGATCCAATGACACTTGAGATTCTAGTAAAGTTATAATGAAAGACATAATATCGATATCAAAATACTGCACTTATAATAATCTATAAAAGGGAAGTTTATTTATAATGTTATTGAAAAGACCTGCAAATCAAATCCATTTTTAGAATATGACTTATATTATCCTCACGTAGTAGAAATTTCATTTACATCCACAGAATACATGAAACGTGCATATTCTAGATGATCTGAATCATATCAAAGATATCTAACAAGATATCTTACTCAGTTTTATGTAGGAGAGGGACCAGTTTTTCATTCAATGTGAGATTCTTCTGCAGGTAATCTCACTTGGCACAGAGGTCAGGATGACTGGTTGCTAGTTCTGAGGGTCCTCCTTTTTATCCTTCTTAAAAAGAGTCTTGAGAGATGTAGGAAAAGAGGCTGCCATTGAAAATCAAGGCAAAAAATCTAGTACCTCAGCCTTCTCCATGTCAGTTGTCAATAGTTCTCCTGTCTTATTTAATGGAGGAATATATTTTCTTTACTCTTCCTTTTCTGGCCAATGTAATTGTAGAAGCCCTTATAATTATTCTTTGCATCCCTTGCCGAATTTGGCTCTAACTGTGCCTTACCTTTCCTGCTCCCATCCCTAAACGTTCAGGCATCCCATCCCTACACATTCTTCCCAGGATACACATCCGTGATTCCACTGACTCTGAATTTCCTTTAGTCTAACCAGGATGACCTTACTCAGCCATGCTTGTCTCCTACTTTCCTTGCCCAATTTCTTATATGTAGCAACTGAGAACTCTTGTGCCCAAAGAAAAATGTCCTTAAAGAGCTACCAGTTCTGTTCAGCTCCTTTGGCCTTGAGTGCAGTTTCCCAGGGCGTCCCATCCACTAATATCTACTCGTTCCTTAAACAACTGAAAGTTTTCTTTCCTAAAAAACAGGGTGCTGACTTTACTCTCCACATGGCCCATATCCCTCAAGACTGTGAGTTCCACCAGGTCCTGTTCGCTGCAGCCCAGTCTGCCACCAGCCTTGACCTCTCTAACCAGTTCATCTGCGTTGGTGAGCAACAAGGCCAGCTCTCCTCTGGTCAGGCTGTTCTTCACCTGGATTAAGTAGTTATCCTTGAGTCACTCCAAGAGTCTCCTGGACTGCTTACAGCTTGCTGTGCTGCTTTTCCAGCAGATGTCAGGGTGGTTCAGGTCTCCCAGCAGGGTCAGGTCCTGTGAGCGTGATGCTTCCTGTAGTTGATGTAAGAACTCTTCACCTACAGACCACTCTTGGTTGGGTCATGTGTAGTAAACAGCAGCCATGAGGTTTCCTTTGTCGGCTTGGCCCCTAGTTTTTACCCATAAGCTTTCAACCTGTTCATCACTGTTTTTCAAAGACAGCACTGTGCAATCAATCCTTTGCTTTACACAGAGGACCGCCTTCCCATGCTTCCTTCCTTGCCTGTCCCTTCTGAACAGTTTACAGCCATTGACTGCAGTGCTCCAGTTGTGTGATTCATCCCACCCACGTTTCAGCAATAGTGATTAGAACACAGCTTTCCAGCTGCACAGTGAGTTTCAGCTCCTTCTGATTCTTAGTACATAGCATGCATTGCTATAGACTCACTTCAGCTGGGCTATTGACCTTGACATCTTTTCAGAGGAATATGCACTAATTCGAGACATTTAATGAACAAACAAGAATACTAGACCTGTTTATTTAAAAATGCAGCTGCCATAAACATCATTATCATTGTCATCCTAATCAAAGTTTCAGTATTAAGCCTGGTCTTTTACATCTGAATAAACTTTGTGAAAGTGGTTGAGATGATTGATAGACAAGATGTCTGCAGAAATGTGGTTTCTTTCTAATTTAAAAAGATAATAATTTCAAGAAATGTCAGAATTACAACAGCTTCCCTCCATAAGTTGTTGCTAAGTGGACTGTATTCTCTGGAAAAATCTTACAGTGATTATGGTTGCAGATACAGAGGAACTTTGACGTGTCAAACTACATTTCATCATACAAGTACAATATTTTGCACTGAGTGACATCTTGTTGTCAGAATGCCATTTTTGGACCTGTCTTTTAGTAAACTTCTTAGCAACTTTTGTTTTTCTGAATAAAAGCTCTGATGCTATTGTTTACACTGAGAACAATCAACATTCTTTAATAAACATTGCTAATAAAAAATCTGAAAAATATCTATAAGGCTATAACACACTGAACATATGTTCAGCACAGTGTAATAAAACTTGAGAGACTCTGTACCAAATAACTTACTTTTACAAAAAGATTTTTCTTAAATGTAAAATATGTTTGTTGTTGGTATGTAAACTTTACCTATATGTTCTCAAAATCTAAATAGATTATTTTTTTTATTTTTGTACAGTCTAACTCCTGGTCTACCTATATTCTGTTGTCAGTCAAGTTTCTGCCAGCATTATACTCTATAGTTTATGTCGAAAGCATCTATAGGAGCCTAAGCTGTATAAAAAGGATATACCAGTCAGTCAAGTGATTTGTACTACTTACTCCTGGCAGTTCAATGCTGCAAGAAATATCTATAATATTTAAATGTGTTGCTGTGCTATCTTGTTACTGGAAGATTCTTTCTCCATTAAATAGGCAGAGGGGTATATGCTTAATTTTCTGCATGTTTCTACTCCTGCTGCTCCAGGAAAAAGTTCAGCTATACATGTAATTCATACAGTACCAAGCCAGGACTTTGGCTCCCTCTGAAGTTACAGGAAGTTGTGAAAAAATCTGAAGAAGAGTGTTGCTAAAGTGAGGTGTTTCTTGTTCTCCATTTACTGCATAGCACATTTACATGCTTTCATAAAACTCTTCAGTGCTCACCAAAATGGCAATTCTTTGGTAAGACAGTAAGAAACAGAAGGTTCCAAGGTGTGTCAGACTGGTATGCTGGTCACTGCCTGACAACTGACAAAATGGAAGTGCCTGAGGGACTGGAGAGTGGTTCATCCCACTGATTTAGGAGAACCAAACCCCAAATCTAATTTCTAAAAACTAGCATATCACACTTCTTATAGTAAGTTGTGGTGAAGCTCTACTTTTTGGGCCTTTGGCTATGTTTTGAGCTGATGTTAATGTTGTCTGAGTGAATTGTTTGATATCATGCCTATCATGTCAAGACGCCCAAGTGAATTACAGATATTTTACGTACTTGTTTTACATATCTCTGGATCATATTAAAGTGTAGGCAGTAAGCATCTAGCAGGAGCCGTGATGCTTCTAAACGTGAAAGAATGTATATGAGTAAGTGTTCAGGAAATGAAAGCAAAGTGCCAATTAAATGTGAGTATCTCCAGGACCTGACAGTCTTGCTTAGTAGGTGGGCTAAATCATGTTCTTAAGCCTGTAGGTAAATTCCTCCCTACTCCATCTTAGGAACACCAACAGCCTATCTGAACAAACAGAGTGTTTAAAGATTTGCTTTTAGCTATGTCAGAATTAACTTAGGATTCATAAATTGACATCATATAACCTAGGAGGTCTGATTTAACAGGTGTACTGTTAGGTTGCCTATCAGCTCATGCCTTGATTAGTTTCTGTGGCTAATTCAAGTAAATAAAAGCATGCTGTTGTTTTGAAGGACAAGAGGGAGGGTTTTTTTATGTAGCATTTACCTATATTTTCTATTGTGACACTAAAAATATGACCTTAAAGTTATTTTTTTCCTTAGGATAAGCCCTATTCTTTCATATTCAGAGCTTACTGTGCTTTGTGGCATGTGTATTTACTCCAGATGATGCATGCAGATGCAGCTGTACAAGCTTTGGTACCCAAATTGGCTCTTCATTTTGATGTACAGCCAAATCTCAAAAAACATTTTGTTTAAAAGCTACTATAATCTTATACACAGAAAAAGTGAAAGCTACAAAATAATGTCTACCTCTTCTAACAGATCCACAATAATTTATTTTACATTTTTACTAGTCTAAGGAACTGTCTAGTTATGTGATTTTTCATCATCATTGGTTTTATGAAAGTGACTGTTATTTACATTGAGTTAGCTAAGAGTTTTCAATAAAACGTCTTTTTATAAGATGACACAGGGCCAACACTTTAAATTAACCTCAAAAGATATATTTTAAAAAGTGCAATGAAAACCCATGCAAAACTTCTCACAAAAAATGAGCAATGTCATGCCCAGATGTAAGAAAGCAAATTACTTTTTCAGTCTGATACAACCAAATTCAATGAAACTATTGCAAAACTAGTCTATCTCTTCCAAAGTTGTAGTTAATTTATGAAAGACTGATGTATTATACAAATACTGTATGATACAGACAATTTAGTTGAAAATTGCAGAAAAATGAGAAGCTGGCTCACTGAATATAAATGTATGAAAAGGATATAACTTACAGAAGTGAAGTTTTAATAAATCTCCAGTAACCTGTTCCAAGCAGTACTACAGGACACAAAGTCCAACAAGTTTCTGAAATGTGATGGAGGAAACTTGTTTCTTATTATGTAAAATACTAGTCTGAAAAGATGTAGCTGTTTTAGAATTTATTCCCATTAAAAGAGAAGAACTAATTGAAAATTTAAAGTTGCAAAGTAATTTTGGTGAAAGTAATCACAAAAAAAAGACCTCAGTATTCTGAGAGTAGGAAGGAACAAAAGCCATTGCATAAAGATAATAGAATTCAAAAAGCAGTTGTCAACAAACTAAAAAAAAAAAAAAAAAAAGAAAGAAAAAAAAAGGGATGTTCTGGTAAAATGTAGCCCAGTAAACTTTAATATCTATACAAATATTGAACAACTTATAAAATTTAATTATACATGTTTAAAAGGTTGAAGAAAAAGATACAAAATGGATTTATCAAGACAAAGCTGAGTCAAAGGGGAGCCTCTTGAGTGATATGAAAATGAAAGTCCTACTTCTTTAAAAATACCCATAAAAGTTGCTCATTGATATCTTGTCATCATACTGGTAGGGCATTCCAACTGAGATCCTATACAGTATGTCTTTTGAGATGGTTTTATTAAATATTTTCTCTAACAGGCTGAATGATGGAACAGAGAAAAAGCTTCTAAAATGTGTGGATGACATCAGACTGGCAGAGGTGAAAGCAAATCAAAAGGCAGGATCGATATTCAGAATTATAAATTGGGGATATGTTTGATAATAATAAATCACATTTTAATATAAAATATTCAAAATTTAAATGACTGCATTAAGAAAGAGAGAACAAATACAGTGTAAATGTCTTATAACCCAAAGTCAAAGTCAAAATATTTGCGGAAAAGACCTAATTGTTATCAAATAGCCTGATTGTGAATCAGAAGTCTAAAGCAGAAGCAAAACTAGTAAATCTTCTGGGATTTGTTAGGAAGAATGTCATATGTGTGACATAACAGGCAATTTTGTATCACCTTTTTTGAAACTGAGGATATACTAAATGGTATATTACACTTGCTTCTGGGCACTAAAATAATAGATTTTAAAGTCTTGAATAATAATGAAAACTAGAAAAATGTAGACAAGTTGGAAAAAATCCAGAGGAGGGCACTAATAGTGCACAAAAAATAATGAGCCCACAGCTGTGCATAAAGGTAGGATTTAATCTAGGAACTAGAAGACTAAATAAAGGAGGAAAGGAGAAATGGAATGGTATTTGATAACAAAATCTCTGCATGTAGTATGCAGTTAGAAAATATCCCACTAATTTGTTGTGCTTCATAACCAGTGGGGTAGGAAACATCTGATTTACACTCTTCCTTTAATCCCTATAAAGCAAGCTTGTGACTTTGCTTGCATAATAGCATGAGGAAAAGATACTTACTCATATCTTTCCATCTTTATTCTGAAAAATATCCACAGAGGTAGATAACAACTTCAGTTACAGTGATAGAATATCCAGCTCTTCATCCATCCTTCACAGGGTAGAAATTATTTGCTAGAATGACTAACAATTTTTAAAGCAAAATAATTATGCTGTGTAGCTGTCTAGCTCCTAACATTAGAAACATTGTATATACCTAATACATGACATAGTTTAACCTGAAAGCTTCTTAAAAAAAAAAAAAAAAAAAAAGGAAACAAATGACAGTATTTTTCTGCTTGTTTTTCTAGCTAGAGGAAAATATGCGCATGCTGATATGCTTGATTTGCTCTTAGGCACAAATTATTCTCTCAAGACTGGTCTCTTACACCTTTTACATATCCCTCTCTGTTTCTGCTTGTTTTGAGGAAAAAATATGATAACCCTTGATTGACACCCTTTGCATCAACTAGTTGTGCTTGATGCGCTAAAGGGCAGAACCCTAGCACACTTCCTCTGTAAAAACATAGGCCATCATGGCACAGTCTGTACCTCACTGTGCTAAATCTTGTGCATAGTAACTTCTACAGGATGTACTGTAAATCACAGTCTACATTACTTTTCTTTCCTGTCCAGTGCACATGATTAGTGAGCTCTAAGCCCTGTATAGAATCAAAGAATCACAGAATCACAGCATCGGTGGGTTTGGAAGGAACCTCTGGATATCATCTAGTCAATACCACCTGCTAAAGCAGGTTCAACTAAGGCAGGTTGCCCAGAATCCCATCCAGGCAGGTTTTGAATGTCTCCAGAGAAGGAGACTCCACAGCCTCTCTGGGCAGCCTGTTCCAGTGCTCTGTCACCCTCAAAGCATAGAACTTCCTTATATTCAGAAGGAACTTCCAGTGTTTCAGTTTGTGCCCATTGCCTGGCCCCATCTTCTTGACACTCACCCTTAAGATATCTGTAGACATTGATAAGATCCCCCGTCAGTTTTCTCCAGGCTAAACATGCCCAACTCTCTCATCCTTTCCTCATAAGGGAGATGCTCCAGTCCCCTCATCATCTTCATAGCTCTCTGCTGGACCATGTCCAGTAGTTCTCTGCCTCTCTTGAACTGGGGGGCCCAGAACTGGACACAGTCCTCCAGATGTGGTCTCACCAGGGCAGAGTAGAGGGGAAGGATCACCTCCTTCAACCTGCTGGTTATGCTCCTCCTAATGCACCCCAGTATGATCTCCTTGGCCTTCTTGGCCACAAGGTCACACTGCTGGCTCATGGGCAACTTGCTGTCTGGATAGACTCCCAGGTCCTTCTCTGCAGAGCTGCCTTCCAGCAGGTCAACCCCAGCCTGTGCTGGTGCGTGGCGTTATTCCTCTCTAGTGCAGGACCTTACACGTGACATTATTGAGGTTCATTAGGTTCCTCTCTGCCCAACTCTCCAGCCTGTCCAGGTCTTGCCGAATGGCATCGCAGCCTCCTGGTGTATCAGCCACTCCTACCAGGTTTGTATCATCATCAAACTTGCTGCCTTCACCCAGGTCACTGATGAATAAATTGAGCAGGACTGAACCCAGTACTGACCCCTGGGGAACACCGCTAGCTACTGGCCTCCAGCCAGACTCTGCACGACTGATCACAACCCTCTGAACTCCACCATTCAGCCAGTTCTTAATCCACCTCACTGTCCTCTTATTTAACCCACACTTGCTAAGTTTACATATGAAGATGTTACGCTAGACAGTGTCAAAAGCCTTGCTGAGGTCAAGGTAGACAACACCTACTGCTCTCCCTTCATCTACCCAGCCAGTCATTCCATCTGTTGCATGATGGGCATGAGTCCATGCATAGCAGGCGGGGGGCGGGAAAGCCCTCATGTTGAGTTACAATGTCACCGAAAACAGGAATAAGAAAACTCTTTAACACCAATGTAGCATTAAGCAGCAGGTATTCTTTATTGTAGTGCTGAATGCATTGGGGATCGCTCCACTTAACATGCATGCTGTATGTTTCATTCAAACAAAATTATATAGTCCACACTTTCTCTCATGCATTACATTTCTCAGAAAAATCATACATATTAATTCAACAGGTGGTAGTATGTCAATTAAGTGTCCCACATGCTCCTTACAGGTATCTCATAGTCTTCTAAGGGGTCTCAAACACTAGTCGACTCTGTAGGTACAGCTGACTGATCACCAAACCTTAATTTACTTGTCTTATATGGAAAGTCCAAGTTTGTTTCATTAGTTACCTATACAACCATCTCCTCAGTGACCATAAGTTTTAAATGACTCTTTCCCTCTTAGCATAAAATTATACAACCAGAGTTGGTTAGCAATCTCTCCATAGTGATTACACTGAAACAAACAATATAGCTGCAAAGCTAAAACAGGCTATAAAAGAAATAAAGTTACAAAGCTAAACCAGACTATATAAGAAATATAGTTGCAAAGCTAAAATAGACTATATTATGTGGCAACAACAAGGCTCAGGAAGGATCCCCTTGCTTTCTATACTTCTCAGAGAGGAGTCTAGGTGCAGCTAGATCCAATCCTAGTCTCAGACTTGGTCAATGGTTTAGGTCTAAAGTATACAGGCACTGATCAAAGTCAACTTTTGCCTGTCAGATCCCCCTCAAGGACTTTCATTGAAAGAGTTTTGCAAAGTTGAAAAAAACCCAGATGATTTATTAAGGCAACAGATATAAGAAATTTGGAATTGCAGTTGATAAATGCACTTATTACAAAAATCAAGCTTGGGTTGAGTTCAGTGATTTTGTTCACAATACTTTCCCAGGTAACATCCAGAGTAGTCAGAGGCACAATTCTTATTAAAGGTGTGTCCCTGCTTGGGGAAGAAAGAAGTCCAGACCCGTTAACCTGTCCAGTAGTTGGAGTTCTCATCCTCAAAACAGAAGATTGTAAATGTCAGATTTATACTCATGGTGAGGTGGGGCTAAGTCAATTACTGTACGCTGATTGGCATTTAAGAAGGATTGTCAGTTTGTGGTGGTGTGCCTCTCCCCCCTCCCTGACCTTTGTTTTGGAACAAATGCTCAAGTGATAATCAGAAACTAACTTCTGTAGTTGGTGTGCAAATATGACCACAAGTCAATTATCTTACTCCATCAATAGTGGACAGTCCCAGAGCCCATTGAGCTCTCCTGCACAGCAGCAGGCTGCATGCCAGGACCTCCCCTTGAGTAGGGACACCTCTCAAGGTTACTCCACGAGGCTGAGAAATTCCTTGCCACAGCAGATTCTCAGTGAGTCATTAACAATATACTAAACTTTGAAATCTTAGCTAAGTGGTATAAAGGATTGATTTCCTGTATGTAATCTTTTAGATATAAACCACTGACCAAGTCTGAGACGCTGCACCTAGACTCCCTTCTGAGGAGTTTAGAAGACAAGGGGCTCCTCTCTGAACCTCATGACTCAACAGGAGGGTCTCCCTGACAGTTTTGTCTAACCCTGTCCTCTATGCAGTAAACCATCAAGTGTACTTTGCCGTCAAATCTTGTTAAACCACTGTTGCATTTACTATCAAACTTTGTTAAATCTCTGTTTTATACCAATAAACATATTGCTGCCTCTGTCTTATGAGTGGTGTGTCACTTGATCCACAACACAGTTCTGGAAGGCCAGAGGGGCCAGGTGGTTCAGCACAGGGCAGGGGAAGCCATACAGTTTTAGAGGGGTTTTTTTCTGGCAATTACTGAAGCAGCACCAAGCTGTGAGGCCCACCTCACCCCAGGTGTCACTCAGTTAGGTTGATTGTCAGACCTCATTCGTTATCTGTTTTGTGAGGTAAGCATGTTGTTCCAGTCAAACCCCCAAAGCCACTTTGAGTTGAATACAGCTATCACACCCAGGTGCATTCATTATCACCACCATTGCTGGTTCAGAGTTATGGAAATACAGGTCAGATTGGGAGATGGGGGGGAAGCATGTCACCACACCATCACAGAAGTTTGTCAGACTGGTAAGGCATGATTTGCCCTTGGTGAATTCATGTTGACTACTCCTGATAACCTAACCTAAGAAAGTTAGTACAAAACCAAAATGCTAGTTCCCAGACAGGTTTTTCAACTTTCTTACTGTAATGGCTAATTGTTACTTTCTCTTCACTGTCAAAGGTCAAGCATCTACTTTAACAATGGGATATTTATATCTATGTATTTGCCAAAGAGTAATTATGTTAGTGTTCAATACTAAACCTGGTAAATAAATAATCACAAGGAAGAAAAATAATTACATGTAAGAGTATTTTTCAACAGCTATCAGCATTAATTCAGTCAAAAGTCCCTACTACTGAAATTATTTGAATAACTAAAATATAATTATTTTATACCACAAAAAATATTTTCTGTTTTATTTTTTCCCTAACATTTTTTAAAGCACATTTTACCCCATTTTCTAATTCAAATGAAAAGCGAGGACTTGTTAGGGTGGGATATTTTGTGGTTCATCAGATAATTGATTTGAATAAAGAGTAAACATTGCAGGTTTGTAAAATATTTTAAAATAGCAATATTTTATCGCATAGTTTTGAATTTTTCAGCTGTACTACATTTATATTTTCTCACACCTTTTTATTCATGTACTGATGCTTCAGTTCAATTTTCATACACTCAATTATAGCTGTATCAGTGTGCCTTGATACAGCTATGTGCCAAGAAATGGCAGGTAAAGGTATCTAGCAATAAAACTGTGCCTATATCTTGCTTTTTCTAAATAACACTGTCCCTTAACAAACCATTTGAACTTTGATCATTAGAATGGATGGTTGACCGTCCAACATGCTGTCTGGCATTCAGAAACTCTGTTTTGGAGGTCGATGTGTGTGAAAAGCATTGATATTAATTTCTTCCAGGATATATAGCCTCAGTGTCCTTGAAGTTTCTCAAGCAAGATAGATGTATAGAATGAAGCTCCTCTGAGACAATACGAAAATAGATTTTATTCCTTTTGAGAAGTTCTGTTGTTTCAATTCTCATTTCTGTGAAATTAGTTTCTACCCAGAAAGCAAGGTAAAGAATCTCCATGTTGGGCTGAAATAAACCCTCAAAAAAGAAAACAACTAAAACTGAACATCAGCATCTGAAAAGAGTAAATTAAAATTCTATTTTATTTAGTGTAACACTCTACTAAAAATAATGAAATCTTAAGAAGACTGTCTGCTGTCAGTCTCTATGGAAAAGCAGAGTGGCTCATTCATAAAGGAGAAAGTTTTGATTAAGATGACGTAAATTAGTATAGGCTTTGTAAAAACCCCTGGGGAGGGGGATGGAGAAGTTGCACTTCCAATAGATGATTACAGCACTCAGAACATACAAAAATATAATACGTTTAACAAACAGCCCAGCAATCACTGGTGAAGTGATTAATTCTTTCATCTTTACCTATTGACTTCACTAAAATACTAAAAAAGACAAATTCTATGCTCATGTGTGTTGGTATATCTTTAAAGCAAGGCAGACAAATCAGTAATTTTCATGAAAAGTTATGTCCAAACCTTCCTGTCAGTTCTGGCATAACTGTAATGCCATGACTAATTTACATTGAGATCCATGTTACGTTAATAACTGAATCCAGATTCTACTCTGTCTGAAGCTACTCAAAGTTGAGTCTATTTATAGTAAACCATAATCTAGTTGATTCTTATATTTTTGCAATATTAATTACTGTTAATATTACTATGTTTTATAAAGA
Organism: Falco rusticolus; assembly: GCF_015220075.1. Taxonomy (NCBI): domain Eukaryota; kingdom Metazoa; phylum Chordata; class Aves; order Falconiformes; family Falconidae; genus Falco; species Falco rusticolus. The sequence continues at coordinate 49,698,586 of NC_051188.1, read as the reverse complement.
AATTTACCCGATGAAAGAATATTTATGCATGTATATGAAAATTCAGTAAAGATAAAACATGTTGCTGTATGGATCCATACAAAGTGAAGAAAACTGTCATGCAGACTTACACTAAAAGAATTTCCATAATTCCTGGTTACATAACTTGCTGGAAGAAAACTCATTGCTTTTAAAAACTGTTGCATACATATGGAATCCAAACTAAAGAACTTATTGTTTAACTTATTTTCAGGATGGTCTTTCAGTTCTTATCTGTTTTGAAGTCAAATAATGTTAGTGCAGAAGAAACAGAACAAGAAATGCTTGTGGATTCAATGAGTTTTTCAAATAGTTGTTTTCCATAATCTGTGTACTGCATTAGAGTTACATTTTGGGGGGAAAAGTGGAAAACTGACGACTGAAGGAAAATCAAGTTTGTCATCCCCAATCCCCACATTTTAATCTAATCAACATTCATATGAAGCAAGCTTTCTATATTAAAGTTGTAACATAAAAACTTTTCATCCTGAGCCATATGACAGTAAACAGGTAATTTCATGGGTTTGGTCCACTGAAGTGGAAATTACAGTCAGCATTAGTGTTTAATTAAAAAGTTATTGTGACAGTTCAAAAGTCATGTTTAACTGAACTCTTCCTGAATTACCATGATGAACCAGCTGCTTAACCTATCTTAGGAGTCTTTTTCTACCTATGAACACAGATACAGTAAGATATGTACTTTAAGCTAATGTTTTTGGGTTGTGCTTCAATCTATAATCTGTTTTAATGGTGATATATTTTAATCCTTGAAGAATCAATGCTGCCATTGTAAACCATTTCATCAAAACCTACATTTTCTCTTCCTGTGGCTCAAGACTACCTGTGTTGAATGGTGACCAGCTATCTCAGATGGGTGCTCTGAAACTGGATTTCGTCTTCCTGTAACAAAGACAGTATAGTAATGGTTATTAGTAATTTGAAGTCCAGGATAATTGTAACTCGAATTTGCTTTTGACTTTTCTCCTTGTGTTTCTTCACATCTAAAAATATTGGGGGTTTTTTCAGGAAACTCATTTGGAGCACAAGTTCACATAGCATAGCTGGAAGACCTGACCTGCTCATTAGTGCTTGGTATCACTTTGTTAACAGGCTTGAGTTAGATGACAGAACCCCAGCTCCTCCTTCCTGTGCCAGGAAAGACTTTATTATAATCAGCTTGTCTGATTTAGGATCTTCCACAAGTTCCAGAGGGCATAATTTCCAATATACCACGTAAAGGGTAACAGGTTTATTGTTAAGTAATTGAAGTTCAAAGTAGAATGAAACAGAGGTAATACCAAAAGATAAAAACTATGTATTACCATTTCCTGTTATCAGGGTCTAAAATAGATACTTTTAATCTCCTGAGACAGTGGTACATAGAGCAAGAATTAGAAAGCTGACAAGCTCATGTTTTAAAACCCTTCATTGACACTTGACTCTTGTCGTAACGTCCCTTCATACAGAATTAGAATAAGACAATGTGTAGTGGTATAATGAAAATAAGCTATTGCATCAAGAACTTAAATAAACCATGGACAAATGTATAAAAATTTTCACTGTCTTTCAACATAGACTATAAAAAAACAAAACCAAACAAAAAAAAACCCCTGGCCATTGTAGCTATACCCAGGATAAAGACATTCATAAATAAGATTAACATTTTGTCACTAATATTTTTTGCCCATTGTGCTGCTTTAGTGAATAAATAGGTATAATTTTCTCAGTCAAACCAATGTAGTATCTTATTCTTGTGAGTATATTAATTTTTTATTCCAATTGACAATATGACAGACACTGTTTTCTTTCATAAAATAGTTAACAGCAAGCAATTTCATTTTTATTAAAAACAATAAACCTCAGTATGAGTAGAATTCTGAAAGATTTTCTCAACATTACCCACACCCATTACCTAGACCATAGTATCACCTGTAGTTTCATATTTATTTAATTTCATAATTTGGTTTGATATTTATTTCCTAACAGAATTGCCTATTTTTTCCAGAATTTAATTTTATTTAATCCCTTTGAAGACTCAGAAGACATTGTAAATTGTCTTCTGTTGCTTTCAGATTGCAACAACGACTGGAGTATCTACAGAACTAGGCATTCCCAAATCCTTATTCAGCATTATATGTGGACATTTTTGGTGGAAATGCAAGTTTTATACTAAAGATAGAAGGAGGAATAGCAAATTATTTCCTTTCTGCATGGTGATTTACAGAAGAGGAAACATGATGAGAAATCCTTTACTGAAGCAAGAAAAGATAAGGGAAAACAAGCTGATGATAACTTATGATGATGTTAAAGCTTATGATGATCTTAAAGTACCTTGCATAAGTGATCTGTCAAGGCTGAAGCAAAGGAATAATGGAAGAGACCACAGAAAACAACTTCAGGGAGATATGGTTAAAATAAGCAAATAATCAGGACATTTTTGCACTGTGGGCTTGACCTGAAAACCTGCCGTTCAAAGATCAGTCTAAATAGTTCTACTATGATCTAAATGTCACCATAGCACTAAATATGTGGTATGACCATTTTAAGATTATAGGTTGGAGACCTATATGGACTGAGATGAAAAGCACTTCTTTACTCATTTTGAAGAACAGTAAATACCTTGCAAAGGATTATGGGGGCAGTGTTTTGTTGTGGTTTTTTTTGGTTGGTGTGTTTTATTGAAAAGGAAAACTTCTTTTCTTTTCAGAAATTTGAAATACCAAATATTGAGAATGTATTATGTTTATTCAAAAATCTTAAGGGGAATAGTACAAAGCAGATGGGAGTTATGACTACCTTGAACTGCAGAACAATGATAAAGGATTCTACATCCATTATAGAAAGACGGTATCAGGGAAATGATGGAAATTCTTATTACAGGTATAAGAAAACATTAACATACATAGTATTACTAATATTTTTTAGAGAATATTGACTCGGACAATCTTGTGAGAAAGGACATTACATGACTCAGAATATTTAGATTCTGTTAGGCTGTAACTTCACCAGTCAGTCATGTTCCCTACATAAACCACCTAAAATGTATAACTATGGATGGCTTATACTGTATTGCTAGACTGGGGCTTAGTTTCTTATATTCTCTGTGCACTTATTATCAAAACATAGGAATACTTTCACCAAACAAAAATTTGAGCAGTTCAAATATTGTATAATGGTAAAAGTGTAGGTGTAATACCTTGACAGATGTAATGGAATATATGAATGATACACCAGGGACCGATACACAATCTAGTTACTGAGACTGTAGCTACAGCAGAGGTCCCTCACATACATAAGAATAGAAACCCATTTAGCATACTTTGATTAAGCTTGTTTTGATCCCAGAAATAAGCATGGCAATATAGTAGAAATGGAGAAGCATTTTTTTAATTTGGTGGCCCCATAGAAAACAGGATTGTCATTGGTAAATGAAGGAGCACACAGGCCTTCTACTGACTGTGCCTCAGGCTGATTGTGCAAGGCCCCAGACCTGGCCAGCTGTTACCAATTTATTATGGGAACCGGCTGTATGAGGTTGGGACCGCATGTCTTTTGCTATAATGTGCAATTTAGTAGTCAGATAATGGCAAAGACTTTGAAATTATGACACAGGTCAAAAGCGGAGGCTCCAGAACCATGAACAGCTCAGTGACAGTCAAATGACTGGTCACTGAAGGAGCTTAACGTAAAGAGATGGGAAAAGATACCTTTGCATTAAGGAAAGGAGCAGCAGCTAAGCAAAGAATAAAAAAAAAAAAAAAATTAAAAAAAAAAAAAAAGGAAAAATCTAACCCAGCTCAAAAAAGAGCCAACCAGACAAACAAAGAAACAGCCCAGGAAAGGATAAGACCTGCTGGGTTTGGAAAAATAACCCCTACCTTGCCCTCCAAGCTTCATGCAGCATGTAGCCCAGGGGCAGAGGAGGAGAGCAATAGTGCTTTCTGGAAACTTGTTGAAGGACAAAATTCCAAACTGGGGATACGGAAAAAAGAAATAAACCACTTCTCTTTTGGGTTCCCCCCTTGAAGGGCTCTTGAGGCTGACCACTTTGATGTCAGTGGCTGAAACCGTTAAAAACTATACCAATCAAGAATAACAATGCAACATCAAGTTTTTGGTACAGCAGGCTCACAGCTAATGTAGGCTATGATTATTAAACAGTGATTGCTTTGAATATGAGGTGATAATGGTTGATAATATATGATAATGATGGAATTATCCATTAGTATTAGGTGTTATTGAATGTCAGTCTAACAAAGTTCTTTTTTGAATTTTAAGGCTTGTCCTATTTATCAGTCTTTTAAACACATCCATTACAGTGGTGTCTAGATTCCTAATTATATATACACATTCCTGATACTGGAAATCTGGATAGCATAAAACAATTTATAAACAGTTGTTTTTTGGTTTTTTTTGTTTATTTCTGACTTATTTTCAAAACAGCAGTTCTTAAATTCAGGTTGAGAATTGGAAAAAAATTGTGTTTCTCTGAAATGAAATTGGAAGCTTTGAATTCTGAAAAGGCTGCTTACAAGCAACACATGTTTTTTGAGATATGTAGTCAACAGTGCCAGTCTGTAAGAGCCAAAGAGTCTTACTTTATCATATAACACAAGAATCCACAATTTATAAATGATGGACCCTAGCCTCCTATCTTGCTGCTTACACATGTCGCTCAGTGTGGAACCTGTAGGAAGGAACACATTCATCACAATCCCTCCTATGGCAAAGTCAAAGATGAAAGAGACTGAGAAAAAGAGAAAGGTCTAGTGGAATGCAAGTGTGCAAGTCAATATAAATTCGTACAGGACAGCATTTACAGGTAAATGAACTTGCTTCTTTTAAGTGTCTTCACAAGTGTATGCTAACAGTGGATAACTCAGAACAGCCACAATGCTATCACATGTCTTCTGAAGGATCTCAGATCATCATACAAACAATATTTGCATCACTGCCCACTGTGTCTTCTCTGGACATCCACTGAGAATATAGATCAATCATAAATATGTTACACAACCAGTATCAAGAAATACAGTGTTGTTGTGGACTGGGTTCATCATCTAGTGTGTTGATGTTTTGTATCTGATGTTCCTGGTGCTGGGCAAGAATGTTTATGGTTATTTAATCTGTCTTACTCTCTGCTGCCAATGTTTTGACTAGATCATACTAAGGTACATTTTAGATCTGGGGTCTGTCACTGATTCTCTCTCAATTTGATGAAAGTCATTCTGCCACCTCTACACTCTGTCACTCCTAGATCTCAATGAATCACTTTCAGGATTCACAGTGTATCATTTATGGACTATACCCCACAGGATTAAATTTCAATAGCACAATGTCTACAGTGGAAGAGTGCAAAAGCAGTTCAAGATTCTGTATGGGTATATTTGTGATGGACTTTTGTTCCATATGATGATATTTTGGATTGTTGGTTTTCTTTTTAAGCTGATTTAGCCTCCTACATAGTAACACATTCCTCCATTTCAGGATCAGTTTCATAAACTTTTGATATTTTAGTGCTTAGCATCTGTAATTCATTTTCCATTTACCCAGTTTACCAGTTTGGAAAATGTTATTTTCAAAAGAGTAGTAAGTTATAGTGATCTTTTTGTATCTTGTTTTCATATTTACCTTTGAAATAGACTCCTCTCCGAAGTGACTTTTGCCTTCTGTAACAGCTTTCTAAAACTCAGTTTTTCTGTTATAGGAATTTTCAAGTAAAAGTCAACCCCTCACCAAACCCTGATAAGGCTTAGAAAATTTCTTCCTAAAACCTTCTTTCGATCTCTGTGACTCTGGAACATAATGTTATGCATAATTTTTTAAATGATTGTGACACAACGCCTACGTCTCATTGCAGTTTGCTTTCAGCTCATGTTAAGATCACTAATGCTGTCAGCAGCACTGGCCTCAAGAAGTCAGTGTAAGAATCATAGCATGGCCCCTCACTTTGAACTTTTGGATTAACTCAAGTTTACTATAATTTAGCCCAAACTGTTTATAGTTTCAGCAATATGCTTGTGGAAACTTCAGTTGTGTCTGCCTTGTTTGTTTGTTTTAATGGTAATAAAGTGCAGTAACTGTATGAAACTAAACTAGAAGATATATTTCATCCTAGGCACTAATTGGCATTTAGTCTAGGGGAGCAGATTACTAATATTTTCAAGGAGAATCCCTGGAATAAGTAGGGCAGGCATCATATCATCACAGATGTTTTGTTTTTCAGATATGGTCCTGTTAGTTTGATATTAATTTAGATATAGCCCTTGGTTGCCTGTATCACATTTACATGATTTCACAGTACCCATTTTCCTCAAATTTTATCATTTCTCAGTGACAAATGTGAGAGTCTCTTTTATGGGGGATTCTGAAGAATATTGACACGTGTGAGCATTCTTGTACATTTGTATAAATATATGCATGAATATTCACATATACAGTTCTGGATTTAAACAAACCAACTTGTTTGTTTGTTTGTTTGTTTTAAATGGGACCAGGTTAAGCAGGATTTCCTAAATTTTCTTTGGAGAAAAGAACTGACATTTCAGAGCTTTCCAAAATGATCTACTTCTCTCTCCTTTCACCTCAAAAAGTTCAGACTCTGAGGCTAGAACAACTAGATGTACTGTTATTAAACCAGGAGACAGACTAGGTCACATCTGGAGTAATCTACAAGGTCCTACTAGGCCACTATCTGAGCATTTTGGGAAGGGAGCTTTAGAAACCTTCCAGCCCTTTGGTACCTGTTAGACAATCAGATAGCAAAATACATCAAATTGCTATTTCCTAATGGAAAACCATTTTATGCTATTTCCTAATGGAAAACGGCAAATTCTGGTCAGTTGTGTTCTCCGTGCTCAGTTTCTGTTTAAGCCCAGTATATTTGTGAAAGTCATCTCCTGTGTATATATTGGTATGACAGGGCATCAGGGCTCCAATGAAGCAGTAACAGAGTAATTTGACAGAACAAGGACTCCCCAAAGACTCTGTAATAAAGAATGTTCCACTCACTTTTCTCTCACATACACATACTCATATTAGCATGTTCAAAGTTTCTATGCAGTCTCTGTTAGTACTGTAATGATGTTATTGAAATGCAGTTTATTCTGTGTAGATTTCAAGCTGTTGTTATAATAAAATCGAAATTTATCTGGATCAGGCATAATTTCGGACAAAAATGTACATTAGAGAGTAAAACACTTGTGTTGATGAACATATCAAGTTGTGTATACATATAATAAATTGTTTAATTTATGTCAATGAAAACATCCATCTTTAGAATTAAAGCTCTAACATTGAGCTAAGCTGTGCCCTTGTTTCTCAGCCAGCAAACACTTCATTAGGGATTGCTATCAAAGGCTATCACTTCAGGGATTTGCACATTATCAAAGGCAGGATTTATCCTTCTGTTCATAACTCTGATGTACCTAGTGCTGCATAAAGCATTCAACAGTGTGTGATGTTAAACTGACAGAGTCCCTGTGGGTGCAAGAGCATGCATTTCTGAGCAGTCATACAGCACATGCAATATGATAAGACACAGCCAATGCCATAACTTCCTGTGGTCTTGTCCACCCTACAAGGCAATTCCAGAAATAACAGCTTTCCATCCTTTATAGGTTTGTGTTCCTCACGGTTACCGACTTGTAAGTTCCATCTCATAGAACTCAAGCCTTGTGATAAGAATGTTAGCTGAAGTTCATTAGAAGCTTTATATATCACAGATTTTAAGGCAATCATAGCCTCACAGTATTTAATATTAACTGAAGTGAGTATCTGCTTCCTCGCTCTTAATATATGTAAAGGAATGGCTCTTGGCTTCCAGACTTTCTAACACTTCCATGAACTTACTTTTTCATTAAAAATATGAATATTCTCTTAAACTTTTTAAAGACTGTGAAAGACGCAAGTTCAAAAATGTGACTATAATGGTCTTACCCTAAAATATGTAGGAATATATTATAAGAATACAGTAAGACATTATTAAATGAATTTTATATGGTATTATTACTGAATTAGTATGTTTTAAATATACCTTTAAAGATACAAAAATAGTCTGTGAAACCAGCATTTAGCATACATGTTAATTGAGCTGCGAATAGAAAAAAATGTTTCATAAAACTACTGAGTTCTCATAATATTCTTTGGGTTTGGAGTGTTTTGTTTTTTTCTTTGATGAGCTCAATTTAAGTAGGGACATTATGACTGAATAGAAATTGAAGAAAAGGAAAGCTTTTGGAGATGTCTGTGGGAGTTAATAAACTGATATAAGGATGTTTGGAAATTAAAATTTTACACTTGTTTTGGTGTCTGAATGAATTTGTATATTATTAGTCTTTCTTATAAAGTGACATGTGACACTGAAATCAACATGTGACATTAATTTTCAGTGCTACATATAAGTTCCGTCAACAATCTAAAACTTTTATTTAAATAATTATTTGCATACAGCATATTATTCCATCATATAAAAAATATTCTTAGATTTTTCCTGCCTTCAAGTCATATACCTATGCCCACTGCTGTTTATTTTTCTGGTCTGCATTAGCTCTGAGAATTTTAACTATGGAGCAGAGTTATTTCCTTTTAGCTTTCTTATTCAGTTACGAGCAGTAACTGCAGTATACTTGTAAGTTTTCTTCCCTGTTTATATTTATATACCTTATTCTTAATTGTTTCTCTTCCCATGTGAAAAAATCCAGTCCCTCCCCCAAAAAATGATAGAATCCATCTGCTTCTGTCTTGCATACTGTTAGCATGAGTGACCCCTAATTTTTGTATTGCTGGAACAGAAGACAGATGTTGGTGCTTTATGAAGTGAAGATGTGGCATATCACCTTGTTATTAGGACTGTACTTAATCTCTATGAACTCTAAGGGATGATGTTCTGCTCATCCTGATTGAGATGTCTACTCTAAGTAGCTAAATGTAAACCAAATATCTAAGTCTCCAAATGCTGCATAACTCTCATGCAGCATGTTTCAAAGAAAAGCGGGCATTAACCAGGAATTCAGAGAAGTATTCAGCTCACTGTAACCAGACATCTACATTTTGCCAGGTGAATACCTCTCTCTACAATGGAAGTATACCTTTCACCCCTGTAGACACCTATATTACAGATATCTGAAATGACGTAGGATAATCTCATTTCAATGGCTTGATTCAGCCTACACATAGGTGTTTAGTGTCACTTGAGTCACTTGACACACTGTATGATAGCTAAAATACCCTTGAAGGGTAGGCAAGAAATAAAAAAAAAGGACATACATGAGACTTTCAGCCATTTGGAGTTTCATACATTGGTGTCTAGGTAGTTGGGACCTTGTCCCATTGTTGACATCCAGACCTCAATTCAGTTGCATACACATACATGTCATTTGGCATCCCTTAGGGTAACTCTTTTGGCTTCCAGCTACTACTCCAAAATGACACATGCCAACCACAAACACTGCATTATACCTACCAGCTGTAAGGATATGGTAGGATATGGTAGATCACTTCTGATGGCAAAAGGGAACTGTATGTGGACAACAGAATCCCAGTTTCTGAACTAGTAAAATAGGCTCCTTTTATAGAAATTAAAGAACAATATTCACATACAGTTATGATTAATCTCATTAGAAAGCAGAGAACTAAAATGTTACAGATTGAATATATGGAATATCTCTGTACACATGTACAAAAGTATCTCTGTTGCCTACAAAACCCTCCAATGAATGTAAAGGCAACATGAGGTTAGTGGGTACACTAGTCATTACCTGTGTGAAAGGGGTCTCCGTAGTTGAAAAAAATTGTTAAAAGTCATTTTTGCATATTTAATAATACCATGATCATACTGGACAACTCAATCAGAATAGTTTCGTACATGAGATGCATGCATAATCCCATTGGGCCTGATGATATGCATCCCAGAGTCCTGAGGGAATTGCCTAATATAGTTGCCAAGCTACTCTCCATCATATTTCAAAAGTAATGGTGGTCCAGCAAAGTCCCCAGAGGCTGAAGAAAAGGGAAACTTCACATCCACTTTTAAATAGGATGAAAAGGAGGACCCTGGCAACTTCTGACAAGTCAGCCTCCTGGAAAATGTCAAAGCATATGGAAGACAGGGAGGTGATTAGAGAAGGCCAATATGGCTTCACCAAGGGCAAATCATGCCTGACTAACCTGGTGGCCTTCTGAAATGGGCTGCAGGTGGTTATCTGCTCTACTGCTAACCTCCATGGGCTGCAGGGCACAGCCTGCCTGACATGGTCTTCACCACAGGCTGCAGGGGAATCTCTGCTCTGGCACATGGACCACCTCCTCTGCCTGCTTATTCACTAACATTGGTGTTCACAGGGTTGTTTTACACATTTTCTCACTCCTGTCTCACTGCTGCTGCGCAGTGGTTTTTACTCTTTTTCTCTGATACTTGACTTTTCAATGAGCAGCATTCCTGACTCTATCAGTGTCTTGTTATTGTTTCTGTCCACACCCATGGTATCTCTTTCACAGAACTTCCAATATTTTTCCTGTAAATTATATTGTGTTTAATATGTAAACCTGACACAGAACTGAAAATATTTTAGTGGACTGTCCTTGACAGCTCACCAGAGCCCTGCCCTGAGTGTGAAAAGGCAGCAATGACCTGAACTGAGCAGGTTCTGTGTTTGCCTCTCTCTGCCTGATCTGCTCTTGCTCTGGCAGGAGAACCCACCAGAAAAATGCTGGCTTCTCTTTTTTGAAAAGCTTTCTAACTGATACTTTTTTCATAGGGGTGATGTTGTTAGCGCCTAGTGTGACACCTACACCATCATACAGGGGTGATGTTGTTAGTGCCTAGTGTGACACCTACACCATCATACAGGGGTGATGTTGTTAGTGCCTAGTGTGACACCTACACCATCATACAAAACAAGGGTATGAAGCAGCCTTTAACACTGTCCATGTCACTTGCTGGTTAGCTCATTCCCCAACACAAATTTCATTTCTCTGTAGTACACACAATGTAAAATTTGTAAGCAAAACATTTATTCTGGGCTCATTTATCTTCAGGATTTTCTTTGCAAATTTAATATTTACTCCATTTTCCTCCTTAGAAAAAGAAACAATTCTGAGATGGTTTCAGATTGTCCCCCGATCTATCTACATGTGCTTTGTATTGTCTCCCTGAGTCTCCTTTCTCCTGCATACATAGTATGTTCCTGATAATTTCTGACATTGTACAATTAATCTACAATGTCAAGGAGACTAAGCAATTTTGGAGTGAGGAGATTTAATGTGAAAGCTTCTTGGAAAGGTGACTACAGGCATCTAAGGCCAGAATGATGGATGCGAAGAGGTATTAGATTGTCTAATATTTTTTAATGTGTGATATGCTGTTAGTAAGGACTTGGCATACTAACAGCAAGCAGAGTTAAAGTGACTTGAAGAGCCCTTAGATTTGGATCTTCTTCCACTAAAAGAATTTCATCAGAACAGATTATACCCACTGAACTAGTTTATGGAATTACTAAGTCTTTCTGCATATGGAATGAACATGTCTTGTCAGAAAATATTTCTGTATTGGGTTTACATGGCAAGGTTTCGGTAGCAGGGAGGCTACAGGGGTGGCTTCTGTGCCAAAATACCAGAAGCTTCCCCTGTGTCTGATAGACCCAATGCCAGCTGGCTCCAAGATGGACCAGCCACTGGCCAAGGCCCAGACCATCAGTGCGACAGTGGTAACTCCTCTGGAGTGACATATTTAAGAAGGGGCAGCTGAGGGAACCTGTACAACAGCAACTGCAGCGGAAGAGAGGAGTGACAATATGTGAGAGGCACAGCCCTATAGACACAAATGTTAGTGAATAAGCAGGCAGAGGAGGTGCTCCAGGCACCAGAGCAGAGATTCACCTGCAGCCTGTGGTGAAGACCATGTCAGGCAGGCTGTGCCCTGCAGCCCATGGAAGTTAGCAGTAGAGCAGATAACCACCTGCAGCCCATGGAGGGTAATGGTGGAGCAGATATCTATCTGCAGCTTATAGAAGACTCCAATGCAGAGCAAGTGGGTGGCTTGAAGGAGATTGTGACCCCATGGGAAGCTGATACTGGAGCAGGCTCCTGGCAGGACCTGTGGCTCTGTAGAGAGAGGAGCCTACACTGGAGCAGGTTTGTTGGCAGGACTTGTGACCCCATGGGGGACCCACTCTGGAGTAGTCTGTTCTTGAAGGGTTGTGCTCCATGGAAAGGACCTATGCTGGAACAATTTGTGAAGAACTGCAGCGTGTGGGAAGGATTTCTGTTGAACAGGTATAGGGAGAACTGTGCCTCATGGGAGGGACCCCAATCTGGAGCAGGGGAAGAGTGTGAGGAGTCCTCCCTCCGAGGAGGAGGAAGGAGCAGCAGAGACAACGTGTGATGAACTGACTGCAGCACCCATTCCCCATCCCCCTGTGCCACTGCCTGGGCAGAAGGTAGAGAATTCAGAAGCAAAGTTAAACCCAGGAAGATGGAAGGTGTTGGGGGATAGTGTTTTAAGATTTGGGTTTATTTCTTATTATCCCACTCTGATTTGATTGGTAATAAATTAAATTAACTTCCTCAAGTCAAATCTGTTTTGCCCATGATGGTAACTGGTGAATGCTCTTTCCCTGTTCTTATCTCAAGCCATGAGCCTTTCATTGTATTTTCACTGCCTTGTGCAGCTGAGGAGGGGAGTGATAGAGTGGCTTTGGTGGGCACCTTGCATCTAGCCAGGGCCAGCTCACCAATTTCTTTTGGACTCATATAAGGTATGTCTTCCTACAGGTGAGAGTGAATAGTTTTCACCTTTGTGTGATTGTTACTCTGTACATTATAAAATTGTTTGACATTCTCATTGATTTGTTGTTCATATTAATACAATGTAAAATTAGTAGTGAGATCAACTGTCGACAGTTGCTACTCAAAATATTTACTTCTGTATTTTTATGTAAACAAAATTTAGAAATAGATTTTATCATGTTTTCAAGTTGGCTTTGGCACAGTAAAAACCTTCAGTAAGGCAGAGTGGATTCCTGATTACAACAGTAGATTCAAAGTTAAAGTTGCTAAAGATAAAAGATTCTTATTGCTTTAAAATATTAAAATGGAGAAAATGTAAATGTGTCTCATCAATATCTGAGGAAATTTTGTATCAGTGGTAACAACTTTTTAGGTTATTAAAGAATCTAATGTTAGTTTTTCGATTATGCAGGTAGGAAAAAGGAAGCATAAAAAGAGCATTGATCCAGTACACCAACTGTGAAACTAATTCCATTATCTCTTGTGTTGTAGTGTGGCATTTACTTCATAAATCTATTAAAAAAAACCAAAAACAAAAACAAAAACCTTATGACAGACTAACAGAGTCAATGATGGTTTCCACAAACTTGAGATTGACTGAGATTATACTACTTATACTTTTCAATATTACCTCTGCCTTTTTTTCTTCAACTCTTAAAACATGTAAAAGCAAGAATCTATGTGTCTTTAAAAGATATAAAAGGAAAGACTATATATTCTGAGCTATGTTGTTAAGAGGTGCTCCACTGTGATCCTTGAGCTATGCTACTTTGAATTAATTGTTTGTTTGTTTGGTTTTTTTTTTTTTACATTTTTTAATAAAACTTTCTATGTTTTATTAAAAATTAACTGCAATTAATTAATTAAATTAAAATGCAGCTTAAAAACTTTCTTTAGAATTAGAGATGCATTTTTCTTAGGAAGTAAATATGAACAATACAGCATATTATCTATAAAGGGATATTTATTTTCCCAGGAGGTTCTTACAAAAACTTGAATAGAAGCCTGGCTGTTGATGTTCATATAACTTCCTACTTTCACTCTTTATTTCTTTAATTATACTAATGATACATGGAAACACTGCACTTCTCAACTTCAGAAACTATCCTTTATTAAAGAACAGAATCTTAATAGAATCCAGTATTTCCAGTTATTGTTAGTCACTGCTGTTTGAGTGCTTCATGGGAAATAACAGTAATTTTTTTAACAATGGGTCAAATATGAACTGATGAAGACCAGTCTTAATATATGTTTCTCCATATATTTAGAAGTATACACATATATATTAATCTAAGGAAAGTAAGGTAAATTATTTTAATAAAAAACACAAAGAAAATCACAATCTATGAGTGTATATACTCCAGTAAATACCAGCAACATACAAAATTTTTCCAAACATATTTCAAATTAAGTAACTAAGTTACCTGATTTTGATGTTTGGTTTTGGTATACTTGTTAAAGATAAGTTTTTTTCCTCAGGCCAGTTGAGAAATAAACAAAGATTTGGAATTAGGTAACATTTTTGATACTATACCTCACAAAATCAGACTTATGAAATTATTTTTTTCTTGAGTTATCAACATATGTATTGAAATTGTCAGAAATGTACAAAGGATACATTTTACTGTGTAAAATAGGTATGAAAGTGTGTCCACTGAGGTTCTGTAATGCCACCGTTATTAGATTTATTTTTTGTTAACTTGTTAATCAGACAGAAATGGAGCTAAAATCTCACAGTGTTAAATTTGTTGATTCTTCAAGCTCATTGAGAAAAATCTAAAGGGGTTTAGAGAGATTACAAATATGAGTAGACCCAGCAAAATCATATTAAACCTTGAGGAAGATAGGATAATACCTCCAGAGGAAAAAATAATAAGAAAGACATGATTCTGGTGAGGGTGTATCTGGACCTGGGGCTGCTGGTTGACAGCCAGCTGAACATGAGCCAGCAGTGTCCCCCAGGTTACCAAGAAGGCCAACAGCATCCTGGCTTGTATCAGAAATACTGTGGCCAGCAGGACAAGAGAAGTGATTGTCCCCCTATACTCAGCACTGGTGAGGCTGCCCCTCAAATACTGCATTCAGTTTTGGACTCCTCACTACAAGAAAGAAATTGTGGTGCTGGATTGAGTCCAAAGAAGGGCAACAAAGCTGGTGAAGGATCTAGAGCACAAGTCTTATGAGGAGCAGCTGAGGAAACTTGGGTTGTTTAGTCTGCAGTGGAGGAGGCTGAAAGGAGACCTTATCGCTCTCTACAGCTACCTGAAAGGAGGTTGTAGGAAGGTGGGTGTTGGTCTCTTCTCCCAAGTAACAAGTGCTAGGACAAGAGGAAACAACCTCAAGTTGTGCCAAGGGAGGTTTAGATTGGATATTAGGAAAAACTTCTTCACTGAATGGGTTGTTGAGCATTGTAACAGGCTGCCCAGGGAGGTGGTTGTGTCACCATCACCAAGTATTTAAAAGATGTGTAGATGTGGGACTTAGAGATGTGGTTTAGTGGTGGACTTGGCAGTGTTAGGTTTAAGGTTGGACTTGATGATCTTAATGGTCTTTTGCAACCTAAACTATTCTATGATTCTATAACTCTATGAATATTGCATTTATTTCTGGGTATCTCACTCCTTCGAATGTTCATAAAAATTGAATAAAATTTATTAAGGGGCTAAAGAAACTAACTTATTACAAGATTATAAGAATTAACGATGTGCATTTCCAGCCAAGCCTGAAGATCAGCCCTTAATCTTTCTATCTACATTTCTTGTGTTATATTTATTCATGTACTTGATTTGCCGGAAGTGAAAAGTGAAGGACAAGTCCTGATTACGATTAAGTTCTCATTGTGCAATATACGTTTAGTGATCTATAAAAAGGTACATAGCCTGGACTAGCGGCATTAACTGAATGATGTTTAATGGTTAAATAATGACAACAGAATATTATTATAATCTAATAATTTTATTATATAGATAAATTATAGTTAAGATGGTTGCTTATCACATGACCTAGGGGATCACATCTAGTATCAACATTACCTCTTTAACAGTGAGATAATGCTCAAAGTTGTAATTAGGCATGTGATTTTCATTCAGTTTCTTTATGCAAATACTTTCGGAAAAAATCTCTAGTTGTTTTCCTCTTGTAACAATAACAGACTTTCAAACATATAATCTAATGGATTAGGCGGGGGTTTTGAGAAAGAATTATATCTAGGGGTATGTTAGAGACCCAAATTCCAGTCCAGGCCTTGGGTCCACACACCATCCACTTCTCATCTATATATGTGACTCAGAAAAACCTGAACTCACCTATAACCTATAACTCTTTGTTTCTATGGAAAGAAATCTGGACATGGTTCACAAAGTAGAATTGTCTTCAAGAGGCGCCCATTAAGGATAATGAGGCTCCAGTGTTCCTGCACACACTTTGTGTACCTGAGCAGATAAATATAAACGTAGCCTCAAAGTACTGGTCAATGAAAAGTTACAAAGTGTGTGGGAGAAAGTCAAGAGGTTTAAAATGTACTCTTCTGAGCTAGTTCCAGCTGGGGAAACAATGCTAGGCAATGCTTGAAGATATTTTATAGTTTATTTTTGCCCCCTTTTTTATGTTTTTCAGACAGTCTGAAGCAGCAGGTAAAACAGTGCATTATACAGAAGAAGTTATTGAACAATACATTTAAGAGCTTGCCAAACACAGCTGTTAGGTCTATTCTCAATGATGCATTCAGACTGTAGGCAGGCAACGTATCAGTGGCTAGTTTTTTATATTCTTTCTTGCACATGAACTTTTCCGATTCCTGCAAGGGCTGCTAGAAAATGGGTTAGGGTTTAACTATGGCCTTTAATTTCAAGGAAGGCATTTTTAACAAGCAGAGAAATGAAATAAAGCATTATACTACATCTTTTCTAGAAAAAGCCACCTCAGAGGGGAACAAATGCAGCTGTTACCATTGGTGTGGATCCTGATCTCAGATGTACAAATGGGCAGAGGTATGCTGGTCTCAGAGAGGGCCTCTGGTTGACAGTGTCTGATTTGTTTGCTTCCCCCACCACCACTTTATGGTGGCATTGACAAAGCCAGAATGACTACTGTTCCAGAGCCTGCAGTGAGAAGCTGAATGAAGGAGAGGAACAAGAGTTAAAGCAAGGAACTGAAGCTTGCAGATCACATGGTGACAGAAAAAACTACTGTGAGAAACAGTGAACAGATCGGTCAAACCTCAGAGATTATGGAAAGAGCCTTCCTATGAAGAAAGGAAGACAGTGCCTGCTGTGACCCAGAAAAGTAATGTCTTGGCTGAAACTGAGCCAAGAACTAGGAAGCACCTGCAAGGATGCAGTCAACAGGGGCAGATTGCTTAAAATGGTTTTTATAGTCTTACATAGTCACTTCAATGTTTCTTTATTGAAAAAAATAAAGCAGTCTACTGCTGAAGATTTAGCGTTGTAACCTAAAGAATAGTCAGGGCTTACAGTGAGTTG